>NC_059368.1:24174788-24544788 GCF_019703515.2 Myxocyprinus asiaticus
CATGTACGTGGTTAAAGACAAATGATACAGAACAGTGAAATCGCTCAGAGAAACTTTTTACTTCATCTTACCTGCACTCGACTCCAGCATCACATTCACTGCCTGGAGATGGATGACAAAAGCTCCTCTGTCTTAACTCTCATTGGTAGTTGCTCGTGAATGTCACTCGTCATTTGCATAAAATTGAAATTTCCTCAACTTGTCTTATTGCTCCCCACGGCGATCTCTGTTGCCAACAGTTGCGACAGCTTCTGTCTCCAGAAGTCGCTGTGCTCTCATTGAAATTACTGGGATAGTGTCGCTTCATTGCACAATGCCGCTGGTGGTGTGAACGGGGCTCAGGATGGCATTATTTCTTATAACTGCTACGTTTCCCCACAATGAATGCATTTTATTTCAGTAGTGGCCACACAATGGCTGCATCCAAAATCGTATGTTAATGGCTCAAGGGGAAGTCACTACACTTTGCGCTCCATTCACTCCCATTCAACGCATTCAAATGCAGCAGAGCGTTAATGAAAGCTACTGCGAAAAAATTAAATACTACGCTGTGTACTAATATGCAAGATTGGTGAATTCCCGTGAATTCATACGACAAGAGAAAGGGCGACCAATAGGAGACCGAAACGTCACACGTTGAACTCTTGGCTCAATTCAAATGATACACATTTCAAAGCTGCGATATTTACTGCTGCAGGAAAGTGAGTAGACAAAATACAGTTGAAGTCAGAAGTTTACGTACACCTTAGCCAAATACATTTAAATTCAGTTTTTCACAATCCCTGACATTTAATCGCAGAAAACATTCTGTCTTAGGTCAGTTAGGATCACTACTTTATTTTAAGAATGGAAATGTCAGAATAATAGTAGATAGGATGATTTATTTCAGCTTTTATTTCTTTCCCAGTGGGTCAGAAGTTTACATACACTTTGTTAGTATTTGGTAGTATTACCTTTAAATTGTTTGACTTGGGTCAAACATTTTGGGTAGCCTTCCACGAACTTCTCACAATAAGTTGCTGGAATTTTGGCCCATTCCTCCAGACAGAACTGGTGTAACAGAGATTGTAGGCCTCCTTGCTCGCACACACTTTCAGTTCTGCCCACAAATTTTCTATCAGATTGAGGTCAGGGCTTTGTGATGGCCACTCCAATACCTTGACTTTGTTGTCCTTAAGCTATTTTGCCACAACTTTGGAGGTATGCTTGGGGTCACTGTCCATTTGGAAGACCCATTTGCGACTGAGCTTTAACTTCCTGGCTGATGTCTTGAGATGTTGCTTCAATATATCCACATAATTTTCCTTCCTCATGATGCCATCTATTTTGTGAAGTGCACCAGTCCCTCCTGCAGCAAAGCAACCCCACAACATGATGCTGCCACCCCATGCTTCACGGTTGGGATAGTGTTCTTCGGCTTGCAAGCCTCACCCTTTTCCTCCAAACATAACGATGGTAATTATGGCCAAACAGTTCAATTTTTGTTTCATTAGACCAGAGGACATTTCTCCAAAAAGTAATATCTTTGTCCCCATGTGCACTTGCAAACTATAGTCTGGCTTTTTTATGGCGGTTTAGGAGCAGTGGCTTCTTCCTTGCTGAGAAGCCTTTCAGGTTATTTCAATATAGGACTTGTTTTACTGTAGATATAGATATATACTTGTCTACCTGTTTCCTCCAGCATCTTCACAAGGTCCTTTGCTGTTGTTTCGGGATTGATTTGCACTATTCGCACCAAACTATGTTCATCTCTAGGAGAAAGTATTCGTCTCCTTCCGGAGCGGTATGATGGCTGTGTGGTCCCACGGTGTTTCTACTTGCATACTATTGTTTGTACAGATGAACGTGGTACCTTCAGGTGTTTGGAAATTGCTCCCAAGGATGAACCAGACTTGTGGAGGTCCACAATTTTTTCTGAGGTCTTGGCTGATTTCTTTTGATTTTCCCATGATGTCAAGCATTTGCATTTTGAATTTGAAGGTAGGCTTCAAAATACATCCACAGGTACACCTCCAATTCAGTACACCTCCTATCAGAAGCTAATTGGCTAATTGTTTAAAGGCTTGACATGTTCTGGAATTTTCCAAGCTGCTTTAAGGCACAGTTAGCTTAGTGTATGTAAACTTCTGACCCACTGTAATTGTGATAGAGTCAATTAAAAGTGAAACTATCTGTCTGTAAACAATTGTTGGAAAATGTACTCGTGTCATGCACAAAGTAGATGTCCTAAACAACTTGCCAAAACTATAGTTTGCTAATATTAAATCTGTGCAGTGGTTAAAAATGAGTTAATTACTTCAACCTAAGTGTATGCAAATTTCTGACTTCAACTGTATTTTAACAATTTTAATAAAATATTATTTGTTATTTGTGATTCATTATTTACTTATACCAGAAGCCCTCCCACATGACATCATATCCTGGTTCGTAGCGTTGTCTGAAAAAAATTCATGTTCTCAAAGCCTAGTGTTACCGCCCCTTTAGCCGACAGCATTTCTGAATGGATGAACTCAAAGAAACTGGTCTCAAAACAGTTTTAAAAGCAGCTAATTTTCATCCTACCTCTGCATACAGCCACCGAAGGCAGCAGTCTCCAGTTTTCGGATGCAGCCAATGAGTTGGCAGCTGAACACGGCTTTGAGTGTGTTTCACTCAAGACAAGAGCATGAGCTGTCAATTGCTCATGTGATAGTCAGTGGCCGTCTTGAGAAGAGATCAGACACGATGTGCTCGAAAGATGTTCAGAAAAATTTCAATGATAGTTACAGGAGGAACTAAGTGCGGGTGTGATCCCGTAAAGGGCGACAGAAGAGTGCAACGTGCATCTGTGAGGGAGGTATTACGGGACGTGCTCAGAAGCGTGCTAGAGAACGACACTGCACATGTCTCTATTAAATCACACATGTAACTAATTATATATTTATATATTTTAAAATATTTTACCTGGTTTTGTTGAATCACGTTTCATTCGATCTTTAGCATTTCAAATCGATTATTGACCAACACTAACGATTCTCGATTCAAAAATCACATTCCAAAATCGATGCATATAGATTGGCAGGATAAGTAATCATAAGTAAGTAATGCATAAGTAATGCATTGAGAAAGCGAGTGAATCGTTACACCCCTATGTCACCAACAACTGCAGTAAAGTGAGAGAGAGAGGGAGAAAGAAAGGGAGGAATCTAGAGGAGTGAGACAGAGTTGACGCAAGTATCAATGACCCAAAGATAACATACCTACATTTGAGGCACAATTTTTCCACAAACTATAGCAAAAAATTTACAAACAAATTAATAATCGATGATCAATTATTCATTGTTAATAATTTAAGCAATTAAGCTTATTGATCATCACAACAATTTAAGTTCAAATGCGTTCAGCAATCATGCCAGCAGAAAGAAAAGACTGTCTATACAGACATTCGCCATAAAGAGGGCCCACTGCTGCTTGCACGCTGCATGTCAGGTCCTGTTTAACACACAAAAATGCATCCTTCACAGGGGGGGTCATTGTAATCATGGAGCGTTTCTCTGTAGATGAACATTATGTTTTCTGCATAAAACGTGGTAGTGTGTTAAAATACAACATGACAACAAGCACTGTTGATCCACTGGGCTCCCTGTATCATCCACATCGATAATCACGTCAGTTTTCACCTGGACAGCATCCAGGTACAAAAAAAAAAAAAAATACACTGACCTGAAAATATAGGCCTATTAAGAGTAAAATACCAATACTTGCACTTTTTAAGTGTATTTATTTAAATTATATTTAAACAGTAGGCTACACGCACATACTTCGAGGCCGTTTCATGTTTACACTTTTCCTTCTAGAGCAAGGAATTTTTCTCAGATGTTCATGTTTACAAGTTTGCATTAGAGTGGTTAGTTAGTCAAAAATGAACTGTGTAAATAATGCTTTGGTTTAAAAAAAAAATGTGTCTTGTATCGGGGGGGGGGGGGGGGGGGGTCAAGCTCAGGGGCGCTTTAAGGTACCTCTGGGCCCATGGGCTCGCTGTTCTGCGGGTGCCTCCTTGTAGTTGTTGAGCAGGATGTTGGGGGTGGGGGTTGTGCTGGTGTTGGTGGAACTGCTGTTTTTTTTCTGAACATGGGCTACACATACACCTTTAACGGTTGCGCAACATCTCCGTGTCAACAACTGCATTTCCCACTGAAAGCGTTTAGACGCACTCCTCCCGCGAACATGGATGGGAAAATGTGCCCCCTGGGATTTGTGGGCCACTGGGCTTTAGCCCGTGTGTTAATGCGCCCCTGGTCAAGCTGTTCACCACTTTTTTCTTATATTATAGTTAATGATTATTAAATTTTCTTCCATTAATGTTAATGATTGTCAATAAAGAAAACTTCTTAAAATTTGCATCCCAAATGTAAACACACACACATTCATTTTTCTACCGAGCTAATTATATTTTCTATCTCTATTTTCTTATATATATATATACACACACACACACACACACACACACACACACACACACACTTCATTCAGTTCCCCTCCAAAGAGGAAATTGTCTGTCTAAAAATAAAAAAATTCTGCCAAAGCTAAAAACGTATATTACGCAGGCAGTGAATGTTTGAAAAAGTCATACCCCCGCAATTTACACTGACGCACTGACATCCACACACAGCTGGAGTGAGTGATGCTTGACCTATGAGGTAACTGATGCCATGCTTGCAGAAGAGGGTGCGGCTGTCTGCGTTTATTAATTGAGGAATGAGAGGGCAGAACTTTGGGATGAGACAGACTGAAGGAGTTGATGCACACCCTGATCTGACAAATAATTTAGGAAAACAGCACAAGCTAATAATACTTGTGCAATGCCACATCTTTTATTCCACAAAGTATTGGTATATAGCTTGAACAATCCAATTGCTTGCTTACTGTAATGCATTGGTTCCAAAAGGAATTGGGCGACAGACAACAGTCTGGGAGGGCAGAAATCTCTATGGACCATTTAGAGGATATTTGAAACCTCTCAAATAACTAGGACTGAGTTGATACAATCATACATGGATATATTAGACAGGAATTAGTTCCAGTCCACTAATTCAATTGGACAAGCTGCGCTCCAACAGAGGTGGTAACAGACAGCACAGGAACACTTCATTGTTGTATCACTCCGCTTGTCTGTTCACAAAATAACTGGCTATATTGTGTCCAAAATGTAAGTTACTCAATAACTGCTGCATAAAAGCAATATCACAAACAAGAGTGCTGTTGTACTAAATATCAGCATGGCTGTGATTATGTGCAGCCTTGTGTCTACACCCAATTCACAGCCTGGGATTTTATTTCACTCGTGATATAACTGTTAAAAAATGGATAAAATTGTTAATCACAACATTGCATTGATATTTTAAATATTCTTATCAATTTTTTCATTTATATGGGCATTCATATTATTTCCTACATTTAATGTAGAACAATGTCATCTCAATAAGTAGACCAAAACTCCTTCAGTGAGGTGCTGTGTGACAACAGTAAGTGAACCGCATGAAGATAGATTGAAACTGATCCTGGAAAATGGCAGGATGAGCCCTTCTTATGGATTTTGGTGCAGTTTCATCGCAATTCAATTATGGTGTTGTTACGCATCGCGATGTAGGTTAGACAACTGTGACATATGAATCACGATGCATATTTTATTCATAAGGGTAGTTAGTGAGACCCAGCCCTCGAAATAACCTTCCTCCTCCTCCAAAGCCCTGTCATCTCAGATCACAAAGCAATTAGTGCGTGACATAATCTGACCAGAGGTCTGAGAAAAGATAAAAGAGTGCACACAAACAGATTCCACTGATACCACTCACAATCTCTCTTTCTCTCCATCACTTATTATGCGAAGCGAGAAGGCAGCATTGTAAACAAACACTGGGTACAAAAGCGAGTATTTTAAAGACTGGAGCACAAGGTTTCCACTCTTACACTCATACACAAACATAAGCACATGCACAAACACATTATAAGAAGTTTATCTCACTTAGGTAAGCCTACCTAATAAATTTCCATTTAAAATTAATATCTGTGTACTCAGTTAAATATCAATTAAATCAACCTAGGCAACATCTATAGCATTACTTATTACTAAAGAAAGAATTCATATGATAGAGCTCCTGATAAAAAGGTAAAAAATAAATCTGTATCAGAATTGGCCAATTCAAAAGACTAGATATAAGCTGCAAAAAATCCTTATCGGAGCATCCCCGATTATGGAAAGGTCAGTTCTGGAAGCTCCTAGTTTTGGGCTTCCGAGTACTGTAGGCTAATCCTTGAGATTTCCTGTTCAGTTGGGATGTGGGTTCTGCTGTACTCTGCCTGTTCAAAACTACAATCTGTGGTGCTGATATTCAGTGTAAGAACTGTTTAGAATGTTAGTGTGAAAGACTTCTGTGAAAGTAACATCATTGTCTTTCTCATGCCCTGCAGTATGGGCTGATCAGTTAACAGGTAAACAACAGCAGAGCACAGCAGTGTTATAGTGAAAGAAATGAGAATGCTGTACAGCACTTAAGGAATAGTTCACCAAAAAATGAAAAATGTCTCATTATTTACTCACCCTCCGGGCATCCCAGCTGTGTATGACTTACTTTCTTCTGCAGAACACAAATTAAGATTTTTAAAAGAATATTTCAGCTCTGTAGGTCCTCACAATCCAAGTGAAAGAGTGCCAAATTTTTTAAGCTCCAAAATCCAGCATAAAAACATAAAAGTAATCCATAAGACTGGAGTTGTTAAATCCATGTGTTCAGACATGATTTGATTGGTATGGGTGAGAAACAAATCAATATTTAAGTCATTTTTTATCATAAATTCTCCTCCCTGCCCAGTAGGGGGTGATATGCATGAAGAATGTGAATCACCAAAAACAGGAGGAGGAGAATGTAAAAGTGAAAGTAGAGATTGACTGAGCAGGGAGGAGAATTTATTGTAAGAAAGGACTTAAATATTGATCTGTTTCTTATCCACACCTATCATATTGCTTCTGAAGATATGGATTTAACCACCAGAGTCATGTGGAGTACTTTTCTGATGCCCTTATGTGGATTTTGGAGCTTCTAAATTTTGGCACCCATTCATTTGCACTGAAATCTTCACTTGTGTTCAGCAGATGAAAGAAAGCCATACACATCTGGGATGGCATGAAACTGAGTAAAAGATAAGAGAATTTTAATTTTTGGGTGAACTATTCCTTTAAGACTGTTTTGACTTGTCAAAAAAAAAATCTACTAACTCACCATGTCAACACATTCAGGCCAGTTTTGTCTGCAATGTGACATCTCTTAATTTTTGTCTAAGCTAGGACTGAGGATTGGCCGGTCCCACATGCACCACACACAAAATAAATCAGTCCAGAATCACATGATGGCCAAAGGCTGCCATCTCTCTCTCTCATGCACGCGCACATTTACGCACACACACAACACTACAGGGTAAACAGGAGATCCTGCTCATCAAAGCAGGAATGTTGTTCTATTGTCAAAAAGGTGCGACTGTCAAAGTAATTTATTATACGGTAATTAAATCCAAATTGTAATCCTGATCGCAAAACCATTCAAATCTAATACAAATACCTGATAGGAAGATGAAACGAGCACTCTATTCAGGGATCAACTACTGATGTTGCAGGACAAGAGACTGTAAGTGCTTTTGGACAGTGAGCAGGGCATAGACACTGACAGACAAGACAGTCTGTGGAAGGGCCTGCAATCCCATGAGGCCACAGTGAGAGTGCATTTCCTGTACTGTGCATTACAGCACCCAGCATGGGGAAAAGGAGAGCCAAAAAACAAGGCAGGGAGAGGGGGAGCAATGGAGATGGATAGAATCAAAGAGAAGAGGAAGAGGGGGAAAAAGAGACTGATCGATATTGGCTGACGGTTTAGCGAACAAAGCAAGTTCCCTTTTACCTTGCAACTTTTAAAATGAAACTCCCAAGATGCGTGATTGCACGATGCACTTACATGATTTCTTTTTTTTTTTTTTTACGTACAAATATGTACCAAACCAAACTTAACCCTGACCACAGAACCAGGATACAAATTATGTGTGTTATGTGTTTTAAAACCTGACCTAGCTACGAGATTACACTTCTTTCTGTAACATTAGAGGCCATCTGTGGATGAACTGCTGGAGGTTCAAGAGTCAGGCGCACACAGAAACATTTCAGCTGAATCACAACACAGTATCAGCAGCAATGCAAGCTAGACTGCAGGACACTGCACACTTTGCCAGGAACAAGCACACCTGTCAGCACCAGTGCAACAAATACACACTCTAGGAGAGAGACATTATTGCAAGGTGGAGAAACCCAGTATGTTGAGGAGAGAGAGGGACAGTGGGTGTGCTAACCAAAAATGTTCACAGGCGATCGCACCTCTGATCATCACTGCTTGAGTTAGCAAAGAGGCTCCCACACATCAGCACAGAGAACTCTATAACACCCTCTCTCAAAAAAAAAAAAAAAAAAGACAAAACCCTGCTAAATACAGTAAGAAGAGTCATGAAAGAGAGAGAGAACGATTGAAAGAACAAAAGAGCGAAAGAAGAAACAAAAAAGCAAAAGACTGAAAAAGCAAAAAAGAAAGAGCAGCAGGACTCGTCGTGAAATTTTAAATAATATAGAAAGTCAGATTTTTTTCATCAAATTGTTTAATATGTTTCCAGGAGTGTTGGTTATTTATGTTTTTGAGATGTTACAGATATTACAGCTGATGTTCTGTACAGCTGAATAAATAATTATTCATTCTAATCATCATTCTAGCATCATCAAATCACTGCCAACCATGTTAAAATAAATTATACATTATAAATTCTGAATCTATGTACTGATTATAATGTTGATCAAGGGTGATCTTGAAAGGAGTTTATTTTGTGATAACAACCGGCTGACTGTACATTATCCCATTTATTACACGGCTGCTAACCAAATAAATAAATACATGGACATAAAATATTGATTTGCGTTGAAATTATGTAATTTGAGAAGAAAGAAATCGCTGAACAGCTGGAACCAACCTCCAGTTTGCGTTGAAGTTCTGTTGGTGATTATTTTGTGAAAATGACTATCTGACTCCTCAACATTCAGCCTATTACAAGACTACTTGCAAAATAAATGAATAAATGCACATTAAACATTGATTTGAGTTTCAATTGTTTTATTAGCTTACTTGAAGAGATTGCACAGCGAGCCGAAAAGCAGGAGAGACGGCTCGCAGAACCCGGATGAGCAGTCTGATACGTTTAAATCCCCGGATGTGCGGTAGTAGAGCAATATCTGAATGCTGGATGGCGCCATTGACCAAACAGAAGAGAGTATTCCAGGGAGCCGTGTAATAACTAATGTTAATGAATAGAACCATACTGTACAGTGACTACAAAATAGAATATTAAAAAAATAATTTTAAAGTGATAGTTCACGCAAAAATTTATATTCTCTCATCATTTACTCATCCTCATGCAATTCCAGATGTGTATAACTTTCTTTCATCAGCTGAACACAAACTAAGATTTTTAGAAGAATATCTCAGCTCTGCAGGTCCATCCAATGCAAGTGAATGGGTGCCAACATTTTTAAGCTCCAAAATCCACATAAGCGCAACATAAAAGTACTCCAGATGACTGGTGGTTACATCCATATCTTATGATGAGATATGATAGATGTGGGTGAGAAACAGATCAATATTTAAGTCCTTTTTCCGTCACTTTCCCTTTTCCTTCTTCTGTTTTTGGTTATTCAAATTCTTTTGATGCAATAATGTCCCAAAATCCACGTATGTGGACATCATGTTTATCATTTATTAATGCATTTTGTAAAGCGCCATATCAAACGAAACTAGAGATGCTATTCTTTACACCCAACCAAAAACTTTTATTTACTCTGCACCCATAGAAGTGCTTTACAGAAATCGACGCCATGCTGTTGTGTCACGTGACTCGGTGCGTCAGAAGTTTAAAACTTAAATGACAGTCCAAAGTGTTGTGAACAGTATTCAGTTGGTTTAAATAATATATATATATATATATATATATATATATATATATATATATATATATATATATATACACACACACACACACACAGGTGCATCTCAATAAATTAGAATGTTGTGGAAAAGTTCATTTATTTCAGTAATTCAACTCAAATTGTGAAACTCGTGTATTAAATAAATTCAATGCACACAGACTGAAGTAGTTTAAGTCTTTGGTTCTTAAGTCTTTGGCTCACATTTAACAAAAACCCACCAATTCACTATCTCAAAAAATTAGAATATTTTGACATGCCAATCAGCTAATCAACTCAAAACACCTGCAAAGGTTTCCTGAGCCTTCAAAATGGTCTCTCAGTTTGGTTCACTAGGCTACAAAATCATGGGGAAGACTGCTGATCTGACAGTTGTCCAGAAGACAATCATTGACACCCTTCACAAGGAGGGTAAGCCACAAACATTCATTGCCAAAGAAGCTGGCTGTTCACGGAGTGCTGTATCCAAGCATGTTAACAGAAAGTTGAGTGGAAGGAAAAAGTGTGGAAGAAAAAGATGCACAACCAACCGAGAGAACCGCAGCCTTATGATTGTCCAGCAAAATCGATTCAAGAATTTGGGTGAACTTCACAAGGAATGGACTGAGGCTGGGGTAAAGGCATCAAGAGCCACCACACACAGACGTGTCAAGGAATTTGGCTACAGTTGTCGTATTCCTCTTGTTAAGCCACTCCTGAACCACAGACAACGTCAGAGGAGTCTTACCTGGGCTAAGGAGAAGAAGAACTGGACTGTTGCCCAGTGGTCCAAAGTCCTCTTTTCAGATGAGAGCAAGTTTTGTATTTCATTTGGAAACCAAGGTCCTAGAGTCTGGAGGAAGGGTGGAGAAGCTCATAGCCCAAGTTGCTTGAAGTTCAGTGTTAAGTTTCCACAGTCTGTGATGATTTGGGGTGCAATGTCATCTGCTGGTGTTGGTCCATTGTGTTTTTTGAAAACCAAAGTCACTGCACCTGTTTACCTAGAAATTTTGGAGCACTTCATGCTTCCTTCTGCTGACCAGCTTTTTAAAGATGCTGATTTCATTTTCCAGCAGGATTTGGCACCTGCCCACACTGCCAAAAGCACCAAAAGTTGGTTAAATGACCATGGTGTTGGTGTGCTTGACTGGCCAGCAAACTCACCAGACCTGAACCCCATAGAGTATCTATGGGGTATTGTCAAGAGGAGAATGAGAAACAAGAGACCAAAAAATGCAGATGAGCTGAAGGCCACTGTCAAAGAAACCTGGGCTTCCATACCACCTCAGCAGTGCCACAAACTGATCACCTCCATGCCACGCCGAATTGAGGCAGTAATTAAAGCAAAAGGAGCCCCTACCAAGTATTGAGTACATATACAGTAAATTAACATACTTTTCAGAAGGCCAACAATTCACTAAAAATGTTTTTTTATTGGTCTTATGATGTATTCTAATTTTTTGAGATAGTGAATTGGTGGGTTTTTGTTAAATGTGAGCCAAAATCATCACAATTAAAAGAACCAAAGACTTAAACTACTTCAGTCTGTGTGCATTGAATTTATTTAATACACAAGTTTCGCAATTTGAGTTGAATTACTGAAATAAATGAACTTTTCCACGACATTCTAATTTATTGAGATGCACCTGTATATATATATAAAACACACACACACAACCCCAATTCCGAAAAAGTTGGGACAGTATGAAAGATGCTAATAAAAACAAAAAGGAGTGATTTGTAAATTATATTCAACCTTTGCTAAATTGAAAACACTACAACTACACATTATATGATGTTTTACCTTGTGAATTTATTTTTTTTATTTTTTTTATGTACAGTAATTTCAAATCAGATGATTGCAACACGCTCCAAAACAGTTGAGAAAGGGGCAATTTAAGACTAATAACAATTTGAAGAGTTAAGATAACAAGGCAATGTCAAACAGGAGATGTTAAACAGGTGAGGCAATCATGTAATAGTATATAAGGAGCCTCCAAAAACAGCCTAGTCCTTCAAGAGCAAGGTTCATTCGAGACTTGTCAATTTGCCACCAGATGCTTCAGCAAATAATCCAGCACTTTGAGAACAATGTTTCCCAAAGACAAATTGGGAGGATTTTGGGCATTTCACACTCTACAGTGCACAATATAGTTTCAAGGAATCTGGTCAAATCTCTGTAAAGGCAAAGACGAAAACCACTTCTGAATGTGCGTGATCTCTGTTCCCCTAGACGTCACGGTCTTAAAAAACGGCATTCATCTGTAATGGATGTAATGAACATGGGCTTGGGATTACTTTAGTAAACCTTTGTTAGTCAACACCACTCGCTGCTGCATCCACAGATGCAAGTTAGGACTTTACTATGCAAAGCAGAAGCCCTACATCAACACTGTCCAGAAGCACTGCCGATTTCTCTGGGCTCGGTCTCATCTTAGATGGAAAGTAGAACAGTGGAACCATGTTTTTTGGTCCAATGAGTCCATATTTCAAATAGTTTTTGAAAAAAACAGCCGTTGTGTTCTCCGGGCCAGAGAGGAAAAGAACCATCCAAGCTGTTATTAGCGTCAGGTCCAAAAGCCAGTGTCTGTATGGGCCAGGGGTGTGTCAGTGCCCATGACATGGGTAACTCGCATATCTGTGAGAACGCCATGAATGCAGACAGAAATGTAAAAATTTTGGAGCACCATATACTGCCATCCAGCACAGTCTTTTCTAGGGACGCCCCGGAATTTTCAGCAGAACAACTTACTTACAACACATACTGCCTGGATTTCAAGTGCATGGCTGTGTGAGCATAGAGTTCAGGTGCTAGATTGGCCTGCCTGCGGTCCTGACCATCTCCAATTGAGAATGTGTGGTGCATTATGAAGCATACAATATGGCAACGAAGACCCCATACAATTGTGCAGCTGAAGACCTTCATAATGAATGAATGGGGTTAAATTCCACTTTTTAAACTTAAACTTGTGTCTGCAGTGCCTAAATGCTTAATAAGTGTTATTAGAAGAAATGGTGATGTTTCACAGTGGAAAACACTCGACTGTCCCAACTTTTTTGGAGTGTGTTGAAATCATCTGATTTGAAATTACTGTACATTTTCAAAAGGTAAAACATCATAAAATGTTTAGTTGTGGTGCTTTCAATATAGCAAAGGGTGAATATAATTTACAAATCACTCCTTGCTATTCTTGATGCAATTCTTCTCACCACAATTGTACAGAGCGGTTATCTGAGTTACCGAAGACTTTGTCAGTTCGAACCATCTGGCCATCCTCTGTTGACCTCTCTCATCAATAAGGCATTTCCGTCCACAGAACTGCACCTCCCTTGATGTTTTTGTTTTTGGCACCATTCGGAGTAAATTCTAGCGACTGTTTTAAGTGAAAATCCCAGGAGATCAGCAATTACAGATATACTCAAACCAGCCCATCTGGCACCAACAATCATGCCAAGGTCCAAATCACTGAGATCACATTTTTTCACATTCTGATGGTTGATGTGAACATTAACTGAAGCTCCTGACCCATATCTGCATGATTACATGCACTGCACTGCTGCCACAAGACTGACTGATTAGATAATCGCATGGATGATTGTTGGTGCCAGACGGGCTGGTTTATGTATTTCTGTAACTGCTGATCTCCTGGGATTATGGATACCAACGATAAAGATGATGTGTCAGATTCCATTTTCTGGGAGACCTTTCAAGAAGTTCAATGAGGTAATATAATTGCTTATGAATCGAGCTTGAAAAAGGAGAAGTGAAAACATTTGGCTGAAATTTAAGCTTTGCTTCCAAATATGGAGCATGACTTTAGAATATCAAAATCGCAGAGTGATCTGACTTCAATACTAAAACTGAAATATGAATATAATAATATTTTGAGTGATCGGGTCCGGAATATGCTCCTTAAAATAAAACAGAACCAGTTTGAGCTGGGGTATAAACCTGATAGGTTACTCTCTCGACAACTGAGGGACATGCATACCAATAGGGCTATTCTCAAAATTAAATCAGGTTCTGGTACGATGTTAATTAATCCAAAGGAAATCAATGATCATTTTGTCGAATTTTATATGAATCTCTTTATTTCAAAATGTCACGCGTCTGATTCAGATATTACTATAACATTTCCAAAGTTCAGTGATGCTGCCAGAGATGACTTGGATGCAGAATTCACTATGGAAGAAATCATAAAGGTGATCAAGACCTTCCCAATTGGCAAAGCCTCTGGCCCAGATGGATTCTGCATGAAGTTCTATAAAGCGTACTCTGATCTGGTTGCCCCCTTTTTGCTTAGAATGATAAAGCATTCAGTTGAAAAAAGATTATTCCAGGGTTCATTATATGAGTCCAACATTTGCCTACTTCTGAAAAAGGAAAGAGATGGAACAGATCCCTCTAGTTATAGACCTGTAAGTTTGCTTAACTGTGACCAGAAGATTGTTGCTAAGGTGTTGGCCACTCGGCTGGGTAGACATATAGCTTCGCTGATTCATTCAGATCAGACTGGTTTTATTCTGGGTAGATTTTCTTTTTCAAATGTCCGACGTCTGATAAATGTTATGTATAGTACATACACAAAAAAAAGGCTTTCGATCAGACTGAATGGCGATACCTGCATTTGGTTCTTGAAAAGTTTGTGTACTGTAATAATTTTCGTTTGCTCGTTGAGATGCTTTTTGCAAAACAATACTTACTAATTTAGACAAGTCGAATTATGTTGCACTCTAGCACTGCACAAGGCAGGGCTGCTGTATTAGTCCCTTATTATTCAATTTAGCCCTAGAGCCATTGGCTATAAGCATTCAGCATCATCTTCCTATAAAGGGCATAACAATTGGGAATTTAGAAAACAGACTCTTTTTATACGCTGACGATTTGCTTTTATATTTAAATGACGAAGTTACTTCTTTATGGATTCCATCAAAAAATTTTGTTCTTTTTCTGGTTACTCAATTAACTGGAATAAGAGTATTTTTGTTCCCAAAGGCAGAAATTTTTCACATAACTTCTTGTATTCCCTCCCTTTTAGAATTGTTCAAGATGATTTTACTTATCTAGGACTGATAATCCCAAAAGACATATTTAATCTGAATTTTATGGCTGCAATAAAGAGCCTTAAAGCTACAACTGCGAAATGGAAGATTTTGCCACTGTCCATAATTGCCTGTGTTAATGCTATGAAAATGGTGTACCTTCCTAGATTTTTACATTTGTTCAAGAATTTTGTCATTTATATTCCACTCTCATTTTTTTAAAACTTTAGATTTTGCTATTTTTCCTTTTGTATGGGGCTTCAATGCTCACCGCATTTCTAAAGCACAGTTACAGAAACCTAAGGAGTTGGGGGGTCTTTCAGCATTGTTACTGGGCAGCTAATGCTAAAGCAATGATGTATTGGATGGATGGTTTCCACAATTCTGTGGAGAATTCTATGGATTTTCCTAAGTGGCTCCATATGGAAGTTCACTCTGTGATCAACAGCTCTCTTCCTGCATTATTATTTTCCAATTTGGATGCTCCTATAAAATGCATTAGTAAAAATGTTGTGGTGCACAACTCTTTGAGAATATTTAAGTAAATTAAGAAAACATTAGGTATCACTGTGCCCTCTCTGTATTCCCATTTGTGAGAATCATAATTTTCCACCAGCCCATACTGATAGAACATTTTTAATGTGGAGGAACAAGGGTCTGTGTGCACTTAATGATTTCAATCAATTGTCTAACAGATTTAGTCTTCCCCAGTCTACATTTTTTCGGTATTTGCAGGTTCGGCATTACGTTCAGCAGGTATTCTCTGACTACAGGACCCTCCCAAAAGATCACTGTTTTTATAATCTTATGCGACAACCACCAGGCTCTAGGCACATTGTTTCCTTGTTCTCCTCACAATCTAATTTATCTTCTGAACACATCAAGAAAGCCTGGGAAACTGATACTGGCTGTGATCTGTCATATGATCTCTGGGCCGAAATACTGCAGAGAATACATAGCTGTTCCATCAGTGCGAGACTTCAGCTCGATCAGAAACAAATTAATCGACAATCGATAAGCTTTATCAATCAAATTATTACAGTCAATGAATCGATTATCGATTAATCATTAACATCCCTAGATAGAATTATGATAAAAAACAAGAAGATTAAAGAACGAGAATTAAAGGCAGAAAGTAACAAATAAAGGAACAAGCAAAAGAGAAAAGAAAAAGACTGAAAGAACAAACAAGAAATTAAAAGAAAAGAAAAAGCAGCAACAAACAAATAAACAAAGGAATAAGAGAGAGCAAATGAATAATAAAAGAACAAAAAGAAAAGAGCAAAAGAAAAAAAGAGCGAAAGACACTGCCAAAAACAAGTACAGTAACAATTTCTGCTGATTAACTAAATTCAGCTGCTTTTTCTTTTTTTTTATGCGTATATGTGTAGCCTGTTCTTAATCTGCATTTCTGCTCTGCCAGGTATGATTATGAATCGCATGCCGCCTGACAGAAAACTACACATGCAAGAACATTCTTTTTTTAAGATAAACTTACAGTACAGTTTAATGAATCCTTTGATCACATGACTGCAGTGATGAGAAGGAGAGAGCGAGAGAGAGAGAGAGAGAGAGAGAGAGAGAGAGAGAGGGAGAGGAGAGAGAGTGGTTGAAATGCTACTGTGTCTATCTGAGTACATGATCACTGATTCCAGATCAGCAACTCTGGAAACCCCTTGAGGGGACCAATATTATACATCATATACTGCAGTCACCATATTGTTCTTTGTCCTGCATATGGCTCACATGCACCCAGCATCATCCAGAGAAGAAACACAAACCAAAGCACCATCAAAACACCAATATTATCAACTACAACAGTGATTTGAAAGACAAGAAGCCAAATCAGAACATCAGTTTTGTAACACTGAATAGGGCAGGTCTGTGATTGTGTCTCTAAAGCTGCCTTCTAGCTGAAGAAACAGGTTTAGCTAAGGACGGCACAACCAGACAAACATAAAAATGTTCCTGCCAAACCAAAGAACAATTTATGCCAATGCTGACTCATTGAACATCCATACAGAAACAATCAGAGTAATTAATGTGAATCTACCTCAAGCTTCAGGGATTAACGGCAGGTCGTTTTAAAAATCAACGAGTCGTTTGCTTATATGTAAATCTCTTACTAGTTACTCCGAAATAGGCTATTGCTGAAATATTGTCCTTCCAATAACTAACGATAAAGTTGAGAGTCTAGTATTTCAAGAAGCTCACCCAGGGTAAAATGGTCCAGTGCAATAAAAGCTGTAGGCTAGAGGTGGGTAATATGATCATATCAAAGTATGAATAATTTTTTGGTATTTGTAATTTCACGGTAATGGTTTATTACAACAGATATTTTTGCTGGAAATTCAGAAACCCGTAATGTTTTAAATATTACATAACCATGTAGTACTGTAATTTATTTCTGATCTAGTGACTTAAAGGGATAGTTCACCCAAGAATGAAAATTATCTTATCATCTCCCTCGTGCCAATCCAGATGTGTATGACTTACTTTCTTCTGCAGAACACAAATGAAGATTTTTAGAGGAATATTTCAGCTCTGTAGGTCCATACAATGGAAGTGAATGGTGACAAGAACTCAGAAGGTCCAAATAGGACATAAAGACAGAATAATTACCACTCCAGTCATTAAACCCATGTCTTCAGAAGTGATATGATAGGTGTGGGTGAGAAACAGATCAATATTTAAGTCCTTTTATACTACAAATCTCCAAATCTTTTGACCAGCTCCAACCAGCAGGTGGCTCAAAGTGAAAGTGAAGATTTATAGTAAAAAAGAACTTAAATATTGATCTGTTTCTCACCCACACCTATAATATCTCTTCAGAAGACATGGATTAAACCACTGGAGTCTAATGGTTTACTTTTAGGCTGCCTTTATGTGCTTTTTGGAGCTTAACAATTATGGCACCCATTCACTTGTATTGTATGGACCTACAGAGCTGAGATATTCTTCTAAAAATCTTTGTTTGTGTTCTGCAGAAGAAAGTCATACACATCTGGAATGGCATGAGGGTGAGAAAATAAAGAGAAGTTTCAATTTTGGGTGAACTATTGCTTTTAATACTAATAAATGAAAGGAACTTAACACTGAACATGTCTACATGAATGCAATTGCACTGATTATGCTTAATAAGCCAACAAAGTGCAAGGTCATGTAAACACCTTAAATGACTCTCTTTTATCACCCTTCATGTAAACATCTTAACAGTATTCTTACCAGCTTACCCAATTTGTGCAAGTGTTTTGCTCATGCCTGTTTACATTTTGACATTAAAAGCAGAGAATACCCCAATCATTTCAAGTCTTATGTAAACACACTTTTCTTGCGTCGTCAGGATTTTTTAATTAAACTGATTTTTGGTAGTTATCACCGAATTGGTGTGTATGTGAACTAGGTTTGTGCCGATACCAAAATTCTGGTTTCGGTACGATACCAGCCCTGGTACCTCGGTATCGATACTAAATCGATACTATAATCAACAAATAAAAGGCCTCTTTAATGAAATTACACAGAAAATGACTTGATTAAAAGAACTGCATAAAGTCTTACAGATTCCAATTATGCGTTTTCCATTTTAATTTTTCTGGATTCCATGTTAAATGTTTTAATTAAATGTTATGATCAAATGGTGTTTAATCAAATTAATAAATACGGTTTTAAATCAAATAAAAATCTCGTGATTATTATGATTTATTTTTTTACAAAAAATTGCAATTTTATTTTTGCTAAAATAAAATGCTGCACAGAGCTTCACAGCATTAATGAAAACATTAATGAAAAAATCTGATTACCTGTGGCACAAGGCTGCTTGTGTTTGTGATATTGTATACAGATAATAATAATAATAATAATAATAATAATAATACAACCATTTAATATTACATAACTGATTTAATAAGTATTATTCCACTTTTTGAATATTACATTTTTATACAGTAGTTAAATTTTTCTGTCTTCAATTTCATGCATCCATTTGAATAGAGCTTTCATGTTAGTGGGACTTTTATTTCGACAGACCTTTGTGTTCTTCCTGTTTTTACCGGTTAGTTATATCAAGCTTCCCATTAATGCTGGGATACTCCCGTCGTGATTCTCGAGCTGAAATCTCCGAGCTGCACCAGAGGAGTTCAATTAAGTGTTAACATCCATTTACACTCTAAACACACTGCATGAAAATTAAGCACCAGCAGTGTGTGTTGTGTTTGTGTGAATGTGTGCGCATGCGTACGCCCGTGTGTGCGTGTGTGTGTGCGTGCGTGGGAATCATATGACAGAGCAGAGCGGCACCTCTTGTTCATTCTGTAGCATGCAGAGCATTTGACTGGTATGTTATTTAATCAAATTACATCCTTCTATTGTTTAAAGAGTTCTGTTGCTTACACTTGGCCATATCCAGAGGTTTTTTATTTTATTTTCAAATTGTCATCAATTTCATCTCAAATTTGTCACATCTCATAACATTTTGTGTGTGTTTTTCACACAGACACGTTTTTGCTTCACCAATAATGTATTTGAGAGTACTAAGCAACAAGAAATATTTAAAAACTGTCCAAATTTGTGAAGAGACATTGAATGTCTCATAATTTCTTTTAATTAAATAATACCTTATAGAAAAAAGGTTGGGAAACACTGTGCTAATGACAGCATACTGTAACACTGTACCGAAATTATCAACAACATGATATCGTACCATTTAAATTTTTTTGGTATCACGGTACTTCGTTAGTACCAGTAAACTGCGCAACCCTAATGTGAACACATTAAACATGTAAACTCAATATATAACAAGTTAAAAACAAAACTCAAAACAGTCATACATTGTAAATACGACTGGATGAGCCACATTTGAAGGCATCATTAAATACGCGAAATTTGCACAGTTGCACACCTGTGGCGACAGTATGACCACACACAAGTTAAGCTCTACATCAAAGCAGCAAGTCACGGCATTGCTTGGAAACCATAAAAAAGCCTCCAGTTACGGTGAGTCGCATGGCGCCACATGAGGGTCGGATGTGTGAATAGCGAGCTCTGCGCACTTTGCTAGTTTTTAATACTTTTTTGTTTCATAAACCGGTGAGATATGATACACCTTGTTCCATAACTGTTCTATGAAGACAATATGTCAAAGAATTGAAAATCCTCGGGCTCTGGAGACATTAAAAGACACTTACGTGCTCAAGCTGACACACCTGACAGGGCCGCAGACCGGGGACTCAGTTTGGACAGTGCGACGGGAGAGATTCAGCGTCAACTGTCGAGCATGTAGGCAATGCTGGTGAAGGTCGTTGCTGACTTGCTGTAATACGTCGATCGATCACTGCCATGGAGAAGAAATTCTCCGAGTTGGTTACAAGAGTGTTGGATGTTGAAAAACGGATAGATTATCTGGAGTCATCGGAGAGGAAATTAGCTGCTAATCTGCTAGTGATCAAGGTGGGCTTGGAACGCATTTGGGAAAAGTTGGAAGACTTTGAGAATCATAACTGGTGAAACAACATCCAAATTGTTGGAATTCCTGAGAACAAAGAAGGCAGAGATATGGTGAAATTCCTAGACGAGCTCTTCCCGAGTCTGCTCAATATAACAGGCCATAAGCTGGAAATCGAGCGAGCTCACAGAGTTCTGGCTCGGAGATCCGCTGAGGGACACAGGCCACAATTCTAGCCAAATTTCTGAGATTATCCGATAAAGATCTTGTGTTACGTGAGGCAAGGAGTAAAGGAAGGCTTTCTTGGAAGAACCACAGCATTTTCTTGTTCCCAGACTTTGCGAAATCGACGAGAGATACATGATCGATTCAAGGAATGCAAGAAACTCTTACATCAACAGAAGGTCGTTTTGCACTGACGTTCCTGGCCAAATTGAGAATAGATACCAAGGATGGCCACAAAATATTTACATGCCCACAGCAAGCGATGTCCTTCATAAAGTCAATGGAATGAGAAAGTTATTGTGTGATGCTCTCGATACAGCCTAATGGAAATGACTCACTGAACATTCACTTGATCGTCCGAGGAAACTGGGTGCCTTCTTTGTTTCTTTTTGTGTTGGTTCCACCTAGCGGCTGGAGCTTGTTTTGTGGAGGAACACACCTTCAGAACGGTTATGTGGATGAATCTACACGTTCTTTGTGCTCATGCCTCATATTGGCTGGAGATTGTTTTATAGATTATTTTCTGTTGTGTAATTCTGTCTCACAAAATTTGTAATCCGATGGCAAAGTTGTCGCAGGGACTCTCGTAGGCATACATGGACTGTTTGAGTTGAGAGGGATGGACGCCAGTTGCCCTGTCGTGCACGGGGTTAATGTGCACGTTTTTCTTTTTTCTGTTTTTTTTTTTTTTTTTCTGGGGGAAGTTCGGGGTTTGTTTGTTGCTCTAATGTTGGAATGTGGTCTTTATAACTTTGTTTTTGACACAATTTATTTTTTTCTAATATGTCAAAATGTCAAATGTTAATATGAGTGGATTGTCTCTCTCCACGTGGAATGTGAATGGGTTGGGGCACCCCATAAAAAGGCAGGAAGTTTATTTCTTAAACGTAAGAAATACCATATAGTGTTTCTTCAAGAAATGCATCTTTCCCTGCAGGAAGCTGAAAAATTTGGGAAGATATGGGGTGGACATGTTTTCTTTAATGCTGGCTCAAGTAAGAGCAGGGGAGTCATTACTTTGATAAGTAAACATCTACAATTCAAATGTCTCAAAGAGATTAAAGATAAATTAGGAAGAGTCATTATTGTTTTAGCTGAAATTCAGGGGCAATGGTTGTTTTTGGCTAATATTTACGCAACTAATGCTGATGATCAGGGCTGTTTTATAGATCTTGAAGGGATGTTGCAAGCTGCTGGCACCCCTCATGATATAATATTGGGACGAGACTTTAATCTTTTGATGGACTCAGTCCTTGATCATACTGAAGCAAAAGTGTGTAAGCCCCCTAGAGCAACAGTGACGTTTCACAGGATGTGTAAAAATCTTGGTCTTACAGATATTTGGAGACTTTTGAACCCATTTGGTAGGGACTATAATTTTTTTTCCATCAGTCCATAAGATTTTTTCTAGAATAGATTTTTTTTTTTTATATATATCCAAGTCCCTCTTTTCTCAACTGGAAACACTTTATCAGATCACACCCTGGTGAGTTTGGAGGTGTTGCCACATATGGAGAAAAGGAAATCATATTGTTGGCGCTTTTATGTATCCCTTTTGCAAAATCCTGAATTCCAACAAATGTTTAAGGCTGAAATCAATGTCTATATGGAAACCAACTGGACCTCAGTATCCTCTGTGGGCGTGGCTTTGAAGGCACTTAAGGCGGTTCTTAGGGGCCGGATCATACAGTATGCCTCATTCATCAAAAAATCCAAAGCATAGGAACTCGTGGAGTTGGAAGGGAATATTAAAAGTGCCGAGGCAGATACGAAGTGCCTAATGTCGTCTGATGGCCTCAGAGAACTGACCCGACTGAAATACAGATATAATACTATTTTGTCACGGAAGGTGGAGTTTTGGCTATTCAGGGCAAGACAGTCATATTTTGAGTCGGGGGACAAAGCAGGGAAGCTTTTGGCTACATATACAAATCAGAGAGAGATTCCCTCAGTGAAATCTGCTGGTGGTGAAATATTTACCTCAGCCATTGATATTAATAATGCTTTTTAAAGAATTCTATCTTGATCTCTATAGTTCCACATCTTCGTCTACTGATGAAGACATTAGAAACTTGGTGGAACCATTAGAACTCCCTAAATTGACGAATGAGCAAAAAAATTATCTTGATTCTGAGATAACCTTGGAGGAGCTTGGCAAGGTAATTAAGGCCTTGCCAACAGGCAAGGCTCCAGGGCCAGATGGTTTTGCCGCTGAATTTCTTTTCGATCTTATGCTACAGAATTGGCTCCACTTTTGTTAGAAGTTTAAACGGAATCATTAAAGAATGGAAAGCTTCCCCCAACCATGACACAAGCCCGGATCAGTCCGATTCTTAAAAAGGACAAAGATCCAAACGAGTGTAAGAGTTACCATCCAATTTCCCTGATCCACCTAGACATAAAAATATTGTCAAATTCTGGCTAACAGATTATGACACCTCTTATACATACAGATCAGGTGGGGTTTATTCGGGGCTGCAGCTCTTCTGATAACATTAGGGGTTTCATCAATATTATGTGGTTATTGGTGAATGATCAGACTCCGGTCGCGGCCATCTCACTTGATATGGTAGGATGGGATTATCTTTAAGATTCTGGAAATATATGGGTTCGGGAATACTTTTATTGGATGGATTAAGTTACTTTATAGACACCCGGTAGCAGCGGTACAAACAAATGGATTAATTTCAGATTAATTTACTCTGGATACTCTTTCCCCATTATTGTTCTGTCCTGCCCTGGAACCATTAGCAGCCATGATAAGGAGGGAAGATGATTTTCCAGGGGTGGTGGCAGGAGGTGTGGCGCATAAGCTTTTGCTTTACGGAGATTATATTTTATTATTAGTCTCTGACCCCATTAGATCTATGCCTTGCCTCCACAGAATTATTAATTCCTCGGGATACAGAATCAATTGGTCTAAATCCGAAGCTTTGGCTATGATAGCGTACTGCCCAGTAATGGCTTTCCAGCCAGGTGCCTTCCAGTGGCCCAAACAGGGCATTAAGTATTTAGTTAAGAGTTAATTTTGACCCCTTAATAAAAAGGTTTTCGAATGATGTGGGCAGGTGGGCTTCCTGTTACATAGGCTGATTGACAAAGGTGGGCTAGGCCTACCCAAGATTTTGTTTTATTATTATGCATTCGGTCTCAGACATTTGGCTCACTGGTCGCTTCCACCTGAAAGAGCCCCTCCCTGGTTTTGTTTTGAACAGGAAGTTCTTGCACCTATTTTGCCATTGCAAAGCCTTTCTATCAAAACAATCGGAGAAGTTAAGTTACACCCCGTTATCTCACATTTGCACTCTGTATGGACAAAAGTGTCCAGAGTGTTTAATTCAGACATTTATTTAAATGTTGCCTCAAGCATATGGCTGAACCCTAAATTATGTATTATTAAGTCCCCTTTCTGCTGGTCAGAGTGGATTGTGAGGGGGGTTACTACACTCGGTGAGTGGAGTGTTGAGATCTTTCGAAAATATTCAAACATTTTAGGATTCCCAGATCTCAGTTCTATAGGAATTTACAGCTGCGCCACCTGCTCTGTATTGTTTTTGGGAGTAGCACACACCCCGCTAAAGAGCAGATACTCTGGGAGAAGTGATTACTACTTTTGGAAAAGTTCATGAGGCATCAGTCAGTGTATTACTCCCTGCTAATTCAGAGTCCGGGGGACGGAGCTTCAACTTCTCTCAAGAGATTATGTGAGAAAGATTTAAATTTGGTATTGGAGGAGGGAGTATGGGCTAGGATACTAAAAAACATCAAATCTGCATCTAGAGATGCAAGGGCTCACCTTACGCAATTCAAGGTTTTACACAGATTCTATTGGACCCCCTCTAGATTGTATAGGCTTGGTCTGAAAAGACACACCCACCTGCTGGTGATGCCAATCAGAAGACGAAGACATAACCCATGTCTTTTTGGGCACTCAAATTTTACTTTGCCCCAGACTCTGTATTTTGGGTGATGGGGCAGTCATAAATTTGGGGGATAATCATATAAAAAAATTGTGTTCTGACCAGTATCATAATTGGCAGACAAATTATTTTAAGGGGTTGGAAGTCGGACAGAGCGTCATCATTTCCGGAGTGGTGTGCGGAGATGGTTAGGGTGGCAGCTTTCGAGGAGGTGGCAAGTAGAAGGCTGGGGTTTGGGAACTTGTTTGTTAGGAAATTGGGTAATTATTTAGCATTTTTGGGGGACTCTCGGGGAGGGGATGGGGTGAGAGACATTTAGTTTAATTATGTATGTTTATTATATTTTCTTTTTCTTTTCTTTTTATGTGTGTGTGTGTGTTATTATATGTGACCACAGGGGTGTTCGTTGGGGGTCAGGGTGAGGTTGGTGATCGGGGAGGGATATTAGTGGGGGTTAAATGTTAAATGTTGATTCGATGTGTATGTGTTGTGTTTTTCTATGTTGTGTATTTTTTAATCAATAAAAAAAATGTTAATTGAAAAAAAAAAAAAAAAGCAGCTACTGTTAGCAACAGATGCGCATCCATATTGCTCCCATTACAATCAACGAAGCTGTCTAAACTGGAAGCACCCGTCTGTGCCAGTTTGCGGAGTCAGACATACTGGTAGTTTTCTGATTGTGATGGACTTATTTGCGGAGAGGATATACTGTGGTATGAATATAGGCTACTGGTTGACACATTTACACCGTTGAACAGTCATACCACCCACCACCACTAATAGTACAGGCTATGTCAGAGGTGTTTGTGTAACTTTGAATAAGATTAATAAGACTGTGTGGAGAATGAAGGTTTACACACAACACACACACACACACACACACACACACACACACACACACACACACACACACACACACACACTTAGAAACATGAGCGTGTCCTGGCAGGTACATTTAAAACCCAAATTCTCGCTCGCACACTCAAGACTCATCAATTTGGGAATTGCAAGGTGTGGTTTGGGTGCAGTATTAACACACACACTGACTGTATATTCACTCATCAGCACAATGAGACAAGCTCTGGGCTCAACTTTCGAAGGATACAGAAAAAAATTCTTGGTCCAGTTGTGTTAGTGTTTTCCCTCATATTTGAATGTGTGGTGGTCAATTTGCATTTTGAATGCAGAGTCACATGCAGAGATGCAAGATCATACTCCCCACACTCTTTTCCATTAGACCAAGAGCTGACATACCAAGAAGAGTGGTCGGAGCTGGATCACCCATGAATGACACACAAAGACCCTCATTTATCCCTGTATGTTCCTGCAAAATGGTCAGGGAGACATACTGCTGAAATTTAAATATGTATACTACTCAGAAATGCAGCCAAGCAATGAGTGTGTTAACAAGTATCCCTCCTTCAAATCCATACCATCTGACTTCTTTAGGTTTCATACAGGCCCAGTCTAGGGTCGACCTATTTTTCTCTGGTAGTACCACAACCTACATTGCACTAAAGTCAACATTAAACATTGTTCACAACCAATTTTAATTTTCATAATGTACCATTACGAAACAGGATACTGGGCAGGATTTTATCCTTGGATATATGACAAGGGGTTGGAGGGGATCAATTGAAAAATAAGATGGCTTTGTGACTTCAGTTTGGAAAAATAACATGCAGATGAATCGTTCACAATGAGACCAGGAACTTTCAATTTGATTTCAAATTGACTAAAGACAAAAGTACTTTCTCCAGTACAGTCACCTCCACTAACACTTTGGCATCCTCCTTGTCCTGCATATAGCACCTCACATATATATATTTTGCCTTTATGTATAAAACATGGTTTTGAACATTGCTGTCAAAGCCCAGGGGGATGTTGATGCTAACAATGACTCACTGAGACATATTCAGCATCATGGCAGTATAACAAAACAATGTTATCCTGGTTGAGTGTCCATAAAGGGTCATGAAAGAGTCATAAAGCATGAAATAATTCAGTCAATAAAACTAAGCACAGATCTGCTTCAGATCTTTACACAAAGAAAGGAGAGAAAGAGGTGAGACAGAATGGGTCGAAAAAGAGAGTGGTATGTTTAATAGTTGTGCTTGTGAATGAGGTAATGTGTTATCTGTATCAGGTGTGGTTTAGCCCATTAATGCCCATATTTTCCCAAAAATGTCTTCCTTAAAATTAACTGCACAATCGTTCCTTGGAACATTTTGGGCCTTTTTTCAGGTTAATTTTAATTTAAGTAAACATGACTTCAATATGCCAACTCTAGTGCCTTTAGTGCTAAACTACCATGAAAATCTAAGGAAAGATTGAGATAATTAGGGATTTTGCCTACTGTAAACCATTGTTACCAGGTGCATTGCTGAATAAAAATCCAGAAATGGTATTATGAATTAAACACTGTCACGTGACCCATTATCCAACAAGTTTAAAAAAAAAAAAACCTTCCTCAAGTTGTCTCTTTGTATGCCAGCTGTTTTTAAATCATCTATTGTCACCCAAAAATTATCTATAAATGTACAGAGTGGTAGAGCCGTCATCTACTTTATTGCTACAATGATATTGTAATGACTCTCCATCTGCTGACTAAAATTAAGGCTAGGTTCCAAATTAAAACTTCACAAACAGTGTCCGACCACGTAAAATATTTTCTCGTTTACGAGTAATCTTATAAAAGAGCCCAACTATTATCAAAATAGCTGCAAACACAAACACACCTTCAACACACACCTCCTAAACAAACAACCCTCTCTGCACTATTGTTAAAATCCTGTTTGAATTCCAGTACCTTCCTCTTTTGTGTCAGTACCTTTGGCACGATGCCGTTGAAGACGGACACCCGGTCGGCTGGTCGAACTGTATCCGTCTTGTTCCTCTTCATTGGCCGGTGCAAAAGGTTGCAGCCCCAGACGTCTCATCCTCAGTAAGCGAGGGCCGGTCTCCCGCAGCCATGCTCCCCCAGAGTCCGTCGCTTGCAGCCCACTGTCGCCGGAGATGACTGTGGGAACAAGGCTCTTGAGGAATTCCATGTTTGCACTGCAACACTTTCACTCCAGATGCCTGAGCGGGTGCACGGTGATGGCTCTGCCACCCCCCATCACCTCTCAGGAATCAGGCCGTCTGTAATCGGACAGACGACCACACAACTGCTCCTCCACCCAGGCAAAACCACGGCCTGTCAAACACTGACTTCACCACAAGTTCCTCTTTGTCGTGTCAGGGTTATAACTGGAATGGTCCATAAATATAAAGAACCAAGAATAAAAAGATGAAGTCCATATGATTGCAGTGCTCTTCAGTTGTAGTGCTGTAGCTGTGGGCTATGAGATCCAAGAAGACAAATGCTACTGTTTAACTCCAATGGAATGAGGTACAAGCAAGCACCTGTAGATCCAACTGCTGAAGATTTCAGAGTGTACTTCCACCTGCCTGTAGTCCACATGCCACAGTCCAGTTATGTGCGAGCTCTTCAGAAACAACTAAAGTTTAATTTGCTTAAGGTACTGAGCTGTATCATAACAAGAGACCTACCTTACTACCTGTCTGTTCATGTAGGATGGACAGAACAAGAAAAGACGAGCATAAAGATCACTTTGATGTGATTATTTGATGACAGTAGGAGGAGCCTTTCAGGTTGACTGTCGAGTGTTATCTGGGCGGAGACATAACGTGTCCAACAGGAGATAACGTACGCCTGTGTGAGCGGCCAATCAAAACACAGTTGTTAGCGGCCATGCCCACACTTTTCTGCTCTCAGAAGGAAGGGAGGTAGAGGGATAGTGAGAGAAAGAAAGACACATCCCTCAATGATGGTGTCTTCAGCACACTGCTACACTTAGATAAGTTTTATCAAGCAGAAAACTAGAACTGCGCACGCACACACACACACACACACACACACACACACACACAGGCACTGACACATAATATGGACCATAACTTCCCTTAAATGTTTCCCTTCCAATGGAAAAAAACAAAAATCCTGTAGGACAAAAAATGGCTCAAAAGTCATGATGTCAAACAGACAATCAAAAAACCAAGTTGTCTCACACCCCATGCATATGGAGAGCTGGTTTCACTTCCAATTTTGCATAAGGGTAGTGGGTGGATTAGTTTAAATGACGTGTTAGTTTTGCTTGGCTGCTCAGTAATAAGTACATGAAATTTTAAACCTGTGAAATATTGACACATACAGCTGCACATGTAAATTCAAAAACTCTCTCATAAAGATTATTCCGACATATAAATTACAAAATTGTCAAACGGCCAAAGGTACAGCAGTTATAGCTGAAAAACAGTTGAGTTTTCTAGCTCTGGACAATAAGGTGTCCTGAGGTAAATCGATGGAAATGTTCATGTTGGGAGGCGTTTTGCATAAGGCAGGCCTCTTTGCTGAGTCACTGAAACATTCAAATAAGGTGGCGGCTTTCGCTGACAATGGACATCGTAATAATGCCACTAACTCTCAATGTCTGAACCCCCATTCAATTTATTGCAACACCATTGACAGAAATGGACAAGAATGGTTTGCAGTCCAGCATTAAGTTGTGGGATCAAGTAATAATTTCCAGATGCCACTTGTTTTGATATTTTATCATCTCGTGGAATAAAACTGATACATCTTTGGTTGACTTTTTTGTTTGAAAGTGTCCAACTTTTTGGGGTCACTGTACATTTACGTCCTGTAAGCTTGGGATCGATGCCCTTTTCACACATCGTTAATCCGACAATTTTCCAGATGAGTATCGATCTATATCTGCATTTTTTCAGATATAAACAGGGCTAATTGTTGCACAATAGTTTTTGTCTCTTCATACATATTTCTCAACACAACTTGGGTAAAGTGAGAGCAGCAGAGTAACTTAAAGGAGGTCGCACATCAGACGTTACTGGTGATAGACATGGTGCATTCTAAAATTACAGACCATTATTTTCTATGGAGGAACGCAGACCGCCACTCGCAATCTGTCTGCAATGCCCAGCTATGACTCAAGACTGCTTAATTTTGCAGAGTTTTCCATTAAATTTGACCCAAATCATTATCAAAAGGGCATAGATTATTTATTCTAGCCATCACTGGATGATATATTGTGTATATGTATCTTTCATGTAGCCTACAGAATACACTACCAGTCAAAAGGTACTACCGGTTATTCTTTCACATTTTAGAATAATAGTAAAGTCATCAAAACTATGGAATAACATAAATGGAACTATGGGAGTTATGTTGTGACTAAACAAAATCCAAAATAAAGCAAAACTGTGTTATATTTTGGCATCTTCAAAGTAGTCACCCTTTGCCTAGAAGTTGCAGATATGTACTCTTGACATTTTCTCAACCAACTTCTTGAGGTATCACCCTGGGATGCTTTTTAAACAGTATTGAAGTTCCCATCTATGTTGGGCACTTATTGGCTGCTTTTCTTTATTATTTGGTCCAAGTCATCAATTTCAAAAGCTTTTTATTTTTAATTACATTTTAGTTTTATAATGAAATAAATTAATATGGTGGCACAATTATATTTTTGTCTACAAAACTAATTTCAAACATTTAAGCATTTAAGCATATGCCTTCAGATCAAAAGATTTTTAAGATCATGAGAAACATTTCAGTCAAGTGTTTCAAAACTTTTGACCGGTAGTGTACATTTTCAGTTACAAGTATGTCTTTTTGTAATTTAACAGCTTGGATGAAACCTATTCAAGGCTAAATACAGAGAAATTGCATAATAAACGTCGCCATTTCTAATCGATCAGTTTGAGCAGTTACACCAGTTTCATACGTTAAACTGTAAACTCAATGTCACTTTGTTCATTCTTGAAGTGAAAAACCAGGGCTCGACAATAAGGACTGCCCGATGACCCGGGGCCAATTTGAGAGAGGTTCAGGCCAGTTGCAAGAACTGTCACTTACCCGATCGGGTCAGTGCTGCATTTATAACGTCACTGTTAACAGACAACGAGCGAGAGAGCACAAAAAATACACGGAGTGAACAAAGTCTTCTAACCGAGCACTCGGAGACGAGAGAGCGTGATTATATTTAGCTTTCAAAGACATGCGAGTGCATAATATACTGGAAGCGGTGAAGAACAGTCTCGTGAGCGCACGAGCATGCAGACAACGAGTGTGCTCTCCTAGAACTGTCCTCCCTCGTTTCCAAGTGTCCTAGCAGCAGCCATCGGCGTTATTAGGCCTTTTTTAGCCCCCCTAAAATTCTGTGACTTTGCAATCAGCATGTAACTGTTCTAAACAGCTGCAGCCACAACACTGCACTTGTTTGAATCGTGAGGCACTTTGGTTGCTTTTCCCATATGTAAAGACTGACTGTAGTGTGAGCCAATAGCATTGGAGTGTGGGCTGTGAAGGAGCATTTAATTGGTTTGAGCCACTGAACTAATACGCCCCATTTCCTCATTCAATTCATGAATGAGCAAGGATCAGTGTCTTATTATGACAGATTGACACAGGCGGCATTTAGCTCGTTTATAGTTCGGTAATCCCGTTTAACAAGGAGAGAAAGGAGCTGGATTAATTAAGAGTAAAAAAAGAGTGACTAATGACATTACAATGTATATTCCTTGATGGTTATGCACAGCAGTTCACAAAATAATATGCTTTACTGTCATTTGCAGGGAAAACACTTATGATATTTAAACACTGATAACGTCTCTTAGTAGACATTCTGGTTTGAATAAAGTATAATTAGACTTGTTTCCACCTCTGTGCTTTATCAATGGTTTAATGACTCGAAACACATGAAAGATATTGATTTGCTGCTACCTAAGTGTGACTGACAAAAATGGTTATCTGAATGAATCAGTAAACAAATCTGAATGAATCTTACACAGTTTTGATTTATTTTGGATTTTGTTTAGTCACAACATAATTCCCATAGTTCCATTTATGTTATTCCATAGTTTTGATGACTTTACTATTATTCTAAAATGTGAAGAAAAAAAATTATAATAAAGAATGAGTAAGTGTTTCAAAACGTTTGGTTGAAGTGTATAAATAAAAATTTTTGACAGGGCAAGTAAAAGTCTGAAGCACTGGCCCGACTGGGCCAGTAGAAAAAATCCTTAGCGTTGAGCCCTGAAAAACCTTCGTACCTTTTGTGTGAATGGTGACTATGTCAGTTAAATGTCAGCTAATATTAAAATATCGAAGCCTCAAAAAAGTATAGAGAAAATAGCGTGCCGATCTATAATCAATGTAACGATATTTTACAACATTCCTAACATCCAGGTCCTTTAAAGGAATAATTCACTCAAAAATGAAAATTCTCTTATTATTTACTCACGTAATCAAGCTTGAAATCACGATCGCCAAGGCGACTGCTGACAAGATTTAGAGTGATAAAGAAGTAACATTTTGGTCTGTTCTCACCCATAACTGACTGGATCACTTCAGAAGACACTGATTAAACTACTGGAGTCGTTTGGATTCCTTTAATGCCTTTATCTGATATTTGGACCTTCAGAGTTCTGGCCACCTTTCACCTGAAGTGTATGGACCTACAGAGCTGAAATATTCTTCTAAAAAATCTTCATCTTGCTCTGCAGAAGAAGAAAGTCATACACATCTGGGATAGCATAAGGGTGAGTAAATTATGAAAGAACTTTCATTTCTGGGTGAACTGTCCCTTTTAAAAGACATGAGGTTATTTCAAAGGACAAGGTACTACTATGGTCCAAAAAAAAAAAAAAAAAAAAAAAAAAAAAAAAGGCATCACCATTAAAACAACTGTCCCAAGAACCATGGTTTTTTACATTGTTTCACACTATGAATTTAGCTAGCTACTGAATGTAAATAAGTAAAAAGATCCTCTAAAAGTATATAGTGAGAGGACAGATTGCAGTTTGTGTGAGTCAGGACAATTCAGCCCTAGTATTGTGTTAACAGTCTGAAACAAATGAACTTCCACAATGCCACCTGGAGGGCAAAGGGAGCTCCAGGAGGAGAAAATTACCTCAGAGCCAAACAGAATAATCCCTGTTCCAACGGTGGCCCAATATAACCTCATTCGTTCACAAGACCCATGCGTACATACCTTACATCGACAGTGCAGAAGTGTTCACAAATGATTCACAGGAAATGCTCACACCCTTAAGCACCGTGTGAACATGTCCGACCAACCATGTAATGGTTTCAATTCTTCAATGTGTAAGCAGACAAAATATACACACAGAGCTTGTTATCAGTGGCCCAAAATCATTCCAATAATATTTAATGTTACCAATTTGTTACCCATTTCTGGCAAAAATACACTTTGATATTTACTGATCAACAAACTAATAATGTTACATTAGCTTTAAGTAGCAAGAGAATGAAAAGAATAAGTTCAGACTGAGCAATCTGCGTGTGTGTACATTTCTGAAATCCAAAAATGTTGCCTTTTCTTAATAGTAGTGTATTTCTGCACTCTCGAAAATTTAGATTTTAACATTGTTTTTATGTGAATAAATAAAGGTACGTTATTATTTTCTAGATTAGTTGCACTAAAGACCTTTGTTTTGTTGGACAAGAAAAACTAGCTTCATACAATGTGACCCAGATTTGGTTTCTATCACTGCAAAATGGGTCCTGTTTAACATTTTAAAAATGTAGCCAAATTGAGAGGCTCATATCTCTGGGATTTAACCACATAGGGCCTTAAAAATGAAGATACAAAAATGAAAGCTTGTTCTAAACAGAATCTAAAAGGATTAAAGGCTTAGTCTTTTCAATAGCTAAATTTTGCATCGGGTAGGGTTAGTATACAGCAATCATAGCTTTATATAAAAACAATAGAAGTACATTTTATGTCCCCATCTACATAACGAAGTACACATCTGTGTGCCCATAATCCTCTTTACCAGCCTGCCCTCTAGGGGTGACCAAAGCAATGCTAACAAACCTCAGGGCATGGTGCCTCACTCCAGGTCATTCTCAGAGGGATATATTTGATTCAAGTAGGCAAACTATCTCATCCCATAAGATATTCAAAGTTCACCATTTGTTATTAGTGTGAATGGTATGTAAAAAAAATGACCTATGAATATGAACATTTGAAAAAGAGAAGAGACAATGGCAAATATTGGAAATATATTAATACATTTCTGCAAGGGTTTGCAAATTGCACAATAGAAAACGTACAAAGCTGTTGAAATACAAGATTTCCACAATTTTGTCTGTAGCCAACACAGGTCAGACAACAGAACTTAAGCCAGACTGGACTTGAAGCAGGTGGCAACTTGGCCATTGCTAGACAGTGACGTGGCAGAAGCACAGTTTTCTCTGTAAAGTCATTAACTCACTCATTATTTCCCAGCACACTTCACTGTCACAGACACAGACCACTTCCCATATCTGATGCCGCTAAATCTCAGCCAACATCGATGATGAAACTGCAAAAAGCATGACCTTTGACTGCAATTCTGAACTACATTCAAATAAGTTCAGACTAGGGCTGGGCGATATGTCTTAAATTCTTTCTCGATATTTTTCAGCCTATTGACGAAATTCGATATATATCTCGATAATTAAGTATTTGCTCTTAAATGGCTCAATTTTTTTTTTTTTTTTTTTTTAATCAGAGGAACCATCATTTCATCCAAACAGCCATTGTAGCCAAGTAGATTCAATATTTTAAAGACAATAAATAAAAATAAATGTAAAAAGAATTAGTTTTTCATTAAATTAACAATGGAGAATGAAAATCAATCATTTTCATTGATATGCACTTTATATTCATATTTCATTTAAAATTACACAGTAGCTTAATAATAAGCATTATTTAAAATATTATTTAAAACCTGTTGATGCTCATTGACTTCACCCATGGGTTTGAATTTACTTTGCTTAAATGAGTTCACATTTACTATATAGTGTGCTGTTGACAAATTATACATCTTTATAATTTGTCAACATTATTAACAATTTTTTGACTAGACTATATAGTATATGTGAACTAATGACATCAGTTCGGGGTGGGGGAGGGGGGGCGGTAATGCACATCAACAGGTTAAAATATCCTTCAAATGTTTTTTCTAATACATTTTTTGTGAATGAACAAAGAGTGCAAAGCTACTTCACTGACTTATTTTTGAAACCCCAGTTGAACATTACATAATACTAAATTATTACTGTTGGACACATCGGGTTTTATTTGTATAATATAATGCTGAATTATCATTATTATTCTGATTATTAAATTTGCATTATACAAAATTAATATATTTACTTCACCTCCACATGGGGCTTTTATTTTGACACCAAAAGTGCTGTGCTATTCACTTCAACTTCACAAGGAGCTTTTAATTTGACAGAGAAGGAAATGTGTATTTGACAGTTTACAATGTTCTGCATTTCCTGAAACGCTGTAATCTCCTCCTTTTCTGTTATACGATGCCGCCTTTGTAGATTTGTATAATATATTGTTGCGGTTACTAATGTTTGGAATTGCGCGAATGCTTGAGCCAGCATTTCTTTGATTTCACAATGTACGTGAACTGATCTGAGAGCACCGCCATGCGTGTGCACACAGATCAGTGCGTCACCGGTTTGTTCTGAATCACACACAGACCATATTTATCTGTCTTTAAATCACAGCCTTTTGTAGATTAATAAGCACATATGACCTGGTAAAAGACGCTGGCTATCACCCCTGGATAGTTCGCTAGTTCGAATCCCATGGTGTGCTGAGTGACTCCAGCCAGGTCTCCTAAGCAACCAAATTGGCCCAGTTGCTAGGGAGGGTAGAGTCACATGGGGTAACCTCCTCGTGGTCGCTATAATGTGGTTCGTTCTCGGTGGAACGCGTGGTGAGTTGAGCGCGGATGCCGCGGTGGATGGCGTGAAGCCTCCACACGCGCTATGTCTCCGTGGCAACGCGCTCTACAAGCCACGTGATAAGATGCGCGGGTTGATGGTCTCAGATGCGGAGGCAACTGGGATTTGTCCTCCGCCACCCGGATTGAGGCGAATCACTACGCAACCATGAGGACTTAAAAGCACATTGGGAATTGGGCATTCCAAATTGGGTGAAAAAGGAAATAAAAAAAATAAAAAATAATTCACATATGACCAACTCGCCTTTTTGATGTTATTTTTATTAATTGTGCAGCCTTGAAGAATCGTGAAATTAGTCTACTGAGGAGCTCTTTATGAAACTTAATTGCCAAATGAAAGCACATTAAAAACATTGCGATATTAATGATACTGGTCAATTTTACATCATCAGCAAAATTATCTTGATTATATTGTTAATAATCGATGTATCGCCAAGCCCTAGTTCAGACTGTCACCTAGTTTTTAAGGTGCTGATAAAATGAATGAGTGAAAGAACTGAGAAGAGGAGATATAGGGAAGATGAAAGTGGAATGAAAGGTCAGCACACCACCGATGGCTGCCTCAATACTCTGTGTGCACAGAGGGGAAAGAATAGGTTTAGAGAGACAGAGAGAGAGAGAGAGAGATAGAGAGAGAGAGAGAGAGAGAGAGAGAGAGGTAGTGAGTTAGGCCCCCTGATTCAAATCAGCAGAGGAATGTCAGAGGGGAAACAGCAGCAACAATGCTCAACACTGCTCTCTTACAGCAACACAAAGACCCACATGGGCAAAACACGAAAATCATCTCACACAGTAAATGTAGAACCCTGAATCAGTCAGAGTGGAACTGCACTCGCTAGGATCTCTATACGCTAAATGGTTCAGGACCAGTTTTCAAAAAGGATGATTATTCTGTCCGGTGATCTAAACTTAAATCTAAACCACTGAGGCAACATTTCAAGTCCTGCCATTTTATCAGCACATATCTGGGCTAGTGATCTCTTTTCTTAGGAAACAAGCTTTTGCTCAAATGCTGTGTTGTTGAAGATTGTCACAGATACATCATTCCGGTGTTGTACAGCCACGGTTTTTCACAGGATGATGTTTTCAGCAGCTCCAATGACCCAAAATGTTATCTAACAATTCTTTCAGTTTCTGCTTTATTTACACATTTCCCTTTTGTTCACTTGCTGTTCTGTTCATGGTCTTAAGGATTAATAAGAATGGTCGAGTTCAGGCCAGTTAATGGACCTGTCACTCGTCCTATCAGGCCAGGGCTGCGTTATCACATTGCGTTTTACATCCATTGATCATATACATGTGTTTAATGCCTTAACATTTGGTTACAACAATATTGTTGTTCTGAATTCTTATGATTTAAATATGTTACGATGGTGAAGTTATCAAGGGCTTACATACTACTAAAAATAGCTTTTTCATATGCTGTAAGGCCAGTAAAAATATTGGCAGGGCCAGTAAAAATATGAACTACTGGTTCAACTGGGCTGGCAGAAAAAAAAAAAAGAAAAAAAGAAAAAAAAAAATCAGGAAAAAAGTGGTAAAGAAAACTAAAAAAATAAAAATACAAATTTTACACACACACACACACACACACACACACACACATATATATATACACACATATACATATATATATATACATATATATATATACACATATATATATATATACACATATACATTATATATATATATATATGTATATATATATATATATATATATATATATATATATATATATATATATAACATAAATGTACATTTAAAATATTTGTAAAATGAATTTATAATTAATAAAAAAAATATATATATATATATATATATATATATATATATATATATATATATATATATATATATATATATATATATATATATTTTTTTTTTTTTCCATTGTAAGATCAGTAAAACATTTGCAGGGAAAATAAAATCTACTGGTCCCGAAATCTTTATTATTGAGCCCTGTTATTTGTTTTGGGTTTGATTGACACATTTTTCTAATGGGGCCAGAGCCGTCATCAGTCGAGAAAGCAAAAAACACATACAGGTCAAGGATCGAACTTGTTAGACCGGTACATCCCCTTAACCCGAAAGTGATTCATGTCAGATTAACTTGAAACAAGGAGAATAAGCCATGAAACATTCACAAACCCCTTCACCAAATGAAACATGCACACTCAAGTACACTCTAAACAAGACAACCACCTTCATTAGTGTGTTAAATGGCTCACACATGAAAGTTGCAACAGAACACCAACCAAAAGGAAACTGTTTTTTTAACCTCATTCACCTCACTGGCTGACTCTGAGCTGATCTGTTAGTGAAACATCCCACACAGTTTCAAGTCTGATGAGAACTCACTATAGTTTCTGTGTATACATCTCACAGGGGTGTCCTGCGACATTTAAGGTTGCACCAAACTGGCATTTTAATGGCACTGATCTGGTATTTTGGGGGAAGATCATTATATTCTGTCTTAAACATGTTTTGCACCATGTCACATTTGTTGTGACAGTTTGATGATATAGATATTGTTTTTTATGGCCAATACCGATTATTTTTATGTTTACATTTGTTAACCAATATTTACAACCAATTTTAATATTGTTTTTTTATTATTTCTGCATTGTGTATATTTTAATAATATTCAAATACCAGTTATCCGTCTCTCGCAACACATTATGCGAACTTCATAATAAAGCTAAAAAGCTGATGTGTGTAATTTTTTCAATGTTAAAATAATTTCTCCACCAATCAGAGAACAGCATCAAAGTGTGCCGAATGTGAATGATGCAACAGAGTCGTCTCCCCTACGCTCTTAAACTTCTTATACATTTGTCTATATAGGGATGTCAATTTTCAGACATTTTCATAATCGATCGCTGAGGAAATTAATGCTCAATTTATTGAATACTCGATAATGTTACCGCAAAACTCACATGAAGGACTCCACATAATATGTGCATGTAGCCTACTGTTTAAATATAATTTAAATGAATACACTTAAGAAATACAAGTATTAACATTTTCCTCTTAAAATATTCTTATCCTAAATGCATTTAAAAAAAACACTGAACTATGTTTAGAACAAATTTGTGAATGGTTTAATTACTGTTAATAAATTAAAGTTAATAACAACTTGTATACACAATATATATCTAGTATACATATTTGTATTCATTAAAACTTCACATTGTGGATTGTGGAATATTTCGGACATTTGGAATTTTTTAAATTTGAAATTAAGTCAAATCATCACACGCTGCGTAAACACAATACATAACATAGCGCTTCTCTGGTGCTGGTCAGATTTCAGCTGAATGTGCTTACCCGGCGAGCACTGACGTAATTGTTGGTTGGGATGATCAACAGATCAACTGTGCTTGTTTTCATGTTGTACTTACACACTATCAGGGTGTATGCAGAAAACAATGTTCATTAATAGAGAAATGCTCCAACACTGATTACATTGAGCCCACTTCATCTTCATCCGTGCATCTTCTAGTTTACGGCCAAGACGTGACATGCAGCATGCAAGTGCCCTCTAGCGGCGGATGACTGTATAGACAGTCTTATCAACGTCTGCTAGCATGATTACTGAACGCATCTGTCATGAAATTAATTAATTAATGGACCATCAAAAAGCATAAATAAATTATTAATGACAATTAATCGATTAATCATTAACATCCCTAGGGCCCTATTTTAAGAGCGCTAGCGCTAAGCGCAGTGCTATGGTATAAGTCATAAGCGTAAAGTCAGTGGGCATAGAATTTTTGGTATTTTCATGCAAGCGTGCGCTAAGTCTCGGCGCAAGTAGGTTTGGTGAAATCGTACACAACGCGCAAATGGGTTGGATCAAGTGCAATTGAATTCTGAGGTTCTTCTCAGGGATTTCCACCATCTGCGTCCTTTTATGTAGTCCATACCATGTCAAGCACCAGCGATATAAACAAAGACAGCACATTCATAAGAAGTTGGTAGTGTAAATGGAATGTATGCAATAAGTTAGAAGAACGGAAAATGTTCATTAACTGCATCCTTGATGAATGCCAAGCATATTTCTACGTCAAGTGACACACTCCTTTTATACGCATAGAAAATGTGATTCTCTTCTGAATTTGGATGTACGCTCAGTTAAATTATAGGGAATGTATGTATTATTAATCATTTTCATCTACCGATAAACAAATCATGGCTACTATTAACAGTGATTGTATTGGCATGCACTTCACTTCTACTGGACGATTTTGATTTAAAAAAGAATAATAAAAAAAAATGTAATAATAAAAAATAAAAAATAAACCAAAGATATTTCTAAATTCAAATTACACTTTAAACGATACGAAAATATAATAAAAATAACGAAGTGGTACAAAAAGCAAACCAAATCCAAACATTTTAGTCTCTCAATCCACCGGCCCCTTTTGCAGTGACTTAAAAATCAACAACAGGTGGAAAGTTAATATTAGGCTACAAATTAAAGCATAAATACAATTGTAAATATATAATAATAATAATAATAATAATAATACATACAAACATAATAAAAATAATACTAATAATAATTGAAAAAATAAACCATGTCCTCTAGAAAGTTTAAAACAAATCTCAAGCGATTACCCCTGAAAAATTTAGATTGTCGGGGATTTTATTTGATGTTATACTTTCAGGATTTGGACATGAACTTTATTATCACCTGCTGGTGGAATTGCCAAACTGCAAATGCAGGAACTGAATTTGAATTTGAGTTAAGAGGGAGTATTAACGTCTTAGCGCAACTACCTATTTCACAGGAAAATAGCAAATTGAGCTTTGCGCCACTTCATTTACATACAATACACCCACAGTTTGCACGCATACACCCATAATAGCGCAAACACTTCCACCCACGCCAATTTTCGCCATGCGCTGGCACAAAAATTGCACTTAGAATTAGCGCTCACGAAAATTGGATCCCTAGTCTATATCTAAATATTTTGCACTAAACCTAAATGCATTGTTTCTATACTTAATCAACAACTTTATATCAATAGTTTTATATTTTTTCATCATTTTTAATTAAATTATGTCATTCACAAAGCTTCATGGGGTTGTAGACAGTTTTCTTTTTCGATTTGCTTCAAATTAAAGTTTGTAATGTTGTGATTCAACTCGCAGTTGGTTAGTTTAGATGAGAACATATGAATGATTTTATGAAATGTTTTATTTTATGTTTTTAAATACTTCTGCACCCAAGTCGTCTGAAAAAGTGGGCGGGCACCGCTACGCTCTTTTGTGTGAGTTTGGGGCAGGACTACATGTTTTCAAAACAATGGAGGATAGAGGCTTTTTGAAAACGGAAAATATTTTTGCCATTCCGTCTGGTGCCGCTAGTGGAGCAGAAATTTCACACTACAGCTTTAAGGCCATTATTAAGGTTATAAAAACAAATCACCTTTGATTAGGTTGATTACTTGTAAATGACTGAGTGCACTAGCTGCATAGACAGCCCATCAGAGAAACGTGCTTTCTCAATGTCAAAATTAAGGATCTCATTAAATTTACAGTTCATGGGTCACAACATCTTGGGATAAAGATCAACGCTGCAGAGCAGACCTTGATGGTAGTAACATAACCATCAACCTTCAAGCTATGACCACCAAAGCTTGATCTGACTGATGACCTAAGAGAAGCTTGATCTGACTGATGACCTAAGAGAAGCTTGATCTGACTGATGACCTAAGAGCAACAGCACTGTGGCTACCTTTCTTCTTTGATCATTCAGTCATAAAGAAACACACTGCTGCTCTGAATACAATACAAGGACAATCTGCACAGAGTCAGACAACTGTGTCTTCATGATGCAGCAATATGAAAAGCTATATGATGTAACCATCATGCAATTTTGACTTTACTCAACATGATTCAGCTTGACTCGAGAGTGTCGAAATCTGCAGCACGCAACCAAATGCATATCCTTTTTCAAACTCTGTTGTTGATTCATGTTCTTTTTCATGCTTACAGTAGTTATGGGATATCAACATGCAGTTGGGGGTTTACATTATTTATAGTTCTAGATGTAATGTGAAAGGGTAACCATGATTTTGCCAAGCAGGCCATGTTCCTGGATCAACAAGGAACCAACCAATCAACCATCAGATCAACCATCAGAATCAAATTTTAGGGACAGGGAAAACATCAGATTATTTGGGATAGCGAAAAGATGTTGATCCAAAAACATGTCTGTCTTGGCAACATCACAGCAATCAATGTGAAATACAAGGTTAACAGCAGCCCAAGTACACTAAAATACTTTCAGTAGATACAAAACCAGTCAGTGTCAAAGTAAAAGGCGTGGACGACATACTTGAGGGCCATAGAGCTTAGGGAGGGGGTTGTGTCAAGCAGGTCACAAGGGTCAGGTCACATCAATCTAAGGGGAAAAAAAGAACAAAGGAGTTCATTAGGCAGAAAATCAGACAGATCCATCAATACACAGGTAAATTAATCAACCAGCATCGAGGACTCCCTCCCTCCAATGTCAATATGAAAGTGTCGGTACTACACGACAAATTTAGTTATTTTAGCAATCTTAGACATGTGAAAATGGTAGCCATGCACCTTTTCCTCTCAAACATAATAAATAAGCACATGGACATGTGATTTCAGGCTGCTTTGTAATGATGGAGGGCCATGGGCTGCCCAAACCCGGTCTGGCAGCATTTGACTGAACCGGAGGCAGAATTACAGGTCTCTTCCTGGGCAGTAAACTACAGATTACGCCCTCCCTCTCTCCCTCCTTTACTCCACCTAATCAATCAACTACTCATCCAAGAGGCAGTTATGTTAACTCAGTTACACACACCATTCCCAACACACACAAGTGCAGAAAGGTCCGCCGCAGCTAAAAACAAAAACCAAAGACGCTGTCAAAGACTTATTTATAGGAGTGTTAAGTGTTAGGCAGACTACCTGTTGACAGTGGCGGGTAACTCTGTCACTCTTACAAGCCACTTTGGGGGGGGGTAATGTTTTTCAGGGTTTTTCCTGCACTGAAAATTCTGTGAATGTCGGGCAAATCAGAGCTGCTGCCATAGGAAATTTAATGGTATTCATGCCTCTCATAACTTACATGCGCATCTGTGCAGGGCGAATGAAGCGTGCTTTCCCGTGAACAGCCGTAGTGCACACTAGCGTGCTCCAGAGATAAGAGTGCCAGAGCTATGGGACAGCACAGAGCCAAACTTGCATGATTCAGTCACGCTTCACTCGATATTGCGGCGGATGGTGGAGAACACAAAACTTTTGTGACCCATTTGAATTCTATTGAGAACATTCTAGTATAAAGCGCTATATGGAGGAAGTCAAATCTCTCAAACTGCTAGACAGCACATACATTACAAACAGCACTGACAAGGTAAAGGTAAATCATCAGTTTTTAAAATACACATCATCATCCTTAATTTTTTTTTTTTTTTTTTTTAATGCAGTAACACTAACTGATAACTTTTATAGATTCAAATTAAATCCATTAGGTCAAATCCATTAGACTTTATTTTTATTAGGCTTCAACTGTGAAAGTTGTAGTTAAAGGTTTCTAAATGTATTTAGACTATTAGTTTTTCATAACAATACTAGTTTATTTTTTAGAAAAGACTATCAACATTAACCTAACCACAGTAATGTGAAGCCACCCATGGTCTTACCTAATGGCCTTGTCATTACAAATACCACTGTTAAACAATGTTAAACTTTCATAGGCAAGTACAATTTGAAGGGCTTGAATCTTCCATGAATTATGGAAAAATTGACACATTTTCCTCCTGCTCTATCCTACTCCTGTTCTAACTGGGTTTGCCTTTGGATATTTTATAGGTTACTTAAACCATTAGGCCTGTGTCCTGCTGAAGTCATTTAATTGTTTAAATAAAATGTTCAAAGAAATGCATACAGTTACAGTCTTCACTTACCTTTATCACTTTTTGCGAGGTGGGGGATAGTAAAAATGCTGAGTGGCTAGTGACCACAGTGGCCGATGAGCCAAAAAGTTAATTTCAAATCCTGATTAAGACATCATATTATATTATCATATTAAGACATCATATATTATATTAAGACAATATTTATTGAAAGAATACATAGATTTGTGCATTTTTAAAATGCTAAATTGTGACCAAAATGATGAAAAACTAGTGAAGTAAAATTTGTAAAATTAATAATTTCATCATGTACCAAGTTAGATGGTCCCATTTATAATAATAACAGCATTAACATTTATTTTATATGTCAGCAAAATGGACATTGCAACTGAAATATAAACTGACAAGTTTGATTCATTTCTGTGAATAAATTCAAAATGTTTCAATGAATCGATTCATAATTCTTATTCAACAAATCATTTGCATCATCACTCAAAAATGTTTTTGTAAAAATATATGCAATCTATGTATTGTTATATTGATACATATAAACAAAAAAATATTCTTAAGTTTATTTAGGGGATGCCTTGATTATTTTTAAACTGATTTGTTCAACTTCTTGCATTAAGCATTTTGAATCTACTTGGATACATTGCCTGTTCAGCTGAAATGATGTTTCCTCTGCATGATTTTTTTTTTTTTTTTTTTCAGTCATTTCAGAGTAAACACAGTTGCGTTCATAGGTTTGCATCCCCCTTTTGTTTCATAACTTTACACACACCTTGTTGGATTTTTATAAAATGTGCTCTGCATGTATTAAAAGATTTCACACACATATAAACACATACTGGTCTGAAAAGCTTTTGAGTTCGCTTTGCATTTTTCCACCATTAAAACAGATCCTCATCTGTTGGTTTGCATGACAAGTATTGCCTTGTAATATAACTTGGCTTTGCTTTAAAGCACAGACGCCATTACACGTCTTCTCTCATCCAACACCTCAATAACACATATCCATGGTGCCCCCCACTGGAGTCAATTGTAACAGCGAGATTTAGTGAGCGATTCAGAGGGAAAACAGTGTAATTCAGTGGTGCTCACAGCAGGGAAGGTCACAGTCTGGCTGGCCTGACTGTGCCTCCCCTGACTATCTGTTTGTCTCGTCTGCATGTTTTTCTTGTGTTTGCCTTGCCTCTCAAGCTCTCACGTCTTGCAGGTGCCGCGTCGAGTTGGCCGGCTCCAGTTGCCTTTGCAACGATAGTTACTCCAATCAGACAATCATTCGCAGCACCTGCTCCCCCAATTACCTCTCCCTATATCAGCTCCCTTTGTCTCTTGTCCTGTGCTGAATCATTCTGTGTGTTTGTTTGTGTATCGGTAGGTTCCCTGAGTCTGTCAGTTTGCTATTTAAGCTTCGGTCGGTTCTAGTATTTTACTAGTTCTGTTTTCAGTTTACCTTTGTCTACATCAAGAAAGGTTTTATTTGTATTTTGTCCATGGCTAAATAAAACTCATATTTTGCCTCATCTCTGCAACTGGGTCATTCTTCCCTGAGACAACCGTGACAGAGAAATCCGGAAAGAAAATGAATTTGCGACATTCAAGTAGTGTTTTTAATACGAGCAGCTATGCAGACCGTGTACTCGATTACTCGTGCACATCCTTAGTTATGATATACAGAATTTCAAAAAAAGCTAAAAATTACCACTTTTTTTTTTTTTACAGTGATATTGCCCAACCCCAGTGAGAACCCAGCTTGTGGAAACTTCTCACAGACACACACAGATGAACAGTAAGGGAGGCAGGCTGCAGTAACGCCTGCCAGCAGAGTGCAATGACACAAATTCACAACCAGTCTTCCTCTTCTTAAGTCACACATGAGATGCAAACAGTTCTTCTAACTTCCTGTTACACTGAAACAGCCACAAAAAAAGAACTAGACATTCACCTTCAAAACAGTCTCTCTCACACAAACACATACACACTGCTGTCGGCTGTCATCATCTTGTATACATTCACATTTTGACAGCACTTCACATCTGAGAGCCCTATATATACTTACACACGAGCATTCACAAGTCTCTCAGCGGATACATCATTTTCTTTGACGATATTGAGACGCTGTCTTTTTGATGGATAAACCCAATAGAACACACAGATACACAGAGCTACTTTCCCAGGACAAGGAGGGGCTTGTTTTCTTTGGCAAGGCCAAGGGCCAGAGCCCAAAGCCAAGCAGTAACAGAGGAAAGAGCGGCTGTCCAGAGCTGAGCTAAATTAAAGAATACAAAATGCACACACACAGCACAGTCCCTGGCCTAACACCGAGAACACAGAGTGTACTGACAGAAAAAGTCCACACTGTTTGATCACTCTGGGGCCCCTAAGCTTTTCATTTGAGTACTAGATCAGGCTCACACAAACAGACAACCACAATATTCTGGAACATGGTGCTTGTAAATGACAAAGAATATTAAAAGGTCCATATCAAGAGAGAATGCGTGGAGATTAGCCAGTAATAACGGGTCATTTACATACAGAAGTCTTAAAAGGTCCATTAGCAAAAAACAGGCCTGAAGAAAAAGGTGGAAAATGGTCTTGTAAAACTAAATTACGATGCAAGATACAGGAACAAACATTGCAAGTTCAAATAATACATAAAATACAACAAATGTGTAGACTATGGTCCCTTTAGAGGCAATCCGATCATTCTTATAAGCTCTTGCTACAGTTGTAGCTACAGGTAAGTGTAAAGAAGTGTGAGGAATGCAAAGAGTCCCGCTGACTGATCTGGACAGCAGATCATTGCCTGGAGGTGAAATCTCCCTGTTGAACTCCCGTCCATACATGCACAGGAATGGGGAAGAGCGCTGTCTCACAAGCAAATCAAAACAGGCCTAACTGTCCAAAGAGGTGACAGATCAGGAAGTGTTTGAATGAGTAAGACGTAAAAATTTGAGTGAACGCATGATTTCAGAGAGGTTAATTATAGGCATTTTCTTTATTTCCCAATGCAGTGAGCTGGGGTGGGAACAGTTTTTACTATTTTTTTTATTAGCTTAATTGCCTCTTTAATTAGACAGAAAAAGTAGAAAGTAACCATTTTTAGCGAGAGAGGTGGAACAGGATCAGGGCACATTGCAGGCCAGACTCGATCCAGCATCATTCACATGAGCACCACAAAGTGCAAATCGAATGTGTGCTTAAGACTGTGCCATAGTTCCATCCGTGTGGGTACATTTTCCTCATACTATGCCACAAATCAAATGTTCGGCATTCCCACCTCATCAGGGAAAAAATATTACATAAGAAAACATCCACTGGAGTACATTAGTACATTCAGAGCTGTTTAATTCTCTAATTGCACCTTTCATCAATAGACAGGTGATAGAAATGTCCTCACACATCAAAACACAATTTTATCGACATTGCAAAAGAGTACAAAAGAACATAAAACACTAAACTCATGCTTCACATAAGAGCTGATAAGAAAATAGGTTAAATTGTATGACCAACGTTCAGACACACATGCAAATACAACACTGTTCGCTACGGCCAATCTGGTAAATGAAATAAAGTGGCCAACTAGGTCATCGCTCTGACCTTCGATCCTGTAACTCTCTCCAACCAAGATTAAACTTTTGATTTCTCAACTGTATTACAGCTACTTTCTTTAACCCAGGGACTTTTACATCTTTTAGGAATAACAAATGCAAAATACAAACAAAAATCATCTACAATGACAGAGATTATGGGTTTGTCACAGCTGCAGACTACATTTGTGAGAGAAAATTTCCTTTCTGCTATTAGCCTATCTGTCCTCTGTAAATTTCCTTTTCCTTCTCTCTCATATGCTGAGAGGAGTTACAGTAATCCCTTGACCTTGTCTTGAAGGGATAGTTCACCCTAAAAAAAATTATAATTGATGACTAGGGCTGGGCAAAAAAAAATATTGATATTCTGTTGCATCGCAATCTTTATTTGAACAATCTCGATACTGATTCGTAGATCGATACTTTACTCTATGCGACAACTCTTTACAATGCCAGTAAATCGCTCACATCACTCATTCCGTGTAATGTGTCCAAAGATGAGATCCACACAATCCATTTGTCATTTAATAATGTCTCCTTTAATATCCTCTTATCTTTACAGCTGTTCATCAAAAACAACAAACAATAAACTAGGGCTGGGCAATAGGACGATTTAATCAGATATCGACAATGTCTTACAAAGTTCCCAATGCCAATTGCGAACAGACGATGACTGACAATATCGGGAAATGGCAAAACCATGGATCTGGGAAGTCGCCAAATATATTAAACAGTGGCCAGAGTGTGAAATTAGCACCCACGACGAGGCTAAATCCAGTTCGCAAGCTCCTCGTCCAAATGTATTTCATGCGCGGGTAATTTTGCTCATCTACCCGCAGGAGGCGGGTGACCTGTAAGACGACTCGGAGTGACACGACAAGAAATGCTGTTAGTCACAAAGACATGTGCTTGAAGAAACACACTTTATTATATTTTTCAGAACAGACAAAAGAAAAGCCGTCAATGCTTGTGTCTTATTCGCTGTTTGTTCAGAGGCGTGCAGCACGAGCCTGTCATGTGGAACAAGCAGTGTAAAGAGGTTTCACTTGTCTGAAAACTGTTTGCAATAATAATGTTGTCTATGAGAATGCCGCAAATTATCTCAGAACATCTTGGGAGGTGCTGCGAGTTTAGTTCGCTTTATTTCCATGCAGTTGGCTTGCATTGTGAACGCAATTCTGCAGGTTCAGTAATATATATATATATCTTTGTATTAAAGAAACAAAGACGAAAGTGATTAAATCAAAGTAATACAAGACACGTTCACCTTGAACCAAAAATTTTGTTTTATTTTCTTTAGGCAGCATTAACTGTATAATTAAAATGCAATACAAACACAAATTTGATAACACACATTTGGCAGCATTATTTTGGGAACACAAGGGAATTTATTAGGCTTATTTATTTTGATTATTATTGTCTTTACATTTATAATTGTCTTTAGTTCTTAATCTGTTAACTATTAATAATTATCCACCTTTTGTCATTGACGGATGCTTGCGTGATGGCAAATGGAGCCACTGGAAACAGTAAATAACTGGATTTGGTGAGGTGGTGCTTAAATAAGTTTTTTGATCACTTTTTATTGCTTTTTTCATTTAGTTTAAAGTGCAATTTGAATTTAGAAATGACTTTTGTTTATGCTTTTCGTATTTCAATAAATAAATTAAATTATTAAGCAAACTCAATAAAGCAAAAAAATGTCACCGATCCTCGGCACTGGGGTTGACGATGTAATCGGACATCGCAATATTTTTTAAGGCAATTATCGCTAAAATTATTTTTTACATATCGCCCAGCCCTACAATAAACATTTAATTCTAATCAATGCATAGCATTGATGCGGTAAAGGATCCTCTCAACTCTACTCTTGTTAATTTGTGCCCAACAAAATCACTTCTGCGAGACGCTCACTGAACTGCCGCTATTCTTAAAGCAACAGTACCTGTACATTTTTAAAAAGCTAAAAAGTAAAATGAATACTAAAATGATGAAAAACTAATTATAAACTTCAAATTTGTAAAATTTATATTTTTGAATTGTACCTAGTTAGAAGGTCCCTAACAGCATTAGCGAAGATAATTTTTTTTTCCATATGTAAGCAAAATGGACTAACTGAATTATTTACCCATATGAATCGGAATCTAAATGAAATCGAATCGTGATCTTGTGAATCAGAATCTAACAATCAGCATCAATACCCAGCTTTCTTCCATGAAACACAAAAAGAGATTTTAAGCAGAATGTTAGCCTCAGTCACCATTCACTTTTATTGTGCCCTTTTACATACAATGAGAATGAATGATGAGGCTAACACCCTGCCTAACAACTCCTTTTGTGTTCCAATTAAGAAAACAGTCCTGCATGTCTTAATGATGACAATTTTCATTTTGTGGGTGAACTATTGCTTAATCATTTATCTACGAGAGAAAGCAGCAGTGGTTGAGAGATCATGCAAGCATGCAAGAGTTCAGATCCTGAGCCACAGTTAGCCCCTTTCCATAGAACATTTTTCGGGTGCAGGTTCCTGGGCCGGTGCGAATTCTTGAACTGTTCTGTGCATTTCCACCGCAGAAGAGGCCATTCCAGGGACGAAAACCTGGTTCCGCACCAGCCCCTAAAGCTTGCTTGTCACTACGCAGGAACCAAATATGTCAGGGGACGGAGGGCGTGATAATGTTTCGTCACCATGGTAAAGTTTTCCCAAACAACAACAACAGTAGCTACTGTCTGCAGCAAGGAATAATTCTTCACTCTATTACAACAGTAAAAAACCCACAAAATTATCAGACATCAAAAGTGATCACAAAGGACAAATGTACTCTACAAGAATGCACGAGATACTGCACGCTGCCTTCAATCGGACAACTGACCAAATCATAAACAAACAGAAAAACACTAAAGAGAGTACAGGGACCATAAGAAGGACATAAGCAAAAGCAACAGTGGATGGAGCAATGATGTTTTGGACTCAGACACCGACCAGCCTGCTAACTAATCGGGGCATTGAATTCAGCCAGTAACACTCATGATAAACAGTGAATCGCTGGTGTCCTTTGCAGCTGATCTCAGTATGTCGTTATATTTGCAAACTTTGTTAGCTTTTCTTACACTGTCATCATCTTATTTTGTGCACTGTTTTGTTCTGTAAGGGGATTTTTGACCAGCTACACACTAAGTTTGAAAGTTCACGGCTAATCTTGTTGAGACAATGTAATAACAATGGATTGCATTAATCCATATGTTTACATTAGTGATGCACTGATCAGGAAATCTGAGGCCGATACCGATCTCTGTTGTTTTTAACACTAAGATCGGCCGATACCGTTCCCTTTGCCACACTTTTGCAAGTTATATGCTGCAGTTATATGTTTATGCCCCACACATTAAAATTACGGTAACACTTTACAAAAAGGTTCCATTTGTTAACATTATTTAACAACATTAGTTAACATGAACTAATGAACTTAATGTTCGTTACAACATATACTAATACATTTTTTTTTAAATCAAAAGTTGTATTGGTTAACATTAATGCACTATGAACTAACATGAACTAACAATGAACAATTGTATTTTTATTAACTAACGTTATGATTAAAGCTACACTATGTAACTTTTGGCCCTCTAGCAGTTAAAAAAATAAAACTACATGCGTCTTGTGGAAGAACATTGTTTTGGTAATGACGTAAATTGTGCTTTGGCTCTGCTCCTCTGAATGTGGTTCGAGGCACCAGTCTACACATGGATACAGGACATCTTATCAGAGTGAGTGGACAAATGAATAACGAAAGAAAGGAAAAGACTGATATCTGAAAACCTGTCATCTGAGCAGGTAAGTGCCATATCTTATGCTGTTGTTTTGACTTATTGGAAACATTGATGTTTTGAAATAAATGACGTTACAAAAGTAAGGCAACGTTTGTAAACATTAGACATAATGATTGATAGTCTGATAAGGTCACACGTTGTAAAGTTTTTATAACTTCAGGATATTCTGGCCAAACAGACCACGGTAGTAACTAATATATGTGGTCAACATCATTTCAAGACTCACATGTCCTTGGCAAGCCTAGGACTAAAGGATTTATTTATATAAATTACAGACGTGTGTGTGTGATTACACAATTACACATAAACCATGTCAATAAAATATCTTACCTGTAGAGTAAGAAAAAAGCCATCTCTGGGTCACTTTTAAATCCTTTCAGTTGTCGCCACCTCTGAAAAGCCAAACCAATGTTGATTTGGGTTTTATTTGGGTAAGGCATGATTTGGAAGATGGATTTTTGTTGCACTTTAACAAAAAAAAAAAAAAAGTTACATATGTAGCTTTAATAAATGCTGTAAAAAAAATATATTGTTCATTGTTTGTTCATGATACCTAACGCATTTACTAATGTTAAAGAAATTAAACCTTTTTATTAAATGTTACCAAAATTACATTAATTGTGAATTGCTAACATTTACTCTACTGGTCACTTACTCATTCTTTATTATTTTTCACACTTAAGGATAATAGTAAAGTCATTAAAACTATGGAAGAACAGAAATGGAACTATGGGAATTATGTTGTTTCTAAAAAAAAATCAAAAATATATAAAAACGATGTAATATTTTAGCATATTCAAAGTAGTCACCCTTTGCATTCGAATTTTCAGAAATGTACTCTTGACATTTTCTCAACCAACTTCTTGAGGTATCACCCTGGGATGCTTTTTAAACAGTATTTAAGCAGTTCCCATCTACGTTCGGCACTTATTAGCTGCTTTTCTTAATTATTTGGTCCAAGTCATCAATTTCAAAAACTTTTTTTTTTTTAATTAAATTTTAGTTTTATAATGAAATAAATTAATATGTTGGCACAATTATATTTTTGTCTACAAAACTAATTTCAAACATTTAAGCATACGCATTCAGATCAAAAGATTTTTTAAGATCATGAGAATAATTTCAGTCCAGTGACCCCAAACTTTTGAACGGCAGTGTATTTGTATTGAAAACAGTTATGTATAGTTCTGTTGTCAATATCTAAAGGTCATTGTGATATATTGGCAACCAAAAACCATGAGAGCATCACACACAGCAGAGATACTTTCAAAAATAAGACATATCCATTACAAGCTCTAAAACTGCTCCAGTGAGAAATCATTAATATCTATGATTTGTTTACTGTCTTTGGTGTCTTGTTGTAACACAAATCACTAATTACTAAGCAAATGCGTGAAGACATGGTGCCATTATTGAAGGTTAAACAGTTATATCTGTTATTAGTGGTATTGTGACCAACATTAATCTGTTTTATATTGGGATCCTCACAGAATAGCACTGGGATGAGTGACTGATATAGAGAGCACCTAAAGAGCCGTGTGTCTGATTGACACAGAAAGCGCTCATGTTAAAGGGAGTGAAGCTGAAAGTGCTCATGAAGGCTCAAACAGTCTCTATCGCTCCACACAATGTCTGATTGTCACGACTCACGTTACAGCACGTGTACTCAGATTTGTATTTGCATGTTTATTTGTTGTTTAATTCGTTTTTATAACCATTAGCAGCCTCTTTATCCTCTTCCTGCTCACTGTGCAGCGAGTTGGAATTACTACCATAATGACTCTAGAAAAAGGGCAACTTAATATTCATACACGTATAGAACACTATAGAATTTTTCCAGTCCTTTAAGATTGTTGCTTGTCAGGCTGTATGATATGAACGCATTGATATCGCCATGGCACACTGTGCGACATTATGTCAGACTGTACGATACACATTGTAACCGACTGTGGTCCCAATCATCAAGATCAGTGAACGTGACTCATGTTACGGGAGCGTTGCGGAATAGAAGTGAAGCAGCAAGATTTGCCCGGAGGACCATTTTTTTTTCTGTAAGTCAGGACATCAGCATTTCCGTTGATCCAATACCACTCCATCACGAGCATAGGCTAATATATAAAAAGAAAGTATGGATTTTGTCAAATAGGCCTATAATAAGACAGCCTGATCACAAATACAAAAAATTAGATATTGAGAATGAACGCATGTGCGGGAGGTAGCCTACAGTAATAATTAGCTACCACAAGCAAAGATTCATTGTGGAAATAAAACGAAAAATGACAAACTTCTCCGTTCACATTGGGGAAAACAAAAATGGTGGGTTATAGTACGTCTTTCCCCTCTTTTAGATTAGTAAGCTATAGGCCACGCAAAATTTTGAAAATTCATATAGGCTAATAATATATCGCACTTGCAAATTCCCTATGGATGATGCACAAACATGACATAGATTTCTATAATTGTATCTGCTGATTTGGATTAAAACATCCCATAAATACTTACCAATATAAATTGTTCAAACTTTTTTACATATAAAATTGGAGTGGTGTGAATCTTAACTAAAGAAGTTTACAGACATTTAAATCTTAACTAAAGAAGTTTACAGACATTTAAAGTAAATTTATTAAAATTAAAATAGTAATTAAAGTTGTAAAGAAAATGCATGATAAATGTAAAGAAAAAACGTGTAAAGAAAACGCAATCATTTATTTTCATTTTGTAAGCTCTGTATTTATTTATTTTGGGAATAATGCTTTCATATTGCTAAAGTGTTATACTTTTCTCGAAGTATTTTCTGCTTATTTATTTATTAAAACTTTTTATATAAAATGAAAAGAAAGAAAAAAACATTGAAACAGCTTGAATAGAGTGATAACTGGGCACAGATGTTGCTATGGTGGTGCAGATGCGGAGCAGGTTTCTTTCCAAGTGAGTTGGGGTGTGAGAGGGGAGCAGACCATCTCATCTGGCCGTCGTAATTGCAGTCACACTATACGGCTGCGATGCTAAATTTCTGACACTGCCAGAACATAGTATAAGTATAAATCGGACGTCGGTGAACATGTCACACTGAACGTTGTAATACTGCCAATTTTGCCTTACGATGACAGAAATCCTTTAGGATTCCCGAAATTTGTCTCAGACAGCAGAATCGTGGCCAAAACTGTGTGCACCGGGCTTAATTCTTACACATTTTTAAAAACAAAATGGCATATTCATGTGAATTACATCATGTCTTAAATTCATGAATGCTTAGAATTGCCAACAATTCACCCTCCAAAGGCCACTCTGTCATGCTTCAAGGGCTAAGAAAGCGCTCATTCATAAGAGCAGTGTATGTGTGATTCCTTGTGTGCTGCAAAAAAGATCGGTCCTAAATCTAGACACGATCGGTCAATCGCCAATCACGGATTTAAGATGAAGATCGGCCGATTATGATCAGCGGCCAATCGATCGGTGCATTCCTAGTTTAAATATGACATCAAAAACAAGAGTAAAAGCTTTATACAATCACACTGTGACACGCCATGTTTGTTTATGTTTGAGGTAGTCACGTGAAACTACCACGTAGACAGTAACCCGTTACGACACCGTTCGCTCTCAGGTCAGTGGAAAAGCGTGGCCGGTTCACAATAGGCTCTAGACTGCCCCGGTCGTGAACCAGCGGAGCACAGACTCAGCACGAGAACAATCACAATTTCGGTGGAAAAGGGCTAAGTGATGATTTATGGGGGAAAAGCCACTTGTTGGGCTCTGGGTAGAGAGGAAGATGATTGGTCAGGGTGAGACAGAACCCGCAGCCTAAGCATTAATAATGCACTCTGTTCATTGTTCCCCATATTGCACTGATAAGAGTTTCCCTATCTGCAATCCTCTACACCAGCAGCCACCAGATTACAGAACCTACTGCAAACATCAGCATACACAGCAGTGTGTCCAGCACTGCTATTCACCCCACTGCATCTACAGGGTCATGACAAAATAAACTATATAGCAGCAATAGCTATATAGTTATAGCAGCTAGAGTTGTTAGTTTACATCCTGAACAGAATGTGAAAATCAAGTATAATATTACCTTTACTCACAGAATCAATTAGATGTTACTGAACCACAAGTCATGTTCAATTCAAAATAAACCAAAAGCTGTTTTGTATGTGCAGGTTCATGAGACTTAAGTATATCATCAGTTATTAGCTTATCATTATAACTGACAGGTTGTTCATGTGATAAGTGTTACTGAAGTAATATTAAACAAGCATGAGTGCTGTGGCTCGATATCAGCACGGCTGGGATTCGGCCACAGGCATGAGGCCGCAGGTAATCACAGCCGTGCTGATTTAGGGCCACACAGCCAGATTGCGAGGGTGATATTGCTTTTATACTACAGTTTAAAGAACAAGTAAATAAATTTTTTGGGGGGAAAAATTAAGGACTGTCACAAAAAAAAAAAAAAAAAACACATTTGTGCAAGGAACTTCTTACACTTTTGTTTAGAACAGCACGAACACAAGCGGAGTGACACAAACAGTGAAGTGTCCAATTGCTGATCATGTGTGACATCAGTACTCGTGGAACGAGTCTCACCCAATCAGATTCGAGGACCGGAACTAACGGTTGCATATTTATTGTAATAACAGTTTTGTAATAAATAATATTCTTACATATAAAATTTTTAATTTAATGAATATTTAAAACCAAAATAGCATTTTTTTATTTCCTCATAAATAGCTCAATTTGGTGTGTGGGCACTACAAAATAACTCTGTACGAAACACTGCTTCACACAGACCATCCAATTTTAAAACATCCTGACAGTCTTTCTGCCATAAAGAAGTGACAGAATCAAGTCTGAGAGACAGACAGTTTCATGATAAGTTCTTCATGTCAGAAAGCATGAGTGACAGAGAGCACATGTGAAGCAGACAAATGATGACAGCCAGTTATCCCAGCACTCATCAACATTAAACATCTGAACTATCAGATTAACACACTCATACACGTGCATGCAAAATATATCCAGATGCACAGAAATTTACACAGATCTCACATGGTAAAGATCATGTGCACAGATGTCGATCTCTCCTTAACCCTTCATTAATCTGCTTGGAATTACTGGGATTTGCCCCTTTTTTTTTACCACCAAATAGATTAAACATTTTAGAATACCATTATGTAATACATTCATAATATTTCAAAGTCTTTAATCTAGAAGAATGTAGCGTTAATTTTCTTGGCAATCACAGAGAGCCAGTTGACAACAGATATGGCCTGTCACAACAAAAAAATAACTCTCAGCAAAGTAGGCGTAGGGAACATATGGAAATGATAGTCATCCACCATGCTCAAAAGGACCGTCGGATACATGACTCTCTCAGTTCACTGTGCAAATGTGCAATTACGTTACCCCTAAAAGGGCACAAGTGGTCATGGGTAAAACTATGTCAGACTATTTCATCAGTTTTGGAGAAGAAGAAAAAGAGACGACACAAAAAAGACCTCTTTATCTGTGGTAAAAACCAGCTCTGTACGGCCTGAATTCCAAAATGCCCACATGTACATTAGTTTGCCACCTACACCAGACTGACCGGCCCCACTCATACAAGTCATCACCAGACAAAAGACAAAAATCAAAAGCCCTCACTGTTTGAATATTTCTTTTATAGTTTTATGAAATGAGATTCTCAAGAAAAAAAACAAACAGAAAAGAAAGTGTAGAAAATATTTCACAAAATGTCATCAAACAAGTAGGCTAAAAGTTAACGAGAGACAGAATAAGATGCAATGCACATATATTGTAAACTATATTGTGTTCTTAATGGCATCTGAGCAACAGCCTCTGTTGTGATCACGTCTTGAATAATGCATTTAAATAAGAAGAGTGTTCACTGTTCAAGAAGGTGTAAAAACACTGGAACCTCAGGCAAATTTTTAAATTAGAATGCATGATTAGACACAAAGTCAAACTAATTCATCCCTCTCCCCTCCATCCTAAATGACAAAACGATCCCATGGGATTATTGCTCTGTATACCTCTTTCATTTATGTGGGACTTATTACCAAGGGGCATTAGTTCCAGTAGAGGCAATTACTAAGAACACATCTTAAATGGGACAATTTACTTGCAAATACTATGCAAAGAGCATAGTATTGTCATCAGGACACTTCTGAAACATTTAATAGGAAAGAATTCATGACATATTCAAGCAGGTCTCTGATACTGCCAGTTGTTAAAGAAGACGAACGTGGGGGGCCTGGGTAGCTCAGCGAGTATTGACGCTGACTACCACCCCTGGAGTTGCGAGTTCAAATCTAGGACGTTCTGAGTGACATCAGCCAGGTCTCCTAAGCAACCAAATTGGCCAGGTTGCTAGGGAGGGTAGAGTCACATGGGGTAATCTCCTCGTGGTCGCTATAGTGTGTGGTTCTTGCTCTCGGTGGGGCGCGTGATGAGTTGTGCGTGGATGCTGCGGAGAATAGCGTGGGCCTCCACTAACTTACTTGCTCAGCAATATCCTCTTTGAACTGTTGCTCCACCATGATAGTAGCTGACTTAAAAAAAATTAAACTCATAGAGGAAGCGTATGGTTCACACTAATGTAGGCTATCGATGCCCTTGCAACAACATTGAGAATGCAACATGTACTTGCGTTGTGTTATGAACTGTAGTCTGACATATTTTGAAAAAGCAACAATGCACAATATCACTTTGGCATCAAAACGTCTGAAAATCCCTGGCATGTTTCAACCTTAAAGGGATAGTTCGCCCAAAAATTTACATTTTCTTATTATTTACTCACCCTCATACAATCCCAGATGTGTATGACTTTTTTTTTTCTTCTGAAGAACACAAATTAATATTTTTATAAGAATATTTCAGCTCTGTTGGTCCACACAAATGACCAAAATATGACTCCTTTCATGATTGCGCAGCGCTAGATGGCGCTATAGGATGTGTAATCGAGCTTGAAATCACAATCGCCAAGTAGACTGCTATCAAGATTTTTAGTGAAAAAGGAATTACATTTTGGTCTGTTCTGCTCTCATCCAAAACCGATAGGGTCGCTTCAGAAGACATTGATTAAACCCTCCAGTGGATTACTTTTATGATGCCTTTATGAGATATTTGGACCTTCAGAGTTGGCCACAATTCACTTGCATTGTAAGGACCTAGAGAGCTGAAATATTCTTCTAAAAATCTTAATTTGTGTTCTACAGAAGAAAGAAAGTCATACCAGGGCCCCAGACTGCGACTAAAATGGTTGCAAATGTGCCCAAAAATAATTGATTGCAACAATAATTTAAAATCTAGTCGCCATTGGCGACAGTCGTGTTGTCTGTGTTCATATGCAGTTTCATCAGATATCATCATGCCAGTTATTGAATATATCTTGAATATATCTTGAGAGCACCAGTGTGTCTCGCGCCGCTTTTCAGCTATGTTGTGATGACGACGAGCTTGCTGCACCGCACACAACAACAAACCCAGCGCGTGGGAGTTGTGAACAAATGACTCTTTTGAACCAGGTTTTTTTCATGAATCAGCTGAAAAGAACTGAGGGTTTGAACTCAGGAGCTCTGGATATCTGATTCAAACTGCTAACCTTTCTCAGCGAATCAGCCATCAGTGAGCTCACAACTGGGAGTGCAGATATTTTCAAAATAAGAGTCCCTAGTGTATTTCGGGCTTCTTTATAATTAGAAGTCCCGTATTATGTATCACTTTTTTCTTCTGGTTATTATTGATTGGGATTGGAGTAGCACAATAAACTGCATCTGGGATTTCATTCAATTTGCACTCTTGTAGTCTCTGTGTCTGGGCCATCCGGTAACAGTAAAGAAAGAATAAAGCAATAATTTAAAACAGTAAAAAAAAAAATTATATATAATTATACACACATACACACACACACACACACACACAGCCAAAAGTTTGGAATAATGTACAGTTTTTGCTCTTATGGAAAGAAATTGGTACTTTTATTCACCAAAGTGGCATTCAGCTGATCACAATGTATAGTCAAGACATTAATAACATGAAAAATTACTAATACAATTTGAAAATATTTTCACAACTTCTTAAACTACTTCAAAGATTCTCATCAAAAAATCCTCCACATGCAGCAATGACAGTTTTGCAGATCCTTGGCATTCTAGCTGTCAGTTTGTCCAGATACTCAGGTGACATTTCACCCCACACTTCCTGTAGCACTTGCCATAGATGTGGCTGTCTTGTTGGGCACTTCTCACGCACCTTACAGCCTAGCTGATCCCACAAAAGCTCAATGGGGTTAAGATCCATAACACTCTTTTCCAATTATCTGTTGTCTAATGTCTGTGTTTCTTTGCCCACTCTAACCTTTTGTTTTCTGTTTCAAAAGTGGCTTTGTCTTTGCAATTCTTCCCATAAGGCCTGCACTCCTGAGTCTTCTCTTTACTGTTGTAAATGAAACTGGTGTTGAGCAGGTAGAATTCAATGAAGCTGTCAGCTGAGGACATGTGAGGCGTCTATTTCTCAAACTAGAGACTCTGATGTACTTATCCTCTTGTTTAGTTGTACATCTGGCCTTCCACATCTCTTTCTGTCCTTGTTAGAACCAGTTGTCCTTTGTCTTTAAGACTGCAGTGTACATCTTTGTCTGAAATCTTCGGGGGGGTTTTTTGTTTTTGTTTTTTTATTTATTTGTTTTTGTTTTGTTTTTTTGGCAATTTCAAGCACTGTATAGACTTCATTCCTCAAAACAATGATTGACTGATGAGTTTCTAGAGAAAGCTGTTTCTTTTTTGCCATTTTTGACCTAATGTTGACCTTAAGACATGCCAGTCTACTGCATACTGTGGCAACTCAAAAACAAGCACTAAGACAATGTTAAGCTTAATTTAACAAACCAAACAGCTTTCAACTGTGTTTGATATAATGTCCAGTGGCGGATTTAGGCATGGGCTACATGGGCAGTTGCCCAGGGCGGCACGAGGGGGCAATTTCCTTCCGAAACAGCATAATCTGTACATTATTCCAAACTTTTGGCCGCCAGAGTGTGTGTGTGTGTGTGTGTGTGTGTATATATATATATATATATATATATATATATATATATATATATATATAGACCTGTATATACAGTATATATAAAATCAAGCTTTCGACACTTAGGACAACTGAGGGACATGTTCACAACTATTAGACAAGGTGCAAACATTCACTGATGCTCAAGAAGACAACACACTACTATATGTATACTACACTTTATGTAAATATCTGTAATGTAGATTCTGAAGAGCAGTACTAAATAAAAAAAAACGTTTATCTGTTATATTTGTAAAAATTATGAAAGGGGTGTGAACATTTATGAGACAAAAGGGAACGCAAACTTATCTTCTCAACTATATATACTGTTATTAAACCTTATATATATATATATATATATATACACACACACACACACACACCTACACACACATATATACATTAGGGATGTGCGCTACGACTAATTTGACTGTCGTTTAAACGGAAGTTTTGTAACCGACTAGTCGACTAGTCTAAAGAGAAACCAACCTTCAGAAAACAGTAAAAAAAAATGTTTTTATGCGACTCATTTAAAATACTTAATCTATTCCAAATCCGATGCTAAATTCTACTGAAAAGGGGCATTTATCTGCGACATGCTCGCCTTGAATTTTGATAATTGTACATTAAATATAGAACATGACACGCATTCACTGAATCAACGTTAGTGAACACAGGAATATTTATTGAAAACACTTGAATGAATAGTGCAGGACCAATAGAGCAACCCCAATAGCCTGTTCTAAACTGAAGTCACCACGTAAAAGTTACTTAACATATTAAAACAGTCAGGATATTGTTGAAAATAATTAACAGGTAGACTAATCCAAATCTATGAGAGAGAAAAAAATGTGCTGAAAAGTTGTGCGTATTTCACGACGTGCAGTCGTGCATTAACCATTGATCTAATATGACAGCTGTTCGGTAAAGAACGTCAACCAATAACAGTTACGATGTAAAATAAAGTAGCTATAGGATTGAAAAATAGGCCTGTGATGTAGCCTACAATAAACCTAATGTATTCTAAACATGACGTGCACACAGAAAAAAAGATAGTTTAACACGTTAAGCAGTTGGCACCTCCTTGAAAATAGTCTTCTTAATCAGTAGATTAAAAAAAATGGCATACCTAGTCTAAAACAGTTATTTTCTAGGCTACTTACTCAAAAGCATACATTTTTTGATGAGCAAAATTAACACTTCGACATGGTCCGGTGAAAGACGGGACTTGACTCACCTGAGGCGGCTATCCTGCGCTTGAAAAAGCCCGCTCAGTGGAAAAATAACGTACAAGCATGCACAGATGTAAAGAAGACTCAAGTGTGAAAACATCCTTAGGGACTTTCAAACATTTGGAAAGCCGATTCCCGCACCACCGAAGTGACTTCTATAGCTACTTTGCTCAGTTTACTTGTCTAGCGAGAGGACATTTTCCTGCACGCGCCGCGAGAGAGAGGGAAGAAACACGCGCAGCCTGAGGTGAAATTAAACTCTGTATCTGCTCCAGATATCCTCTTTTTTAAATAATATTTGTATTATTAATTCTATTTAAAATATATAACATTAATATGACAGTAATTTAAGTGCAGCCTCTGTAAAAATATAAAGCCAAACGTAAATGTGTAAAAATGATTATCAGTTTAATGGGGGGAAATATTAACCGACTAGTACTTCCAGTGTCGACTAGCAGCATCAGAACCGTTTAGTCGACTAGTCTGGCACATCCCTAATATACATACATACATACGTGCATGCATACATACACATACATACGTAGTGCAAAACTAAATACAATCTGTTATAGACAGTGCAAGGGAATGTAATGCTGTCTTCCTTTTCTTCTGCTTTCTATCAAGTTTCTGAACAGCAATCTGTAATTGAGCAATTCTGTAATTTGGCTCCTTAATGTTTCAGTTTAGGAGCCATTGGCTCCTAAGTAATTTTTATAGTCCGGAGCCCTGCATACACATCTGGGATGGCATGAGGATGAGTAAATGATGAGAGAATTTTACTTTTTGGGTGAGCTATCCCTTTAAGGAGGCAAGACATATCAGTGACAATATTGACAATTTTTTTTAATTATCAGCATCTGTCTGATTTGGCTGAAATCAGAAGCATATAATATCAAGTCTTTTTCCCCCAATTCAAACAGTGCGCTTTTTTTCTATGCTAGGTAACCAACGTATTAAACAGTAGCCTAGCCAATCTGATTTCAACCCTGTAAAGATTGTTGATTTGAACAATGCTTTTTTTCTTTAATAATATAAAATTGATAGTAAAGATTCACAATATCGGCCATCACATCAGCTGCCAGCCATAACAAATATAATCTGCATCTGCCAAAATGTCTATATCTGTGCATCACTAGGTCAGATTTTGGAGTTAAACCCACCTGCAGGGAGGAAAGTTCCAGAATTCATCATTAATGCTATAATCCCTCGCTTCTGTTTCCCCCAAACCACATTTCTCAGGTATGAAGAAGAGTTCACACTTCTCTCAAAGCCCACAGTTACAAGCTCAGATCAGGAGTGTGAACTCTTCTCTGCATACTGCTGAACATGCTGCTCTCACACTTACCAAATGCTGAGATTTTGGGACACAGCTTGAGTTGTTAGCGTCATTCATGACTCATGCACATGTTTGCATAGAACACACAATAAACAACTGTGAACCTTTCAAATGGCAGATCTTATTAGATAGTGGAAATAAGAGGTGTCTGGGTTAACACAAAGCAATGTCTGCAGATTAATAAATCACTGACAGTTTCAGGGTTATTTAACTACAATCCCTTGCTTTTCCACTGAGGGAAATAAATACGTGAAAAGGCGAATTATCAAGACATTGTATGATGATTTAATGATTTCAGTCAAGAGGAGATTAGATCCTGTACTAGAGATTGTTCTGGGTTCAAAATATGTTAAATTCAATCGACAGGGTTTGAGGCATAATGTTGATTACCACAAAAAAAAAATAAACTAGTCTCTTGTTTATTTAAAAATAAAAAAGCCAAAATCGTGGTTACAGAAAGGAACTCACAACTGGGCCACTACATAAACCGTAAAATACACACTGGTTCAAAAGTATAGCCACAAGACATGTGCAATATACAGTACATGTTGATTTTAGTGTGATAATATCACTTACTAACCTTAACTGTGTAAAGTTATATCCAATGTTACAACTTTGTTGTCATAATTGTGTAACGCCAGTAAACTCTGTAATTCCAGTAAGCAATTTCATCACACTAACATCATGTTAACACATACAATGTTTATGTCTTGTGGCTATACTTTAGAAACAGTGTGTATTTTAACGTTTATGGTCTGGCCCCATTCTCTTTCATTTAAAGTGCATTACTGAGACTACGATCCTTGCCCTTTTTTTAAATGAACGAGGGACGAATCAAAAATATTTTTATGGTAATCAACATTATGCCACAAATGCTGTCGATTGAGTTTAACTTGGGCTGAATCCGGTACCTTATTTAATCGAAAAACAATTAAGTGGGCTTTAACCCCAGCCTAACAGCACAGATTTTCATACTATGGCTGATATTTCCACCGAATTACAGGTTTGAAACTTGGTCTCCCTCCCAAAGATTGATGTTACCTCCCAAAACTCTAAACACTCCACAAAAAGTCACACAGTGGCCTTTGCATGCAGACTTGAGCTTCATCTGGTCGGGTACGTTTGTTACGGTGGATATTACACATGCATCTTGACGCAAATAGTGCCCAAATATGTTGTCTAGGTAGACAGCTCATTAGATTTTGCGACAGCCACTGAACGCACTCATGTTTGCTTCAAAATAATGCAGATCAACATAACTGCCCATAAAGTCTGTTAATGTCCTAAGAGGTAAAGTACATCTGATAAGACAGCTGAGTGTGTGTTAAAAGTGAAAGCTGGCTCTCAGTCTAATGAAACGTTGGTGATTTTACGTTTTTCAAACAGAAATCGGCCCTTCTTACCTTTTTTTTTAGAGCAGCTGCGCTTTTCCTCGTAGTTAGCCTGCTCGCGCTAGCACTGAAATCCGCTGATTCTTCTTTCCAAGAGATGATGAGACTGACTCAAGCTTTACATAAACAACATCTTACATCCGTGTGTCTCTAACGTACGAGATGCTGGTCATGCTTTCGCGATGTTATATCTGATTTTCTCGGTCTTTTTTCGTAAAACAATTAAAAACTCGTCGAATACCAACGTGCCCACCTCCCTGTCCATCAGATTGGAGCAGCGCTGGTTAACGGCTTTGACAATCCGCTTTTCTGATAGGGGAGCTGTGGTGTCAAAAGTGAGGAGCTAAACCCCGCCCCGCGCTCGCAGCGATTGGTGCACAGTATTGACGCGCTTATCTTACAGCGATCTATTGGTCAACTTTGTCGTCAATCAATAAAGACCGATACAGGATTGGCTGAAAGGACGGAGCTCTGTGGTAGCTTGCCTCTATTTGTCAAAATACATAGTTGTACAGTGCGCACATAAGCGCATAAACTACAAAGATAAATGTTTTCAGACTTTTCACGATTTTATTGTTTATCAGAGTTTTGTTTTTCATTGTGAATAGATAATGATGCAATTAAATGGCTTTTGATATTACATTAAAAGTAATTAATAATCATATTAAGATCAAATTATAAGTTCTCTGAAGCAGTCAAATTAATTCATAAATTATTGCTTTGCTTCATTCCAATCTACTTTACTTTTCTCTGCTCTGTTCAGAGAATAATAATAATAATAATAATAATTATAACAATAATAATAATATTTATTCAGGGTAGACGAAAAGGCATATAGACATTTATATATGTTCTATGGTTGCAAATTGATTCAAAATTAATCAAGTATCCCATTTATAATAAAAATGTACACTTAAAAAGTCACAGTTATAAGTAAATATCTGTTCACTTACGCTTTATATCTGAAAATGTATTTTCTTTTTCTGTAATATATCATCATTTTCAATATTTCTATTTTTTATTTTTATTTTATTTGTGTAATGTCCATTGATGTAAATCAACAAAAACTTGATTATATCATTAAGAAGTAGATCGTTAGTGCGACTTGTTATTGTTGCTTCCGGCTTTACGCCTGCACTTCCGGGTTAGAGTTGTTTGCTGTTAAGAGTCGACTGGAGGTCATGTAATTCAAAGTGTGTTGTTTGACAAGTTTACTGTGGAGTCCTCTTAATCTCATGGCTACTACAAACACATTATTGTTTCTGTAGTCGCATTGTGCTTCTTGAATCAGTCATGTCGCAAGCATCGTCTGGGTTCACTCCGGCTGCTCAAGTCCAACATGGATCCAGTGAGGTAGGCAGTAAATTCACCTGACTGTATTTATAAACGTCACATTCTGCCCCTCACTGGTCTTTCTTCTGCAGAAATACTTCCATGTATAATGTGTTTCTGTCTCAGGAACTCTCAGAGCTTTGTCAAGCATATTTTTGTCTTTTTAGGGTCCTTTAGGGGCTGCATATATTCCGAATGAAGAAGAGAGTCGTGTCTTCAGAGAATGCAATTCAGAAAGTTTCTGGTATAGATGTGAGCAATGCTCTATATGAAATAACTATTGTTTACTTTGCAAAGTATATGTGACAATGTAATGCGTGTCTTTCATGTTATTTGCAGCCTTGCCATTTTCTGCCATTGCAATCACAGTCACTCAGGTATTGGTATCTAGAGGTGAGTTTAAATCCTTTTAACTGTCATTTAGATGGTTTCACTGTATCTGGCAGACTGCATGGACTATACTAAAGATCACTCACTTATGTAAAATATAAAAGACTGTATAAGTGATATGATAAAGGGATCAGCCATAAATTAAAATTCTCTAATTTACTCATCCTCATGCCATCCCAGATGTGACTGTCATTCTTCTGCTGTACAAAAAGTGTTTTAGAAGAATATCTCAACTCTGTTGTGCTATACAATGCAAGTAAATGGTGACCAAAACTTTGAAGCTCCACAAAGCTCATAAAGGCAGCATTAAAGTAATCCATATGACTCCAGTGGTTTAATCCATGCCTTCAGAAGCAATATGACAGGTGTGGGTGAGAAACAGATCAATATTTGTCTTTTTTTTTTTATTTTTTTTTTTACCATAAATCTCCACTTTCAAACAGTTCTCCTAAGTGCTCTCTTCTCTCATAAGAATTCTTCTTTTTGTGTTTTTGGTGATTCACACTCTCTGTGCATATCGCCACTACTGGTCAGGGAGGAGAATTTATTGGAAAAAAGGATTTAAATATTGACCTGTTTCACATCCACACCTATCATATCGCTTCTGAAGCCATGGATTAAGCCACTGGAGTCATATGGATTATTTTATGCTGCCTTTATGTGCTTTTTGGAGATTCAAAGTTTTACTCACCATTCATTTGCATTGAAAGAAAGTCATACACATCTGGGATGGCATGAGGGTGAGTAAATGATGAGAGAATTTTAAATTTTGGATGATACATTCCTTTAACTGTAAATTCGTCATTTTCTTCGCTATTCCATTTTCTTTCTAGCTCTCTTTTTTTCTGAGCCTGTTGTACCTGCTGATTACCTTTAAGTTGCTGGAGTGGCTCAATTTCACTCCTGAGATAGATACAATGTTATCGTGTTACTATTATTTGTCCGCAGGAATGCTTGCTCCATCGCCCCGATTTGGCTCCCTTCCTAAGGTTGCCAGTGAGTATCAAGGACATCTAGCACTAATGTTATAGAGGTTAAAAGACAGCTAAAATCAAGGCTTCTGTATATTCCAGAAAATGGAGGGCTATTCAAAGGCAACATTTTCAAAAGTACCTCTGAATGTATATAATCTTTTGTAGTTGCTGGCATAATTGGATACATCAGTGGCAAAATGTCTTACATGAGAGTGTGTCAAGAAAAGTTTATGAAACTGGAGAACTCCCCACTTGGAGAGGCGCTGCGCCAGGGACATCTGCGTCATGTGCCTTCTGAGTAGGGACACATTTTTCAAACTGCATGCACACAGCATTTCAAGTGCTTTTTTGTGTGTATTATTGTCATAATCTTATCTAAACATACATTTTTAAATAAAGGTACTGTATGTTACTGTAAGCCAAGTAATTAGACACCTACTTTACACAATGAATTACATGATTTGCAGATTATGTACATTGTAACAGTACTCTTGTTTGCTTTTTTAAAGGGTAAACCAAGCAGAGTTGTCAGATCCAGACCTATCAGAATCTCAACAGTCCGCTTCTAAATTAGAGGTCCAACCTGTGACAGAATTCAGTTCTATGCCAGAGAACGACAGTAGTTACTCCAGTGACTATACATACAGCAGCCCCTCCCAGTCATACGACCCCACCCCTTTTAGCTCTGGATTCAGTGATTCTGGACCTATAAGCATCAGGGATGGCATTACTCCTCAAGGTACTGCCACCCTTACACATGAAGTCCGGAACAACATTATACAATCACATTTTATGGCCAAAATCTCAACTTCTGTATTTCATTTGTGTACACTCTGGTAACACTGGTAATGAATCACATTCATTTAATTCACTAGAATTTTGTTGTTGAATAAGGACTTGGCGACTATTTGGTAGGTCTTTTAATCAGTACTTTGCATATATCCCAAAGCTCCACCCTATCTAGATGAGGATGTGCCCAAGAAGAAGCCTGTGTTGTACGAGGAACTGCGTAGTAAGAACAGAGAGAACTATGAGGTCACTCTCACGCAGAAAGCTGAAACACTGCTAAAACCACAAGCAGAGCTGCCTGCACCTAAGAAAGAAGGTGAGCTTCAGTAACAGGCCCAGCAACTTAACTGATTTCCCTGCATTTTTAATTGATCTATAGCCATAATCATTTTTGAGACCTCCAAAACACATTGGGCTCTCTGAAATTCTCAAAGTTGAAGTAGAAGTAAATAAATTAGTTGTTTATGCTGTTGAATATTTAACCTGTGTATATATACCCAAAGTTTGTGATAAAATATAAAAAGGTTAGCATCCATACATGATTACTTGTCATTTAGCGAATGCATTGTAACCAAAATAGCTTGCAATAAACTGGGGCAACCTGAGGCTAAGTTACTTGCTCAAGGACACAATGGGTGGATCAAAGTAACTAATCTGGGCACCTAAAATCTTAAGGATAAAAGTAGCTCCTTATGTGGAAATTAAGGAGCAACTCTTAAAAAATTAGGAGTGTGTCACTCCTAATTTTAGGACTTTTTTCATCTAAGAGTGATTCATGAAGCATTTTAATGATTAAAGTAGCTCCTAAACCTATGACAACTTAGAAGTCGTCCTGAGGACTTCTAGATCCCTAAGAGTAAATCACAGATGATCCGAAGCATGCCTGCTGTCGTCAATCCACATTAAAAGCAATGTATTAGAATATTATTATGACACTGACCTTTTAAAAAGGTATTGCCATTGATGCAATTACCTCTATCACGAATCGAACAACCCAATTTCACCGGAGATAAAGGTTTTGACAACTCTGCACTCACTGGCCACAGGCAAAATGAAACTGTGTAGCACGGATGAATTGGGAATTTCTGTCATCTATCTATTAATTATATATATATATATATATATATATATATATATACTTGACATGATCCATAGCAACGAGGTCAACTCTGCCTTACTCTTACATGAAGATTTCTTAAGTAAAACTTGCTCTTTGCAGTTTATATTTTATTTATTTTTTTGGAATAGGTTTTAAGCAAAAACTCTTAACTAGGAACTCTTTGTGGAACTCCTAATGTTAAGATAAAAATATTTGTGAATACGGGTCCTGGGTTCTAACCTGATGCCATTGTGCTATTAGCCCGCAAAGGGATAGTTCACCCAAAAATTAAAAATTCTCTCATCATTTACTTACCCGCATGCTATACTAGGTGTATATGACTTTTTCTTCTGCAGAACACAAAAAAGTGCATACAAAAGTGAATGGTGACAAAAAAATTGAAACAACAGAAAGCACAAAGGTATCATAAAAGTAATCCATTCGACTCCAGTGGTTTAATCAATGTCTTCTGAATTCATTTAATCAATTTTGGGTGAGAACAGACTAAAATGTAACTCCTTTTTCACAGTACATATTGCCATTGTACGATCATGATTTCAAGCTTGATTACACTTCCTAGTGCTTTACGCATGCAGAGAACGCTAGATGGTGCTAGGAAGTGTAATCAAGCTTGAAATCATGATCGTGCAATGGCAAGATGTACAGTGAAAAAGGAGTTATATTTTGGTCTGTTCTCACCTAAAACTGACTGGATCACTTCACAAGACAATAATTAAAACACTGGAGTCATACAGATTACTTTTATACCGCCTTTATGTGCTCTTTGAAGCATCAAAGTTCTTGTTACCTTGCACTGTATGGACCTACAAAGCTGAAATCTTTTTCTAAAGTCTTTGTGTTCTGCAGAAGAAAGAAAGTCATAAACAACTGGTATGGCATGAGGGTGAGTAAATAATGAGAGAATTTTCATTTTTGGGTGATATATTCCTTTTATTATTTACCATTTATAATGAACCCAGCTCCATATAAGCCGTGTGCTGTAAATATTTATACTACAGTAGGGGAGGAATTAGTATGAAATGCTGTGACTAGGACTGCCCTTAGGTTATCTCGATGTGGAGAATATGCTAGATAAACTATACTTGATGATAAACTTATATAGTCATGTGAAGACAGCAGTGGAAGCATTGTATAATGCATTTGTACAAATCTAGGTCAGTTAATAATTATTAAAAAACTCAGTTTCATCCTTATATTGTAATCAACAGAACAGACATCTATATAGGAAATTCTTTCACATTCATTCTTTCAAATATTTCTCTTCAGTTAAAAAGAACAATTATGGAGATGCTTGGGATGAGTGAGAGTGAACTGGAGGATCAACAGTCCAAAGGATGTCAGTGAGACTTCACGATCTGAATAGTGACTTCAGTGGAGTTTGTTCATGCCTCAATCTGCCAGATCACACCAAAAGCCGCAATCAAATTCTGAATTGAAGACAGTAAGGAGCAAAGTTTTGGAAATGAATGCATATTTCTTCGAATAAAAACATTCACGCTCTTTGTTTTTGATTACAAATGTGGTTTCAGAAGAATGTTTTTCTTGTTTTAAGCAAATTTTAGCTAAACCATTTTAACAAAGTTTTTTATTGATTGAGAAATTCTGTCCAGAAATGCTTTATTTTTGTTAAAGATAATGATATTTGTTTTAAAATTAAGATTCTTTACAATAAAGCTAGAAGATGAATGTGTAGTAAAAACAGTATTGCCTTTAAGCCGGCAATAAGATATAAGGGTAAGCTTGTTTTGAATTTTTATGGCAGATGTTTCCTTTTTAAATACAACTTCAATTTCAGTCTCGGGATCATGTTAGCTAACCCTGCCACACAAGGTATTTTATTTGAGAACCTTTAAATGAAGGTGATTCACATTTAAATGTTGAACCCAAACATTTCAAATAGAGCCTGTAATTCAGTTGCAGCTCTGTTTTCCAACATGTAAATATCAAGTATAGTTCAGTCTAAAACCATTATATACCAACAGTTTTAACCAAAAAAAAAATCAATAAACTTCTCTTGGAAAAAAATTGTTGTCTCCATGACAACCCTGGACATGATGCTATTTTTTTGTCCACCAGATGACCTTGTCTTTTCCAGGGTGGAGTTTAGGAGTAGGTGTTCTGAATTATCTGAGATGAGTGCTGGAATGAGCAGCTCTTAAAAAGGTCCTTCTCCTCAGTGTGTTTGCCTCCCCTCACCAGCACTATGATTTGTTTCTGTAGATTTTTCTGATTTGTTGTTCTTTGTTTTTATTGTTACGTATTTAGATTTTCTTACATTGACTTTAATATATTTATATATATTTTCTATTTGTTTAAATCTAATCCTCCTGTGGCCTCCCCTTCATGTTACTCTGCCTTGAGCTGGGTGGTTTGTAACAATTATTTAAAAAAAAAAATTATGAAACACCTGTAATAAAAGGCAACTGATTAATCATAAGATTTATACAAAACAATCACTCCCTCTCTACATTATAGACAAGAGACAATGTTGTAACATCATTGTTATATAACATTTACACCAGATTTAACATTGTGCTTGTGGGTCACATGGGACAGTTTGTGTAATCTAACAGGGTCCTCAGTGTATTGTGTTGTTATATTGCTCTTTTAAATCCAGCCTATTCAGTAATATTGTATACTGCTTAAATATCACTGGTATTTGACACACATATGGTTCCATCCTTCCCAATGTATAATTTGTTTCCAGGCATTTCAATAGAAGCAGCATTTTGCTCTAATTGCAAAGGTTGCCTAATATGTCCATGTAGCATAGCTGCTGTGTCTTGTAGTGTATTGGTGCCCCCTGGTGGTTAGTTTCTTTCAAAGGTCCATTTAATATGACTACAACTTCTTTTGTTGCATAATTTCCAAAGGAGCTAAACATTTCAGATTTCATTTATTTTTATTAAAAATGTCACTTTACAAAAACGTAAGTATGGCATAAGTATGTGGAGTAATGAAACGTCCTGATTCTAAAGACCCTGTAAAAGAAACATGAATAGATTTACCTTTAGCCTTGATAACAGTATTTTTTGTCCTCTTCGATAACAAGCAAGTACAAGGATAGTTTGGTCAGTGTGGCCTAGTATGTAGATAAATAGGTGTTGGTAAGTGTGGTTTATTGTGTAGAGAGGTGTTGACTGATATAAATTATTGTGTGGGTATAAGGGTGTGTTTGGGCAGCGTTGTGTTTTTTTTTTTACCTCAGCTCTGAGTATCAGGGGCTGTTGTTGCAGCTTGTGCTTCCTGTTGCTTGCACTTTTCACACACATGGATGCAGTGTCTGTATGAAGGAGAACATTATCAGACCCAATTCTGTTCCCTACATGCAAACATTTTATGACATAATCCATTCAATTTTGTCGTGTAATTTGTTCGATTTTTAAACATATTTTTTCAATATCCCATCTTAATATGCAAATGCATTTGTATGTTGATTGTGGCAAAGTCATTTGTAGGTTAATCAAAACATTGCTCCGTTTGTTTAAGCATCCCAACCATCCTGACACAGCAAAATTGGCTCAACCAATCGCACAAGTTTAGGGTAGGACTGTCTTTTTAGCCAACCATTGGCAGATGGTGGAGTGTCGGGAAGCCCTGAGGTGACGCTGGTGGCAACACTAGCTTTAAACTATAGAATGCATGCTTGATTTCTTACCTATGCCCAGGTCCACTGGCTCCAAATCCAGGAGGCCCAAAACCTGGACCAAATGCTTTAGTGAACTCTGGTTCCAGTTTATTGAACTTTTCTCTGCAAGTCCCAACATAGGAAGCTTTGCCTACTGCATAACCTACAATGCCTGCCACTGCAGAGGAATGTGAAATGATGGGTTTTATTTTCAATGAATAGGTTCATATTCCAACTGTATATTGCCAAGTTCAATAAGAATGCATAGGTATGAGATGGGAAAATAAAATTTTTATCATTGGAAACTTACAAATCAGTTTTGGAAAATACCCAAATCGCTTAGACTGTTTCCAGACACCTGGTCAAAATGAGCAAAAAAAAAGTCATGAGTATATTTTGCATCATTTCAAATGGTAAATACAAGAAAAAGAAAGTAACAGTTGATCATGATAGTAAAAATGTTCCTCTTAACAGCTTTACTGATGCATTTAAAGCACATTAGTTTCCTTGCTCAGGACTTTTGTCACATCTTTCAAACATTATACACTCTTTAGAACTTTTAGCATTTAAATAAAATGCATGAAATAACCATGAAATCCATTTATAAATTAGGATTCAAGTCTACATGGCTAAAACCCAACACATTTGTGCAATGAATGGTTTATTTGTATGCAGAATCTTACCATTGTACATGAGGCCACCTGTCACAGTCATGCTCCCAACAGCGAGTGGAAGAGCTGTGGGATATTTAACACAACAGGTCAAAGTTAAAAGCCATTCATTATGACATCAAAGGTCTACACTAAATCTAAAAACATTTATTAAAAGAAAAAGTATTTGAGGATTATTCTGTGTTTCAAATCTAAATTAATGAAGCTCTGCATTAATTATTAGCACCGTGTTGGGGGTGTGGTGGAAGGCTAAATCCTAGCAGCTGTCTTTATTGTGTAGGGTAGTGAGAGATAGACAATCCTATCAATCTATTTTCCATCATCAGTGCTATATAACTACTATAACACTACCTTATCTACAGCAGAAAAATGTACTTTCAATATTTACATTTCTTTGACTTTTTAAGATTTACCTCATTTCCATGACTTTTCTAGGCCTGGAAATGCCTATTTTAAAATATGCCCAGCTTTTACATGATCGTGGGAACCCTGATATTTTACAAATTAATGCAACCAAATTCCTTAAAAACCTTTCGAACATAAGATCTGCAAAGTCCAACACACTTTTTAAACAGAACACAAAACAGACAAAAACACCATATTCAATAATGTTCACATACAGAGATACTAAACGAAACATTAGTAATAAGAGTGTGTCTACATTTCAGTGGCTTTCCTTACCTCGATACCAGAAGCTCTCATTCTGACATTCCTTCCATATCTGCTTTAAATTGTCCCGGGGAAAGCGTGGATCAGCTATGGGGCACTGAAATTGCTATAAAAACAAGCAGGTCACAGAACAGCAGTTCTGAATTCTCCTCTACTAATGGACATACTTGAAGAGTTTCGGAAAATCCATCCCACCCATCAAGCAGTTTTATCAAGTTAAACAATTACCATGTGCTACTTGGAAACCAGGTGGCTGGTTCCAAAAAACAAATTTTTCAATATATCTAAAATCTACAACAAATCTTCATTTATCCAGTAAAACATGGTGATCGTGAAGCAGATGCAGGCATGACTAAAGCCCTCCGCAATCAGTATAATGAATGACAGGAAGTGATGTGAATATATGCATAAGCACCCTGCATAGTATCAGCCTAATGATCCGTTCTCTGAACAAACATTGAAATACAATGCTTGAATTTAACATGCTACACTTAAAATAGAACAGTGCTTTGGTCTTAGACAGAAACCATTTAATGTAATCCTAAAGATCAAGGGATCTTCTTTTTCTTTTCATTGCAGTAAGAAGCTGATAGTAAGAAGAACCCCAAGTCATTTCAATAATTGCAACTCATAGAATAGAATTTAGCAAAGGAGCAAAACAGCTCAGTCTCTCTGAAAGATAAACAAACCTCTCTCAAAACCCACTTCGTCCTCATCATTTCCAATATACACTCACTCTCCTACCTTCCACTGAGCTTGGCTGGGTTTTGCATCCTCCACTCTTTTTCCTGTACTTTGATTTGCTTCTGTGGTCATGTCTTTTTCATTCGTTTCTTCCTCTCTTTCCTTCTCTTTATCTGTTCTGCTTTCGTCTTCTCCTTGGTGCTTTTTCACTCTTTTTGCTGTTTGTCTTCAGAGTTCATAGGGCTCCACCTTCCCTTCATTTACTACGTCCATGCCACTCCTATTGGTGGGAAGTGCTGTGATGTTCTGTAGTACAGAGGGCAGCATGCTCCTTGTGGTTTTATCCCAGATGCAATGTCATGCTTATAATGCAAACGACATATAAATATAAATATAAATGCATATAAATACAGACTCATTTGACTTTGTATTGAATTAGGATAATTAAAATAAGTGTGTCATTATGTTGGAATTGTCTTCATAAAATATGAATGCACAGATTCAGATTCAGCCAGCAGAGAATGTAACTGCTACATACAGTATATTTGGGTCTAATGATTTCAACCCATTTTTAAGGATTAACTTTCTGAGCCTGTGAATCATTTACACATCAAAGCACAATATAACACTTAAAACCCATTCAAACAATCTGTGTGAAAACGTGAGCATGACTTGAAATATATTGAAATTATAGTATAATAACGATGTGATATGATTTAACCTTGGTGTGCTTAGATCTGTTACTACTGTGAAAATTCTCTTTCATTGTCAGTTACTCTGCAGGAATAATAAAATACTGCAAAGAGCATACTCAAAGCATTGTTCCTGAAGTGTGCCGATTTCCTGTTTTACCTGACAGTTAATGTCTCCTTTCTGCCATGTTATTCAGAGTTCACCTCTGTACAATATACTCGGCCTGCTATGATAAATCTTTATCAGACATAACTGCCCTAGACAGACACACCCAGCTACTGTCATTCTGGTCTCAAAAGACTGCTAAAAGCAGGTTGGAACTTGAGGAGAAGTCAAGTGAAATAAAATAACCACTAAAAACAAGTGCTTAGTTGCTCTGTGTTGTGTGTTTGCTCTTGCTGGTCATTTATGCAAAACACTGGAGAAAAATTGTGTTTTGGCAGCACTAAAACAAAAAAAGGAGATGAAGTCCTGTTTAGCATGTGGGCAACAAAAACCATGTTACCTCTTAGATAACTTCATATTGTTTTTCCTCTTTCAGGCTGCAGTCAGAAATACTTGGGATGCTCCAAGAGAATAATTTAAGCAGCAGAGGGCCTGACCCTGTTACACCTGCAGCAACTGCTATCTCTCCTGGACGCCGCCAGAAGTCGCCATCTCCAGAGTACTAACATTTCACGAACTACATTTCCCATAATCCTCCATTCAACTGATTACTCTCCCACCTGTTCCATATTAACTCTGTCTATTGGAGTTCCCTGTTTACATGCATTCATTGCGAAGTCTTGTTTGCCTAGTCTACATTTCTGAGTGTTATTTACCATTCCTGTTTTCCCTGTGTTTTGACTCCTGCCTGTTCTTCATATTTCCCAGCCTGCTTGTGTGTTTTGGATTTATTGCCTGTTTCCTGGATTACCCCTCTGCCTCTCGGATTTACTTGGTTTGCCTTTCTGGACTGTCTGCCTGTGTACCGAACCCTTGCCTGCCTTTTGTTTCCCCTTTATTTTGCTACTTTGTTTTACTATTTATTCTGTTATTAAACTGCACATGGATCTTAACACAACTGCCCCGGCGTCTTTGCTACAGAAGACTTCGCCCAAGTTAGATCCAGCAGCTTTCCAACAGTTACACAAGCTTGTTTCAGAGAAAGCAGCCATGCTTACCAGTCACCATCAGCAGCTGTGCAAGCTCACATCAATCACGGAAGAACTCTTTAAATCCGTGCAGCCAAACCCGCAAGTATCTCCAAAGGGGGTTTCCACTAACAACTCAGCCTGCAGCACAACGCACTCTACAGCCATTGTTAATCCTCGACTCTCGCTTCCAGAGAAGTTTGACGGATCACCCAGTAAGTGTCGAGGATTTCTCTTACAATGTGAGCTTTTTTTGTCTCAACTACTTCTAATGTATCCCAATGATGAAGCTCGTGTTTCCTTCATTGTATCACTGCTGTCAGGAAAAGCACTAGACTGGGCTACGGCAGTTTGGAGTCATGAGAACGTTTTAAAGGGTTCCTTGTCACACTTCCTAGCTCGTTTACGGGAGGTTTTTGAGCACTCTGAGGATGGGAAGGACCCGGGAGAACTTCTATTGTGTTTAAAACAGGGGAAGAAGTCTGCTGCTGAATTCGCCTTATCCTTCTGCATGCTAGCAGCGCAAACTGTGTGGGTGGAGGACACTTTGAAGCTGTTATTCCGTTAGGGGTTAAATCCTGACCTTCAAACTGAACTAGCATATAGTGATGAGGGGAGATCTCTTGATGAATTCAAACTCACCATTTGCCTGGATAACCTGATCAAAGCCCGTCGTCCAGTTAGTTCTCTACAGTCACTTCACTCTGACATCGCTGCAACCAGCCATCACGAGCCCATGCAAGTGGGTCTTTCTTCACTCTCCTCCGAGGAACGACGACGCCGTCTCCGAGAGATTATGTATCTACTGCGGACAATCGGGACATTTATTGGCTGCCTGTCCAACGCGTTGAGTTTAGAACTTTCAATCTTAATTCTTATTGAACCGTTTGTCTGCCATTTTAGATTCAGAGGCTGCAGGTAACTTTATTGACCTGGCTCTTGCCACGAATCTAAATCTGTCTTTTGTCCCTTGTGTCCCTCCTTTACCTGTCTCAGCGCTAGACGGATGACCCCTGGGCTCTGGCAAGATTCAACAGATCACCCAATCCATTCGTCTTCAAGTTGGACTCTTTCATCATGAGGAAATTCAGTTCCTAGTCACTCACTCTCCTAAGAACCCGATTGTTCTTGGCCTGCCATGGCTGAGACTTCAGTCTTGCCTCAACCTTCCTGAACCCATCTCTCTCCCTCCTGTAAGCACCACAACAATCCTTCCTGAAAAGGAGATTTCGATCCTGCCACATTGTTATTCGGATCTCCATGGGGCATTCAGCAAATCAAAGGCTACACAGCGCCCTCCTCACCGTTCCTGTGACTGTGCCATTGACCTTCTGCCAGGCTCCTCTCCTCCACGTGGACAGATATACCCCTTATCTGAGCCTGAGACTAAAGCCATGGAGGAGTACATTTCGGAATCCCTGGAAAAAGGATTCATTCGACCATCCACTTCTCCTGCTTCTGCTGCTTTCTTTTTCGTAGGAAAGAAGGACGGGGGTCTTCGTCCATGCATTGACTACTGAGGCCTGAACACAGTCACCAAGTATCGCTATCCCCTCCCTCTGGTACCAGCAGCATTAGAGCAGTTACGATGCGTCAAGATCTACACCAAACTGGATCTTCGTAACGGCTACAATTTAATCCGCATCCGAGAGGGGGGTGAATGGAAGACAGACTTTTCTACACACACTGGCCATTACGAATACCAGGTAATGCCTTTCGGACTTTCCAACAGTCCATCTGTCTTCCAAGCCTTTATAAATCACATTTCAACGATATTACTGGCAAATGGGTTATAGTCTATATTGATGACATTCTGATATACTCTTCTTCCCTTGATGAGCACGTTCAACATGTCAGAGTGGTGCTCAACCACCTCATCTAATATCAACTGTATGCCAAGATTGAGAAATCTCTTTCCTGGGGTATGTCATCTCCCTCGAGGGGATCACCATGGACACTTCCAAGGTACAAGCCATGCTGCAGTGGCCATTACCTGTGTCAGTCAAAGAACTACAGCACTTCCTTGGTTTTGCCAACTTCTACAGATGAGTAATCCGAGGTTTCAGCTCAGTGGCTGCCCCACTCACCTCATTGCTCCGTGGTAAAGCCCAGAAACTAAACTGGACACCTCCTGCTCGTCAAGCCTTCGATGACCTTAAACGGCGCTTCACTACAGCCCCCATTCTTCATCATCCAGACCCCACTCGACCCTTTGTGCTGCAAGTAGATGCCTCAGATTCAGGAGTTGGTGCGGTACTCTCCCAACGACAAGGATCTCCCACCAAACTCCATCCCTGTGCCTTCTACTCATGCAAGTTATCTGCTGCTGAGAGAAACTACGATGTCGGCAACCGAGAACTCTTAGCCATGAAAGTGGCTTTTGAGGAGTGGAGACATTGGCTAGAGGGAGCTCGTTATCCTTTTCTGGTAATCACGGATCATCGCAACCTGGAATACATTCAATCTGCTAAACGCTTAAATCCTCATCAGGCTCGATGGTCCCTCTTCTCCAGGTTCAATTTCACAATCACCTTTCGACCCGGCTCTAAGAACACCAAAGCTGATGCCCTGTCCCGCATTTATGGGTCCACTACTGGCAACAACCCTGTGACTTCCATTATCCCACCTACTCTCATTGTCGCTCCTGTACAATGGGACATAATGGCAGACATCACCCAAGCTCAGATCCAAGAACCCACTCCCGCTGACTGCCCTCCAGATAAGGTCTTTGTTCCCAGCTCCTTACGCAACAGAGTTCTTCAGTGGGTTCATGACACGGCCTGCTCGGGACATCCAGGCACTCAAGCTACTTGCAGGTTAGTGCAAAACTGGTTTTGGTGGGAGAACCTAGCGACTGAGGTCGCTGATTATGTAAAGAACTGCAATGTGTGTGCCACCTCTAAATCTATTCGACAGCTTCCGTCTGGTCTCCTTCAGCCTCTACCTGCCCCTCGACGTCCTCGGTCCCATATCGCTGTGGATTTTGTCACGGATCTACCCAACTCTCAGGGTTTCACTACCATCTTAACTGTGGTGGACCGCTTCTCTAAGGCCTGCAGATTCATCCCTCTGCCCAAGCTCCCCTCGTCTATGGAATGTGCTGAGAACCTGTTCCAGTACGTCTTCTACTTTTATGGCCTACCTGAAGACATTGTCTCCGACCGTGGCCCCCAATTCACCTCCCGAGTCTGGTCTGCATTCTTCAAACTGCTCAACATCAATGTGAGTCTAACCACTGGTTACCACCCTCAATCCATTGGTCAAGCTGAACGTCTAAATCAGGACCATGGTAAATTCCTTTGGGCCTACTGTCAAGTCAACCAGCATGACTGGAGCCGTTTCCATCACTGGGCAGAGTATGCTCAAAACTCACTGTTCAAACCAGCCACCGGAACCATGCCTCTCAAGTGCATCCTTGGTTTTCAACCCCCACTCTTTTCCTGGTCCAGGGAGCCGTCTGATGTACCTGCAGTCGACGACTGGATGCAGCACAGCGAGGCTATCTGGGATCAAACTCACGTCTACTTACAGCATGCCATTCGCCGATAGAGAGAACAGGCCAATATCCATCGGCGCCCTGGCCCCAACTATGCTCCAGCACAATGGATTTGGTTATTTACCCAAGATCTACGTCTGCGACTCCTGTGCAAGAAACTAAGTCCCAGGTATGTTGGCCCGTTCAAGATTCTTCGTCAAATCAATCCTATATCATTCAAACTTCACCTCCCTGCTAATTACCATGTTTCCCCCACCTTTCATGTTTCCCTGCTCAAACCCCCGGTGCCTCCGAGAGAGGAGGGCCCTCAAGACCCTCAGAGACCCCTTCCATTCCTCATTGATGGAGAGGAAGCCTTTCGGGTACACAAGCTCCTAGACTCTCGACGCCGGGGTCGGACGCTTCAATACTTGGTTTACTGGGAGGGCTACGGCCCTGAAGAACGTTCCTGGATGAACTCTGAGGACATTCTAGACCCTGCTCTCATCGCTGAATTCCACCACAATTTTCCTAATCCTCCTGCTCCCAGAGGTTGAGGTAGACCCCGACGCAGACAACCTCACATCAGGAGCCGTTCGTGGGGGGGGGCTCTGTTACACCTGCAGCACCTGCTATCTCTCCTATACACCCCTTCCGGATTCATTTGTTGCCCAGAAAAGAGCTGCTTTGTCCCAATACCCACACTTGTGGTCTTCAAATGAAATCCCTTTATTGCCACTCAAACATATACACAAGTGCAACAGTGGGTGAAAGTCTTGGGTGCAGTTCCAAGCAACATAGCAATAAGACAATTACAATAAACATCGGATTTACACATAACACAATTTACACATCTGTTACACAACACAATACACCTAATAATATACAATAAACAGTATACACAAAATAAGAAGACTGTATACAATACAAATAATATACAATATACAGTATACACAAAATAATAATCAGTGGAAATATATAAGAAGTGTTGTGTTGACATTCAGCTGTCAACACAAGGCCAGTGTGTTATTAAGTGAAGTATAAAATGTGAATCCAGTCTGAGGCTAATAATGTACGGTGCTGATATATGTATCGTGAACGATCAAGAGTTCAAAAGTCTGATTGCTTGGGGGAAGAAGCTGTCATGAAGTCGGCTGGTGCGGGTCCTGATGCTGCGATACCACCTGCCTGATGGTAGCAGTGAGAGCAGCCCATGGCTCGGGCTGGAGCTTTTTCACACACCGCCTGGTATAAATGTCCTGGAGGGAGGGAAGCTCATCTCCGATGATGTGTCTGGCAGTTTGCACCACCCTTTCTTGACCACTTGAGTGTGAGTGCACATGACAGGAAGTAAGGGTGTGTTCACACTTGACAGGTTTGGTTTGATTAAAACGAACTCTGGTGTGATTGTCCTGTGTGGTTCATTTGGACAAGTGTGAACGCTGCCATCCAAACCTTGGTGTGCACCAAACAAGCGGACCGAGACCGCCTGAATAGTGGGTCTCGGACCGCTTCCAAACGAACTCTGGTGCGGTTCGATTTATATATGAAAGCAACATGGACCAAAGACGTCTAAACTGACCAATAACAGGAAGTAATTTACCTAATACTGATCTCAAGCATACCTGGTTCTTCTCATCATAGGAGCTATGTTGCCCATTACAGTCTGGTACAGGCATCGGAACCGCCTTCAGCCGTCCTTGCAGCATATCTTCATTTGTGTGTGCAACGGAGGAATTCCTGGCACTGTTTTGACACCTTTACACATTATACTAGCTCTTCATTTGTTCTCAGCTGGTAAAAATACAACCACGTATACATATATAAATCTAACGAGTGCATTTCACCCAGCAGCCAGCATTGTTTTGGATGTTCAGCAAGTTCCGTCGCAAAATATAGGTAATAAAAGCTGTCCAATCAGGTTGTGGCTTTTTCCTGATGCCTTTTGTTTTGTATCTTTAAGATCTTTCAGTGTTAAAAATGCCAGTGTGAATGCTAAGCGAACCAGGACTAAATGTATCATTTTCTTTTTTGGTCCAGACCAAAACGGCCAAGAGAACCGAACTACAAGTGTGAACACAGCCTAAGTGTTCAAGACTATCCCATGTCTATAACATGCCAAAGTTCAGTGCACTTAACCCACACTAAATCCACATTAGCGCGAATACCGCTTTGGAGTGGTCTTTCAGGCTAAGTGTATCCCAGAGTTCATCACGATCAGGAGCCACACCCCGCCTACCCGAACGATCTGTGTATTTTCACCATGATGACTCAAGGGAAGTTATTTATTATAATCAGATAGTGAAACGTAAGTGAAGCATATATTTATTTTAGTATAAATGAAAGCATTCAACATTATATAATGTGTTTGGGATGACTTAATATCAGCATAATAATTACAAAATATTATTTATGTGTATATATTTATATACCTCTTTGTTAGCCTTCTCGCCCAGTAATCACATTATTTAGTTTATTCTTTCCTAATGCTGCTGGACATTTTGGTCATTTATCAGCCAGTGTGGCATACAATATGTGGTCTAGTAAATGTTATTTTAAAATTAAAAATGTATCAACTACTACCACAGGTTCTTTCTCATCTTTATGTATATAAAATATACGGTTTGATGCTTTTTACTTGTTGTATGAAACCACATACTGATAAGTTGTGTAAAGCAGTCTTTGGTCGTCTTATATAAATGACAAGCCAAAGCATATAATTTAAATGGTTTGTATTAGTAGCTATTAATGGATCACACAGGTTTATAGAATGAAGTTTTTATTTTGTTAAATTTGTTAGTTTTATGCAGTGTATTGAGAAACAAGGTAGAAATAAATTGCTTATAATTCATATTTTACAGCAATTATGGACAATGCAATTTTACAGTTAAAATTTTTTAATGTGCAAAGTATTGAAAATCAAAATGAGTAAAAAAAAAAAAATGTTTCTCATGGTCTTAAGAGTCTTTTGATCTGAAGGGATATGCTTAAATGTTTGAAATTAGTTTTGTAAACAAAAATATAATTGTAACCATACTAATTTATTTCATTATAAATCTAATATTTAATAAAATAAAAAATAAAGAAATGGATGACTTGGACCAATGACTTGGACCAAATAATAAAGAAAAGCAGCCAATAAGTGCCCAACATAGATGGGAGTCAAGAGTACATGTCTGAAACTTCTAGGAAAAGGGTGACTACTTTGAAGAAAATATAACACAGTTTTGATTTATTTTGGATTTTGTGTAGTCACAACATAATTCCCATAGTTCTATTTATGTTATTCCATAGTTTTGATGACTTTACTATTATTCTAAATGTGAAAAAAAAAAATAAAAAAAATAATAATAATTAAAGAAAATAATAAAAAAAATAATATATTATATATATATATATATAATAAAGAACGGGTAAGTGTTTCAAAACTTTTGACCTGTAGTGTATCAACATCAATAGCCAGGGGTAAAAGAAAATTAACGATAATAATAATAATAATATGAAATAACTAAAAAAGTAAATATACAATAAAATTGTAAATATCAGCTAAATAAAATAAAGAAAATAGCAAAATACAATCATTTATAAATATTAACTGGGAATCTTGAAATAAGCAGTGCAAACAAGTGTTTTTCAACCTTTTGTTTTCAGATGCAGAGAGTGTTTAAAAATACTGTTGAAATTCGTTGAGAAATGTCTTAAAATGTGATTTATGATAAGAATATTTGCACTTTTGCATGCGAAACTTGCAGCCAAATGTAGTAAAACACTTTAGTAAAACATTTTAACTTATATTTACAAGAACTAATACATTCAGAAAAGCATGTATACTTTGAGCAGGAGGCATACGATATACTGTAACAAACAGCCTCTTCCTGGAGCCAGAACTCCCATCACTTCCTGAGGACACTGGAATTGGTAGAAGAACAGGAGACTTGCAAATGTATTCTTTATTGCAGATGATCAGGAACATCAGTCAACACATATTATTTTGATATTCATGCTGCAGTCATTAGGTCTGACCAAGTAAGGATACATAGTATGTTTTTGGTATTCTGTAGGTACAGGTGTTTAACTTACACAAAGCTCGATAAACGACACCTCTAAACAAAGTATTAAAAGAAAGGATAAAGGATTAAATCCTTTGGACCTAATCCAAATAAAATAACTGCATCATCAATTGGCTTGACCACCACACAGTCATGACAAAAACAAATATATCAACATTAACACATAGGTAAAACAATCACAAGTATAAGGTAGAACCATTCAACAGGAAAAGCTCTTTTTAAAACCTTATGAACCTGATGCTATATCATATTAATCTGAAATGACCACAAACAATGTATATGTTGTCAAAATTATCCTAATAAAGAAAACTCAAGAAGTCCTTTTTCTTTTCCCAAGAGAAGAAAGTTTATTTATTTTCAACAAACAACACACTTGGCATGGAAAGTACACATTGACCATAAACTGATATATGTGTGTGATGTATGTGATAGTGTATAATGTGACTGTCTGCTTTATGCTATGTTTAAACAACCTGGTGCCTTAGAGCTCTCACTTTGAGTTGAGAGATGGGAGGGGGTAAGCATAAAGGTTATCATTTAGTCTTGAAGTTTAACAAATTAAACTAACAATCTCCTCTAAACCTTTCCACTGCTTTGCCTAACATCTACTTTCCAATAAGACAGTGAGTTTGCTTTGGCTGTTGCACTGGCCAATTATATTCTGCCACAAGACTTTTTCTGGTGTTAGAAATGTATAAAATGTCATGTACACTTTGCTTTGTTGAGACTTCTGTTGGGAACTCTCCCGGCCATATTTTGCTAATACAATAAAGCACTGGAAAAGAAAAAAAATCTGACTGTCCAATGGCCATTGTGTTAATTTTTGGTTTTGTAAAGACTTGGGACTATGGCTACAGAAACACTAGATATTCAATTTCATACCCTACCAGCACAAATGAAATGCCAATATAGGTGTTACATTACATAATAGTTACATCAACAAAGTGCTGTATCTTATCTATTTTATGTTATTAACATGTACATATGTTTGTATGATAGGAATGTTATCTGAAAAGTGTCAAAGGGTCTGAGAAAGGTCACTTGGTAATGGCATTTGTTTGCTCTACTTTTACAAAACACATTGAAAGTGAGATGTGTTTTTATCTGATTGTTCATCCTACTACTACAACTAAGTGGTTCTGGTAATCATAATTACATCATTTCTGATGTGGATTGAGATGTCCAACTTTTGGGTAGGTCAGTTAAATTGGGATTATGATGTCTTAATACACATATCAACATTCTTCTGCAGGTCTATATCTACAGTATATTCAGCTTCTTAAAATTACTTAGTTTATTAAAACAGTGAATTAAATGTTTCATGGTGTCTGAATTACTGTAATTACAAGATTGTGACTAGTAAAAGCCATTCACATCTTTTAAGAGCTTGGAATTAAAAGTTTTAAATTCTGAATTCTATGAAAGCATCAGCTTGACAGTTGTGATGTGATGTAAAACAAATATGGCAGCAGTATCACAGTTAAAGATAGTGAAACATATTTCTGCTTCATATGTCATTATATTATTCAGTTATTTTCAGGAGTTATTCTTAAACAGTTTGTGACAAAATACCTCTAACTCCTGAAAACTATGAATGTGGAATAATAAAATGACATATGAAGTGGAAACATGTGTCTAATATGAATTAATGAATGTAGAGACAGAATATGACTGTAGCGTTACAATTATGACACTGACCTATTAGACTTGTCACACCCCAAAATTTTCCAGAGATTACCCTCATTTTAAAGAATGGCTGGTGGGAGAACAGAGGATTGATTGTTCATGCAACTAATTTTCCATGGGAATAACAATAGCAGTAGGAAACTACAATTAATGCCACGTGACAATTTGAAATGTGTTGCGAAAAACGGATAAAATATAAAACAATATTTTTGGAATGAGTGAACTGTAAATGATAATTTATTAAAATCATTATGAATTCAAGAAGACAGTTTTGAAGCATTCTGACCCTATAACTGAAATGAAGTATTGAGTAATTCAAAATCAAAACAATTACACTTGATAACATGATATACTAATGACATAAATGACATTGATTAAAACAACTAAATAACTTAGTTAACTAAATAGTTCCCATCCATGCATTATAAAAGTTATGAATTTAGCGTACTGTAAATCATAGTATAGGGATTAAATATCATTTTTCCTTTTAAATCGCCTGTTATAGTACAATATAGTATAGACATCTGTACTGCTGAAGAAAAATAAATAAATAAAAAAATACAATAAAAACAGAGTGGTTAGCATGCAGGCTACATAAAGCTGAAGCAGTTGCAAGTTATCACGATAACATGATATGTTTTTCATCAGGCATTACAAACGGCTACACCTGACCCTGGAGACCAGATTTTCAGGGAGACTCCATTGCTCACGACACCGATGTCCTGAAAAACATGCTACCTTTCAGGATGTACTACCAACGCTATAATCGCATCGTTTTAGGGTTAGGGTTTAGTAGATTGCAGGAAATGGCGCTTGCGGGTTCTTTCGAGCATCAGATTTCAGTGGTGGAAATAGGCAATGCTGCAGTTTTAATCATCTTTTTAAGGAATAGTTCACCAAAAAATGAAAATTTGTTGATAATTTACTCACCTTCAGGCCATCCAAGATGTATCTGAGTTTCTTTCTTCATCAAACAGAATTTAAGACTTTTAGGATTTCATTTAAGGCCTCCTCCTTTAAACAGTGCAAGTGAATGTACTCACAGAGATGTACGGAAGCGAACATTTGTATATAAGTATAAAAAGTATATAAGTATTGTTTTGTTTCTCAAATTAAATCAATCGTTTGGGTTCAGAAGAACTTTATTTGTCGACTGGAGTTGTGTGGATTATTTTGATGCACCCTAAATATGCATTTTGGACCGTCAAAAAATGGAGTACATTCACTTGCATTGTTTAAAGGAGGAGGCCTTAAATGAAATCCTAAAAGTCTCAGCTACATCTTGGATGGCCTGAAGGTGAGTAAATTATCAGCAAATTTTCATTTTTTGATGAACTATTCCTTTAAGTTTTGATATGAAATATGATCATACTTAAGTAAAATATGATTTATTGTAGGTGGGTTAATAATTTAAGCAGTAAAGACACATATAGCATGTCTAGTTGTAGGTTTTATTTTTAAATATCACTTTTCTTAGGATTATAAGTGTGTTAAACGTGTGTAGTTACAGTCCGTATTATGAGAGAAAGGTATAAACAGAAAATCACAACATATGTTGCACGTGATCCTTATGTTATGAAGAGGAGCGATTTTTCAACTGAATTGAAATACTTGCCTGCCATCGAGACAGTAGATATAAGCAACTAACCTTGTCCTCCAGACATCCTTCTACTCCAGAAAACAAATGAAAGCACACAAAAATATGGAATCATACAACTTTTTTGTTAGTGGTTGGGTCAACGACCTCGGTACCAAGGTGTTCCACAATGACTGTTATTTCTCATGTAGGGCCAGTTCTTTTTTCCAATGAAGCTGGTGTTAAGATGTGAGATACAGCCTCCTGCACAACGGAAAAGTGCAAGTGGCTGATGCCATCACATGTAAAAAAGGTGTTTAAATGTACTGTACATATCATTACTTTTGATTTGTACCCTACTCTACTAAGGGAAATGACAGCAACTGTCAATTTCTAAAACACACTTCTGCAGATAACACAGGGAAAGATCAAACACTGCAACTACAATTCATATGGTTTGTCTTAGACTGAAACAAACAACACAAATTGTTGTTGCAATGTCATATCTTAAATCTTTCATGTCATGGACCACATAAGTGTGTTAGAAATGGTCAGTTACTGTAATTTCCCTTAATTGAGCAGTACTTTATGATCTTTATGCTTTTCAGATTTTCCAGATTCCTGCTGCTCCCGTAGCTCTTATAGACTTCTCCTCAGCAAAATCCAAAAAACAAAAACAGGACGATGCCATTGCTGGGAAATCAATTGAACAACCTAAGGTTGAGAAACCAGTTCAATGTCCAAGAGTGAAGAGAGGGTCAGAAACGTATGCTAGGTTTGAGACCTTAAGCAGAAACTGTCCAAGGAGTGCTGCACTGATGGCTAGGGAAAATTACCACAAGGAATTTGTCCCCAAATCTTGTATGTTGCCTAAAACTGTTCTTGAATACAGAACACCAGAGACTCTGCAGCTACCCCCCAAAGATCTTGGAGAGCTATGCCAGGATTTCCAGCTAGAAGAGCTGAAACTTCTCAGGTCCAGGCTGTAGAGAAGGCAACTCAAAGCCAGGGTGCATCCAGGATTTGGTATCGACAAAGAGCTGGATGCATAACTGCCTCTAAGCTTAAACAAGTTCTTAAAATGAACCCTCTGAAACCATCCAAGAGCTTGATTAAGGCCATATGCTACCCAGAGGCACACAAGTTCACCAGAGTCGCGACTAGGTATTTAGGGCTTGAATTAGGATAAGACAGAGGTGAGATTTTGGGTAAGACTAGCACAAGAGTCTCCATAAGGTATGGGCTTGTAAAACAAGGGTTAGGCAGGGTAAAGTATAGGGGTTAGGATAATGGTAAATATTTAAACCACTGAACTGTAATAATGTTGCCTAAAATACTGACCCACTCCAAAGTTTCTAAATTCAACACTAAATATTAAATTACCATTTCATTTGTTGCTGATTGTATCTGTGTACTGTTTACAGTTATGGATGAAAACATGAGACACAAGCCAGAAGAGAGTATGAGAGGCTGATGGGTCTGGAGCACGAGGGCTTCTCCTGTATGGAAAGTGGTCTCTGGCTGAATCCCAAGTGGCCATACATGGGAGCCTCGCCTGATGGGATTGTCACATGCGACTTTCATGGAACTGGGATTTGCGAGATAAAGGTAATATTATGGTTCATTATAAACGTGCTAAAAAAAGATGTTTGACATGTAAAATCATAATTTCACTTTACTATAAAGACAGAAAGCATTTAAAGTGTAGAAAGTTATTACAGGGTTTTTTTCCTAACTTTTTTGTGCAAGACTTGGTAGTCGGAACATGTCACGTATAAAACACCTGACTATATAAGAATCAGTAGAAATAAATAAAAAGTCAGACAAAATTAACCACGTCAGTTGATTACATGTTCTTTTCACTGTGAATTTTAGTGCCCACACTGCAAGTAAGACAAAGTTAATCTGCGCCTGTGTGCTGGAGACAAGGGATTCTGCCTTATCAAAGATGAGGATAATGTTACACTGGACAGGAGCCATGCTTACTACTTCCAAGTCCAGGCACAGCTTCACGTTGTGGATGCCGAGTATTGCGACTTTGTGGTGTGGAACTCTAATGACATTTTTGTTGAAAGAATTATACCAGACATGGACTTTTCGGATGATGTGATTCCCAAAGGTGAGAATTTTTTCACAAACGGTATCCTTCCAGAAGTGTTGGGACAGCAAGTTACAAAATAACATGTTGACATGTAATATGACTAAAAGATACTAGCTCACATCAGCTCAGGCACTTGATTCAGTCATATTTTGCAAAAGAAAAACACTGACTAACATGAATGTATCTTTTTTTGGCAATCAGGTGTTTATTGAGAAGATTAAATAAAAACGAGAAGATTAAATTATATATATATAAAAAAATAAAATAAAAAAAAAGGTATTAGTGGTTTCTTATTTACAAGAACTAAAACAATGTACACTTTGTAAATTGGATTACATTTAAAGTCCAAACTTTTAAGACCTAAGGCTAAATTCAAACAAAGCTACTGTGTCGTATGGCAGAGCATTGCTCTTTTATATCTTCTTGTGTCCACGCTGATTTGGAATTGTGAAAGGCTAGATCAACTGTCCTTCGTCTCACCTAACTGATTACAGCTAATTTGGTATTTATTTCTACATTGGAAACTTTGCAGGACTCCACAGTACCTTTTGATTGAATTTAGCCCCTAGGTTATATACAAAATTCACTAAAAACACAATGTACTGTTATGCTATTATTCAGCTGTTCTACTTCCCTACTGTCTTTGTTACTTTTTACATTGAAATGACAAATCAACCACTTGGTAGATCATTACTTTTACCAACCATGACACGTTTATATGCCATGTTCCTCTAGTTTTTGTAATTTCATACTCCAGTGGGACCACAGACTCTGATAAATTTGACAAGGCACAGAAAATAACTCCAATCTTATCAATCAATGACAGTGACTCGCCCGGTTTTGTTGCCATGTGTTCGATAGGCATGGCCCTACTTTGCAGAATCTGATATTTCCTTCTAACTAATCCATTAACACTTTCGACATGAATAAGCACATTAGCTATTTTTCTAGTTTGTTCCACCTCGAATGCTGACAACTGTCTTTTCCCCTTAGTGAATGCAGGTATCTGTAGTGAAGCACAGTAGAATCCTACACTATCCCCAACATTAAACCCACAGTCTGCTAGAACAATATCTCCAGGTAACAGGTTTTTTAGGTCACTCTCTTCAGTAATATGCTTATCACTAACTCTTCCTCCCCAAGCAGAAGATATGTAAGAGACATACCCTTGGGGAGCAACACCAATCAGAAACTTAACAGTGTGGTGATACTTATATTATATAATTAGAAGGTCTTTCAATAAATACTTCAAAACAGTCTATGATCGGAATCAAGATGGCGCCGAGTATGGCTGCTGCGTTGCGAGCTCCGACACAACATAGCAATGTTTTGTTTACAATTCTTATGTTTTTTGTCTTGGATGTTGTCTGCCTCATTGTCTACGACAGACAAACACTTTTGGACATTGGTTCAGCGATCTCACACCGAAAACCGGACTTCACATTCCTCAATGCCGACCCGCTGTTTACAAACACGCCAGCGGAGCCCTTTGTCTGGGCAGCACGGCCGCGGAAACGCAAGAGGAAAAGGGGAAACAGAGCCTTCTCATCAGAGTAAGACGCCGCGCAAATCGACCCACGCTACCCACTATTCTACTGGCAAATGTTCAGTCTCTGGATAACAAGCTTTGCGAGCTGAAAGCGCGGATCTCTTTCCAACGAGAGACTGCTGCATTATCTGCCTAACAGAAACTTGGATGTCTGCGGAGATTCCAGACTCAGCCATTGAACCCAAGGGGTTCTCCGTGCACTGAGCGGACAGAGCAAAAGACCTCTCAGGTAAAAGCAGAGGTGGTGGTGTATGTTTTATGATCAACAAATCCTGGTGTGATCAGAGGAACGTACATTCCATCAAGTCTTTCTGTTCTCCTGATCTGGAATTTCTTATGCTTCTGTGTCGACCATTCTGGCTACCGAGGGAATTCACAGCGGTCATTATCACTGCTGTGTACATTCCCCCACAAGCCGACACAGACTGGGCACTCAAGGAACTGTACGAGATTATAAGTGAGCAGGAAACCGCGCACCCTGAGGCCGCGTTCATTGTGACCGGGGACTTTAATAAAGCCAGTTTAAAATCAGTCGCACCAAAATATCACCAGCACATTAGTTTCAACACACGAGGGGACCGGGTTTTGTATCATTGCTACTCTCCGTTCCGGGATGGCTACAAATCCCTCCCCCGCCCACCATTTGGCAAATCGGACCACTCTTCCATTCTGCTTCTGCCCGCTTACAGGCAGAAATTGAAACAGGAAGCACCCACCCTCAGAACGATCCAGTGCTGGTCGGACCAATCAGACTCTAAGCTACAGGACTGTTTTGATCACACGGACTGGGAGATGTTCCGGTCCGCCTCTGATGACGACATCGAGCTTTACGCTGATAGCGTAATGTGTTTCATCAGAACGTGCGTAGAGGAAGTGATTCCGACCAGAACTGTGCGAATCTATCCGAATCAGAAGCCGTGGATCAATAGCGATGTTCGCGCGGCACTTAATGTGCGGACCTCTGCTTTTAATTCCGGGAACGCGGAGGAGCATAAACAAGCCAGTTATGCCCTCCGAAAAACTATCAAAACAGCAAAATGCCAGTACAGGAGCAAGATTGAAGGACAGTTTAACACCACCAACTCTAGAAGCATGTGGCAGGGAATTAACATCATCACGGACTTTAAAGGGAATAAAAACTCCGCCATTAACACCGCTGCCTCTCTACCGGATGAGCTAAATACTTTTTATGCTCGTTTCGAGGGAAATAACACCGCCCTCGCAGAGAGAGCTCTCACGGCTGAAGCTACAGAGGTTAGTTCACTCTCCGTCTCTGTAGCGGATGTAACCCGAGCGTGCGCGAACCAGCTGGCTGGTGTTTTTACGGACATTTTCAACCTTTCCCTCTCTTTGTCTGTGGTCCCCACATGCTTTAAAACATCCACCATTGTGCCTGTTCCAAAACAATCAAAAATAACTTGTTTAAATGACTGGCGTCCTGTTGCTCTGACCCCCATCATCAGCAAATGTTTTGAGAGACTAATCAGAGATTACATCTGCTCTGTCTTGCCACTCAATCTTGACCCGCTGCAGTTTGCTTACCGCAACAACCGCTCCACTGATGATGCCATTGCATCTACAATACACACTGCTCTCTCCCACCTGGAAAAAAAGAACACTTATGTGAGAATGCTGTTTGTAGACTACAGCTCAGCATTCAACACCATAGTGCCCTCCAAGCTAGATGAGAAACTCCGGGCTCTGGGCTTAAACAGCTCGCTGTGTAGCTAGATCCTGGACTTCCTGTCAAGCAGACGCCAGGTGGTTAGAATAGGCAGCAACATCTCCTCATCACTGACCCTCAACACTGGAGCCCCACAGGGCTGTGTTCTCAGCCCACTACTGTATTCCTTGTACACACATGACTGTGTGGCAACACATAGCTCCAATGCCATCATTAAGTTTGCTGATGACACGACGGTGGTAGGTCTGATCACTGACAATGATGAAACAGCCTACAGAGAGGAGGTGCACACTCTGACACACTGGTGTCAGGAGCACAACCTCTCCCTCAACGTCAGTACGACAAAGGAGCTTGTGGTGGACTTCAGAAGAAAAGACAGAGAACACAGTCCCATCACCATCAATGGAGCACCAGTGGAGAGAGTCAGCAGCTTCAAGTTCCTGGGTGTCCACATCACTGAGTCCGTCACAACTCACATGGTCCCTCCACACTGAAGTCGTTGTGAAGAAGGCTCATCAGCGCCTCTTCTTCCTGAGACGGCTGAGGAAGTTTGGAATGAACCGCCACATCCTCACACGGTTCTACACCTGCACTGTAGAGAGCATCCTGACTGGCTGCATCTCCGCCTGGTACGGCAATAGCACCGCCCACAACCGCAAAGCACTGCAAAGGGTGGTGCGAACTGCCAAACACATCATCGGAGGTGAGCTTCCCTCCCTCCAGGAAATATATACAAGGCGGTGTGTGAAAAAAGCTCGGAGGATCATCAGAGACTCCAGCCAACCGAGCCATGGGCTGTTCTCACTGCTACCATCAGGTAGGCGGTATCGCAGCATCAGGACCCGCACCAGCCGACTCCATGACAGCTTCTTCCCCCAAGCAATCAGACTTCTGAACTCTTGATCTCTCATGATCAATATACATCAGCACTGCACTTTATTACTCTTACTCTTATATCTCACACCGGACTGTCATAAATTATATTATTATTATATTATGTCTCTCTTAACAACTGACTATCAACCGACAGCCTGAATGTCAATACAGTACAATACTGTACATTCTATATATATATATATACACTTTTTTTTTTTATATATATTTTAATTTTTATTGAATAATGTGTACCTATATAGTAAAAAACAAACAAACAAAAAAAAAACAACAAAAAAAAAAAACAGCGTATTGTATACTGTACAGTGTATGTTATTATTTGTATATTGTTGAGTGTAATTATGTGTATAACAGATGTTTAAATTGTGTTGTGTTAATTTGATGTTATTGTAAATTGGTATATGTCTCATCACTGTCACGACTGCTATGTTGATTGCAACTGCACCCAAGAATTTCACACACCATTGCACTTGTGTATATGGCTGTGTGACAATAAAGTGATTTGATTTGATTTGATCACAGCAACTCTACATCCAAATGCTTGCCTGAATGCCATTGGCATTGTGGCTTGAAGTACATGTCGCTCTGGCCACTCAATTAAAAACTCCAATCTCTCATGAAGTATGCCAATTAACTTGTGCCAAATTCTAGAAACAGTGGAGTAAGAGACGTTGAACCTGAAAGCCAAAACTTTCAGAGGAAGGTTTAGCCTCAACCTAAGCAAAACTAAAATTACCTGTTCAAATTCAGAAAGCACAGAAAAATAGCCACAGGTGATATAAGGCTCACACAGTTGAAAAACTGCATTAAAACTAAAAAGTTGGGGAGTCCAGTGTAAAACTTTCTCAAGTCTTCATTCTTCTGAAAAAACTCTTGGCTAAACTGTGAGTCTAGTGCTTTAGTCCTAAGATTACCCTGTTGTGTTTTGCTTCAGAACATCTTCCATCCTCTCAATGTCATCCATGGTTAGGTCTGTCTGGCATCCTGCATCTGCATACAATATATGGCAGTAGGGAGAGGGATTAGTTATTCAAATTACTCTCCAAATTATTAATGACGTGAATTGTTGTCTAGTTCTACTTCTTAGTTGTCAACATTCTTACAAAGGTTCAAGTTATCTGGTCCAATTTATTTGCAGATTCATATTTTTATACACTTGTTTAACCAGGTGAGTTCATAGAGAATTTGGTTATCTATTGTGCAAGCCTAATTCAAAGTTTACATGCATGATTTGTTGTCAGAATCCCGTCATTCTTATACAACTACAATACTGGCAACACTTATTAATACAATTACTTTACCTTGTCGAACATGTAACATATCTGTGTTGTCCTCTGGGTTCTCAGCTGACTCATGGAGATCCAGCAAGGCCTCTGCACCTTCTGCGTGTCCATGTTGATCGTCTCTGGACTTCATCCTCTCCTCTCGTATACGCGATGCTTCTGACATGGGGTTACCCTTCTGATAACCGAGGTTAACTGTAGGAGCCCAGTCTACAGACTCAACGTCGTTTAAAGCACCAGTGCAGCCTAAAGAGAACAACACCGTAGCAATAAGGCTGCACCCTTCAAAGACTTTGTAGTTAGCTTTGCTAACGTTACATATTTTTGTTCAGTTACAGGGGTACAAACTCAAACAAAGAAAAGAAAAAACAATTACTTTAACTTTACAAAGTACGGAAACAGCTAACGCTACCTAAACATAAACATAGCCACATAAGTTGTATTAACTTACCTTTGACGAAGTGGTCACTGCACACACGCATTATCCGACTCGGCTCCTCCCGACCGCAGACGCAGGTTTACAAGCCATTTTTTCCGGCGTTTTTTAGTCAATTTCTTGCATTTCCCCCCCCCTTATGAACAACTTTTGGTACATGATAAAAGCTCCTTGTGGTTTCTCGGTTTGATCGATTTGAGCAACCGTAAACGACGCAAAACATAGGCATTTTGAGTATTTGATAGTGTTTCCTATGTAGAAAATTACTTACTGCCCTCCATCTGCATTTCGCGCCACAAAAAACGCAGTGACGTGACGTCATGTGCAAACAAGCTATTGGTCGTTTAGGATGTGACGGTTGGTCGGTGTGGTATTTGTCCCGCCCCTCCTCCGCTGTGATTGGACGGCTGGGTAAAAAGTGACAGTGACGAGCGCTGCATTTTACCCAAAGTTGAAAATGTTTCAACTCTCCAGAAAAAAGCTCCAAGCGCGCAGCGTTGAATAGACGCTCAGCGCCTCGTCACGCTGATGGCTTTTTTTAAATACGCGGCGCTCCCATTGCACACAATTGAAAAAATCAATTCACTTATCTGCCTGACAAGATTTGCTACCTATGTTTTTAACACATTTCATGCTGTTGTAGTACATACAGACAGGTTCTCCCGTGACTCCTGGCTTGTGCTACCCATGTTTTAACTTCATATATCACTGTTTTTTACTGCTGGTACAGATTGTCAGAACACCAGCTATTAGATTCATCATAGCGCTGCCCAAAGTTTGGTCAGTACACCATGCTTAATAAACAATAGCTCTAATTTTAGACTGTATAGAAAGCCCCACAATTAAGCAGGGCATCAAAAAATTATATTATACTCATAACGTTCCTCCCCACGGAAATCTTTAGTAAAAGGCGAAAGATTTATACGATTTGAGGTGAAACATGAGTGTACTAACATCTACAACAGCGGAATCACTATATGACCAATGGAAACACAAACATCACCGACGGTTACACTGTAGTGGCAGTTAGCGAACAACACCAACCAAATCAGTACACTACAAGAAGCACATAGAGAAAAAAGGATTTACATTTAAGATGAATATAAATATATAAACACTACAGAACTTATACGAGTAAGTTGAGCGAGCAATGCATTATGGGAGCTTACAACTGTACCAGAGCCCCTCCCCCCAAAGTCACGTGATTCTCTCTCTCTCAGTTTTCAAAGTACTTCATTAGCATGATTATGTTTACATACAATATTGCCAAAGCAATAATACACAAAACAGATAATGACAAGACAAAAAATTACAATAAAACAGTAACAAATAACAATAAAAATTGAATTAAAATAAGGTGCCAGGTAATTAATAAAATAAAAACCATAATAAAAAAATACACTATACAATATAAAATAAAATAAGCATTGAACACAAACAAGATATTATGAACAAAAAAATAAAAATACTGTGACTGAAGTACATTAAGGCAGTAACTGGTTTCTGAGGATGTGCACTTCAAAAATACATTTTGGGGCAACTGATGCATGATTGTCCTCCTGCAGTAACACCTGCATTTGATCTGTTTCTGCTGAACTGGAAAACTGTGGCATGAGGTTTGAGAGATGGTCAAAGTATTTCTCTCTCACCTCTGTAAATTCCTCACAGTGAAGGAGAAAGTGTGTCTCTGTCCCGACCTCACCAGTGTCACAGTGAGCACAGACTCGTTCTTCCTTTGGAAACCATGTTTGTCTGTGTCTGCCTTTTTCTATGGCCAGACTGTGATCACCGAGTCTGTATTTGGTGAGGCTCCGTCTCTGTTTTGGATCTCTTACAGTGTAGAGATATTCTGCTAGATTATATGTTCTGTTTAGGGTCCGATAACATTCCAATTTGCTTTGGTTTTACCTTCATTTTCCCAGTGGTCCAAATATGAATTTTTGCTTTCTTTTATGATTTGGTTTATTGTGATTTGGTTTTGTTCAGCAGTGCTGGTCTGAAACTTGTTAGTTGTTAGTGTGTTTGTGAGTTTCAGAGCCAGCTGACAAAGGGGACCGGTTTTAAGCTTCAACTCTTGGGTTTTAAGGGCTTCATGTTGCAGTGTGTTAGAGGAACTGGAATTTAGATGTGTCCAAAATTTGAGGGACTGTTTTTCAATCTCTCTCTCTCTTTCTCACTCATTTCTGTTTTCTCTTATTTTCCATTCCTATGGCATTTCCCATTTTATTTACTGTATTTCATCACCGCTGTTTGCAGGACCGGAACGACAGAACACAAGAACACAATTCCATTTACAATAGAATCATATACTGAAGCAATGCAACACATCTATCCATTTTATACAACTTTTGCAAATAAACACAGGAAACTATGCTACAACAAGCAAATCCTGTATGTTCATCCCCTATCCACCTTTTTCCTGGGGGTCTTTCTGGGGAAACGAATGTGGGTGGGACTTCCGCCGGAAGTTGTTCTATAGCATTCCCTAGCTCTTGCTGCAATAATTTTAGATCCTGTTTACATCTGGTAAAAATACACGTTTCAGACGATCTGATCGCAAAGGTTAGCGCTAAATATAGTTGTATACGGGGTGCAAAATGTTTTGTGATTGATCACAAAAAAAAAAAAAAAAACATACAGAGGTAGTCAAAAACCACATCGCATTTGAGGTTTAAAATGGTATCCTGGTGCGTCCCGGACAGCAGCAAAGCACCACCTCTCATCAGTCAATCATCCACTGAACAAATGTTTAAATGTACACTGGCAGCCAAAACTTTGGATAGTGTACAGATTTTGCTCTTATGGAAAGAAATTGGTTCTTTTAGTCACCAAAGTGGCATTCAGCTGATCACAATGTATAGTCAGGACATTAATAACGTGAAAAATTACGTATTCAATTTGAATTTTTTTTTTCAGAACTTCTTAAACTACTTCAAAGAGTTTTCATCAAAAAATCCTCCACGTGCAGCAATGACAGCTTTGCATTCTAGCTGTCAGTTTGTCCAGATACTCAGGTGACATTTCACCCCACACTTCCTGTAGCACTTGCCATAGATGTGACTGTCTTGTCGGGCACTTCTCACGCACCTTACAGTCTAGCTGATCCCACAAAAGCTCAATGGGGTTAAGATCCATAACACTCTTTTCCAATTATCTGTTGTCCAATGTCTGTGTTTCTTTGCCCACTCTAACCTTTTCTTTTTGTTTTCTGTTTCAAAAGTGGCTTTTTCTTTGCAATTCTTCCCATATGGCCTGCACCCCCGAGTCTTCTCTTTACTGTTGTACATGAAACTGGTGTTGAGCAGGTAGAATTCAATGAAGCTGTCAGCTGAGGACATGTGAGGTGTCTATTTCTCAAACTAGAGACTCTGATGTACTTATCCTCTTGTTTATTTGTACATCTGGCCTTCCACATCTCTTTCTGTCCTTGTTAGAGCCAGTTGTCCTTTGTCTTTGAAGACTGTAGTGTACACCTTTGTATGAAATCTTCAGTTTTTTGGCAATTTCAAGCATTGTATAGCCTTCATTCCTCAAAACAATGATTGACTGACGAGTTTCTAGAGAAAGCTGTTTCTTTTTTGCCATTTTTGACCTAATATTGACCTTAAGACATGCCAGTCTATTGCATACTGTGGCAACTCAAAAACAAATACAAAGACAATGTTAAGCTTCATTTAATGAACCAAATAGCTTTCAACTGTGTTTGATATAATGGGAAGTGATTTTCTAGTACCAAATTAGCAATTTATCCTGATTACTCAAGGATAAGGTGTTGGAGTGATGGCTCCTGGAAATGGGGCCTGTCTAGATTTGATCAAAAATGACTTTTTTCAAATAGTGATGGTGCTGTTTTTTACATCAGTAATGTCCTGACTATACTTTGTGATCGGTTGAATGCCACTTTGGTGAATTAAAGTACCAATTTCCTTCTGAAATCTGTACATTATATCAAACTTTTGGCCGCCAGCGTATTCAAACCTGATGACACACAAGCACAATACGATTCCTGAAACTCCTATTAAAGAACCATTTTTATCACTAATAAGTAGGAGTTTATGAGCTGTCCAGATCTGAACTATTTTCTCTCTGCCCTTGTTGAAAAGGAAATATCCTTCCGATCAGAAAACTTGAAAAAGCGATTACATACCCAAGGATGAGAACTTCATGGCTCTTCCTCAGTGTGTCTGTCTGATTTGAACATGCAGGATGACAAGTACAAGTACACACATCTAAAGCTGAACTACAGGTACTCCACTAAAACAACCGACAATTCTGCTCAAAATGTTGCGTTTAAATCTCAACTGCATCTAGGAGAAACAGCGCACCAGTTTTGTTCGTGCTTTCTTTGTCTTTATAACTTTTTTTTTTTTTGCAGTTTATCATCGTTCAGTAACACACTGATATAGTGATTGATGTATATCCTCATGAAATCATACACGCTCTCTTCAGAATCCATACAGGGCAATGAATGAATGGACGTATGCCACAACAAAAACTGTGTTTACTTGACAACGGAAGTAACGCCCATATTTCACGCTAAGCATCACGGGACGAAGGAAAAAGGTGGATATTAGCAAAAACAACACAAACTAATATCTTGTGAGGCTGCTTACTGTGCATATGTTTACGTAATCTTAACATGATGTGTAAAACAGTTCTAAACCATTTTTGAACATTTCCAGCTAACTGTAAACAATTTCCTCTCTAGATGATGACGCATGAGCAGGTGTTGTATTATAATCATAAGACAGTTTTGTATATGTATTTTTAACAGAACAAGTAAAGCTATTGGAAATGTCTTAAGTATGTATTCATAGACAAAGACATGGAGACGTGATGTTTGCCATCAGGGCTTCAGTTTCTTTCGTTTATGCAATATAATAATATTTTGCATGTAATACAATTGAATTCTACATTTCAGAAAAATCTGTATTTGTACTATTTGTCAGTTATAAGTGACAACTCTAGCTGCACTAAATGGCCACATGATGCAAATCATATAAACCAAAACTTGCAACTGTATTGATTCACGAGCACAAACTTCTAAAAAATTATACTCAAATCAAGAAAATATGCCTGGTTAACTGGCTAAATATCATTATAATTCTCAGTAAGCAGCATTAGGATACATGTGATTTCTGACATAATACTGCAGTCAAACAAGGCCCACCATGAGGATATGCAAAACTCTTCAATGTAAACATGCTTATTAAATTGTTTCTGTCTTTTATGCCACATTTAAACTATTTATTTATTAAACTGGTTACAGATTAGCCATCTGCAAAAACATTTACCAACTTTTTTTGGTCACAATAAAATAATCTTCACCATCATATCCATCCTCATCGAATATCCCAGAAAGCAAACAACAGGGAATATCAACTGCCTGAACCACATCCTCACACTGGATCATGATCATTCCCATCTCACTGTAGTAGTAGCCTATGTCAGTGTGATTGGACAGAGTTGAGCATTGATACTCCTGAGTCTTGGTGTCTAATTACAAGAGTTGTATGCACGTTAAAAAGGGGTATATAGTTTTTATTAAAAAAAAAAAAAAAAAAGAATGCCACCACAGCCAGGCGGCAGGCCTACAAAGTTTGGCTGGTTTGCATCCTTGGGTTGCAAGGGTACGCCCCCTGCTGGTAGAATCCATAACTACAAAGCTCGAGTACTACTTGGTACAGTGAGGTACAGACAATGGAATTGCATGGGGCCAATTTTTGGAGGGTTTAAAGGCAGAAATGTGAATCGTATAATTTTATAAAAGCACTTATATTAATTATTCTGTTAAAACTTTACTATTATTTGAGTAAAGTTTTTTAAATCGTAGTTTTAGGGATTATGCCGTTAGGCAAATGGTTAGTGAGTGATTTTATCATGCTTAAATCATGTTAACATATTGTTTATGTCTGTTGGCTATACTTTTGAAACAGTGTGTATTTTAATGTTTACGGATTGGCCCCATTCACTTCCATTGTAAGTGCCTCACTGTAACCCGTAACATTTTATTTTTTAAGAAAAGGGGGGCAAGTCGAAATGATTAGTTGTGGAAATCAATATTAAGCCACAAATACTGTCCATTGAGCTTAACTTGTACTGAACCCGGAATATGCACACTTGTTAGACCTTGCACAAACGCTTAACCTGAGAAAACAAAATGAGTAAAAAAAATAAAAAGCACATAAACAACTATTTTTATAAACTATATTTTCTAAAACAAACAAAACAATGTGTAAAATAATATAGAGTCAAGCCGTGTCATAGAATGTTGCCTTTTAAATTGGGTTTCTAAACTATTTGAAATCTTTTTCCTGACTGAAAAATGAAATGTTTGTCACCATATTTTGATAATGACCCACAAAGGCTGATTTGAATCATGTGAGATGAGAAAAAGAACAATGTTCTGTTGCATTAAACAGGAAACAGACCAATGCTACCAGGGGCTGTTTAACATCCTACTCATTTCAGTTAAGCCTCAGGGACGTCTTGAGAAGACCATGTATATTGAACATTAGCAAATGTGGGAGAATAATTGGTCTGAAGAACGATGTTGATAAACTGACTTGAGATATTGTTGCATTACAAGAAACAGCCCAGGCTTCGTAAGGCTGATCAGGTTGCAAGCATATCTGAGCCACCACTGTTGAACCATTACCTGCATAAACTCCAGTGCAGAGTAGGAATTCTCATGACTGTAGTGTCAGGGTCCAGCTCTTGTTTAAAACAAAGACCACACCATTTCGCTATATTACCCTGAGCATGCTTTGTAGTATTCATACAAGCATTCTGCCCTATAGAGCTAGGCTGTGTTGCTGTTTTTAACAGAAAGGTTCGAGTCTAAGATCAAAAGACGGAGGTGCTGCTCTGGCGGAACAATAAAAATTCATATTTATATAAACTGACATCACGACAACATATGATGCAATGAAATGATCCTTCTACTATTGGCTTTTCCCCCAAGGGTGGCAAACATAATTGTGGTTTTGTCTCTGTGCACTGTTTATAACCTACTTTTTCAATTTTACATAGAAATGTTTCATACAGCTTAAACAAACAAAACTAATCCAGCAATGTTTATCACTATGTTCTCACCATTGTTTGGCCAGTTCGCTCTATGGTGCACGGCTGAGCCAATAGCGTGTCATCGTGGGATGGCTTTCTTCTATGCACGAGGAAAGAATCTTAACTGCTGGGTGTCGACATACTCCTCAGCCAATCATATGAATTGAGGGGAGGAGCCATGACAGAGTCTCAACCAATCATCTTGATCTAAAGGCGGGGTTTATGCAGTTTTGTCTGCGTAGTTTATTTGACAGTCCTCCCGTCCAATCATTGACAAGAATGGGCGTGGTATCTTAATTTTTTCGTCCATCTAAATAATTTGTGGGCATGTACAATATTGACACGTCTCGCCCACTGGCCGGTCTGCAGACTCACACAAATACAGTTGTGTGTTTCTTAAAAATGCACTCAGATGCGTCAAGTAAGTACAATTTTACATTTTCACTGCTAATCGTGTTCTGCCGACCTGCGCTTACAATAGCGAACTTTCTGCACCCCGACAAGTCGCTGTGACATCTTTTAAGGTGAAAGGTCCGCTATATTGACACATTTTTAGTAAAGTAGCCGTTACCCGAGCATACAAATCATCAGATTGACTCTGAGCTTGCTAGCTGCTCTCTTTGTGTTTTAACTCCGATATTTTGGGCGCTTTCAAGCGACAGCGACCTTGCAAAGAATATCGCAAGCGTTGCATTCGTAGCCTTCTTGAGTATTTACACACTTCGCGAAAGCAATCTGAGCTTGGTATCTGATCCTGTTTACACAATACAATTGCATACTAATTACCTTTAAAACACAAACAATCTTAAAGGCAACCATCTCCTCACAACTCGAACGAGAAATGCAAACCCACCAAAGAGCATGTCTAAGGTTACTGTTTTTAAGAGCTGAACGGGTCAGATTGTCGAGAAAACTGCAGAAAAATGACAGGGGGTGAAAATTGTGACGCAGTTGTGTAAATTTTTAGTGCTTGCAAACGCGTCGTGTATGGTGCGGCGCATTACTGTACGCCTCTCTTAAAGATTAACTGCATATTATTGTGGGAAAAAATGTCTTTGGTCAGAACGGGAAATCTTTTTAGCACCATTCGGGCTGCAGTTGGTGTGAGTGTCAGGAGAGTACCGATTGAAATGATGATTTTGGGAATTGTGGGAAATGTGGTTTATTCAGTCGAACCTTTCATTGGCAAACGCAGGCATGTAGTCTGTCAAATAGACTACATTTCCCAGAAGTCATAGACTCTCCAGATACTTTGTAAAGTCGTTGCAAGTTGTGCGTGTACAACGTGATGCGTTATCTCTGTGGCAAATCATAATTTAAGCAGGGTGCACCATAGAGCTGCTAATGACCGAAACGTGATGGGATAAATTGGAGTAATACGGTTTCTGAAATATTTGCTGGCGTTCCTAACAACTGCGTCACAGGTTCACAAATAGTCTCACTTTATGTTGAGCTTGCTGTAATGCTTGGTTTGGATTAGATTCCGGGCACTCTTTAAATCAAATATCTTTCTTAACATTTGAATGTATGTTGTTTCGGAGGCTTCTCTGCATACACATTGCTCATATACTAATGCCTGCTGCAGCATACTTGATTTCTGATCATGGAAGTTTGAGAAAGAGAACATGCATACGTCATTTTCTCGGTGCAACCCACAGTTGTTTCACAACACAACACTAACGATGTGATGAAACCTAGTTTTTATTCTTCATACACATCATTTTAATAACGAAATTGTATTTGGTAATGAAGATTATGGACGACACTGCTTTACCCATAATGAAGCTAGAGCAGATTCATGCATAGTGTACGCGGCACATGCAGTATTATTAGCCTATTATAAATGCTTCAGTATCTCGGATGTCCTCTCATATTACTTTCACTCCACAGGCTGACTGGAGTATCCCTTTCCCATATCCTCAATAACTTCAACATATTCACCTTATTAAGCCCCGCCATTTTTCAGCGCTCCGCTCTTCCGAATTTTGTCATCTAATTTCCTGTTTGTATTGAAGCTACTAAGAAGGAGCACAGAAAGCATTTTTCAGCTAGAGTTGATGGTGTGAGTCTACATCACCCCTTTACTACGTGAAAATGCTTGTGAGGTGTGTTGTCTGTCACTCTTAATGTTCAGTTTTACCACACTCGAGGAGGTAAATTTGACCAGGCAGATCACATTCAGACAGCTATGACACACTGCACTTTTTCATAATACAAGCGTTTAATTGTTACACGCCTAATTCTGATTCATCTGTAGTTTTCAAATCGTTAATAATGTGTGTTAAAATGTGTAGTTGATATTAAATTTCCAATAGTGACAGCTCGTAATATTTATTACACATGCAAGTTCAACATTAAAGAAAATTACATTTGTACTTTTTAAAATTAATATGTCATCATACATTTCTATAGGCTTAAAGGGATTAAAGTAGTTGTAAATGGAATATAAAATAAAACATACACTTTCACATGTGTTTGTGTATAAATATAGTTGCACCCGTCCTGGTTTAGCTCAAACAATCTGAACTATAAGGTATGGTGGCCGTGAAGTGCAAAACAAAACAACAAATCCAAAAACAAAATTACAATTCAGAAACACAACAACAAATCATAAAACACAAAGGAAAATCCGAAAACAAAAGCGAATCAGGAAACTCAACAACAGCGAATCAGGAAACTCAACAACAGCGTATCAGGAAACACAACAACAGCGAATCAGGAAACACAACAACAGCGAATCAGGAAACTCAACAACAGCGAATCAGGAAACTCAACAACAGCGAATCAGGAAACTCAACAACAGCGAATCAGGAAACACAACAACAGCGAATCAGGAAACACAACAACAGCGAATCAGGAAACTCAACAACAGCGAATCAGGAAACTCAACAACAGCGAATCAGGAAACTCAACAACAGCGAATCAGGAAACACAACAACAGCGAATCAGGAAACACAACAACAGCGAATCAGGAAACACAACAACAGCGAATCAGGAAACTCAACAACAGCGAATCAGGAAACACAACAACAGCGAATCAGGAAACACAACAACAGCGAATCAGGAAACTCAACAACAGCGAATCAGGAAACTCAACAACAGCGAATCAGGAAACTCAACAGAAATTCAGTCGAAACGGAAAGGTTAGGTTCCATAGCTTCTCATCTGATTGGCTGTGTGGAGAATACTTAGTCCTTTCCTCAGGACTGGTTTTCTCCCCACTTGCGTGATTATTTCAAAATTAATTCCAAATGCTCAATCACTGAAAATTGTGTGGTTTGTCACTCAGTAAAACAGTAATGGTACACTTTATAATACAGAGAGCAAAAACAGCGAGCGGGAATAGTATTAGGTACGATGTTAGATGTTAGGAATAGTTTTAGGTATGACGTTCATCTACGGTGTGTAAGGGACCATCTAAAAATTCCATAAACTGCGCTAAAAAGCCAGTTTCCAAGCATTTATTCAATTGACTTTCATATTCTAACATAACAAACACTGTTGTTAAAAAAGCATTTTCTAATTCTAAAGGTTGCAGTAGACTGCCGGCGTGATGGCTCACTTTCTACATTTGAAGCCAGCATGTCCAATTATGAGTACAGTGTTCAATTATTTTAGAAAAATAATTGCTGAAATTTTACCAAGATATTATTTTCATATTGTAAAGGTTGTAGATGGCTGCTCTTAGATATGCTGGCTGACTTTAGGTGAGATTTTCCCAGGATGTGGAATTATACAAATACAGTATTCAATTAATTTTTTTAATAAACAAAAACAAAACAAAAAACAATGTAAGTTAGTCATTCACACCACTGGCAGCCTGCTACAACCTTTGTAATGTAAAAATTACATATTGATGAATTTTAGTGGTGTTTTTTTCTAAAATAATTGAACACTGTATCCATTTAATTGGAAATACTTGGAAAATCTATCCATTGGCATCAACTGGATCCTTTATCATTTTGATTTTGTATTTTGATTTTAAACAACTGTGTTTTTTAAGTTAGAATATGTAAGCTGAATGAATGCTTGGACGCCACCTACATTTTGCGCAGTTTGTGGACTTTAAGACGGTCCCTTACGCACTAGATGAACCATGAGACCATAGAAGAACATCATACCTAAAACTAACTATTCCCGCTCGCTGTTTTTACCCTCTGTGTTATAAAATTTCCTGTTACTGTTTTCCCGAGAGAGGAAACACTCCAAATGATTTAGTTTTTCAGTCAGTGACCTTTTGGCATGGATTTTGATATAATCAGTGAACCAGTCCTGAAGAAAGACTAGGTCTTATTCACAGCCAATCAGGCGAGAAGCTATGGTACATACCCTTTCCATTTCGACTAAATTGCTGTTGTGTTTTCTGATTTGCTGTTGTGTTTTCTAACTTGTTTTGTTTCCGGATTCGCTGTTGTGTTTGCTGATTTGCTCTTTTGTTATCTGATTTGCCCTTGTGTTTTATTATTTATTGTTGTGTTTCTGAGTTGTTATTTTGTCTTTGGATTTGCCATTGTGTTTTTAGATTTGTCGTTTTTTTTTTTTTTTGCACTTCATGGCCACCGTAATAACGCGATGGGTGAATGACACGAGAAGATGGTCAGAGGTGTCGTATGAGATATTTTTAATGACTTTGTGTTGTCTCTTGGAGTTTCATGAGCACAGAGGCACATCAGTATGTCCACAGCATGAAGGTAGGATCTTGTGTATTTATGAATGAAGTAGTCTTGTATTAAAATCTCCCTGCTCTGCTTCCAATTGTTATGACACCTCCGGAACACTTTAAAATACTCATGATAGTTTTGACAACTCTATATTCTGTAAATCTACTTCTCTAGCTAATTACACTTTGACATCAACACAGTTGCAGTGCCAGGATTTTTTTCACAGGGGGTGCCGGGCAGGGTACCGTGATCAGTGTGTGGTGGCACTTAAATTCCATCCAACAGATTGTTGTCCGACCTGGGGTGGTGTTACATCATCCGGGGGTGGGGTGTCTGTGTCTGTGAGTGGGGTGGCACATGGGGGCCAGGCTTCTGTCACTGCATCATCACCATAGATATCTATATAGAACCGCTAGAACGGAAGTTCCGAGACAAAATTTTCAAAATGGCTGCGCGCTAGTTTCTCTGGCGAATAAGGTGAATAGAACCCACGCAACTTGTTGAAAACTCTATACAGCCCAGACCATATAGCTTAGACATAACTGGCAGAATTAACATATGTGCATTTTATTTCTCTCTCACAGATTTCCAACTGAACTCCCACTTGTCCACACTGGCCAGTATCCACAAGATCTACCACACCCTGCACAGGCTGGTAAATAAGGCCTCCATTTGCTTGCACTTAACATTCACATCTTTAAATAAGAGATCTAAGCCAAGAGCTTTAATACAGGCGAGACTTGTGCCCTCCACGTTTTCACGATTAGCGTATCATTTTGAGAATGGTTCTTTTGTGCCCTTCAAGCGAAGGCAGATACATCGTAATTACGAGTTCCGAGCACATGAATGACCCAGCGAAGTCATATTTACAAATGGGAAACTCTGAATTCTAGATGAAACCAGAGTTGCCCAGTTGTGACATTGGAAAGGTGTGTTGACACGAAGATGATGGCAAGCAAATATTTTGCAAAGTTATTTAAATTTCAGTGCTTTATTTCAATAATATTGATATGTTATATGTGACATATATATGTGATTGTTTTAAGGAAATTAATGAATCATTTGTTTGATAACAGGCATTAATACATACAGTAATGTAGGTTGTGTTAAAGTGATACTGTTGTGCTTGGTTATTTTTATCCACTGGTGCAACAGAAAAAGAGCTTTTGCCATCATTCATTGTGTATTTGTTTAAGTCTTGCGTTTTCCTTTTTTTTGTTTCCCACTTGAATGCGCAACATGTAAGGGATAATGTACAGTCAGGAGTTATCGCAAAATAAACCCCGACAGGATGATCAGGGGTCTTGTACCACCCTGTCAGGGTTTATTTTGCAGTAACAACCGACTGACTGTATTATCGCTGTACCACTTATTACACTGCTAATAAGCAAATAAATATATAAATGGACATAAAATATTGATTTGCATTGAAATTATGTAATTTTGTGAGAAGAAAGAAATCGCTGAACAGCTGAAATCCACCTTTGGTTGCGTCGAAGTTTTGTTGGTGTTTATTTTTAAAACTGTCTGTCGGACTCGTTATTATCCAGCCTATTACAAGGCTACTTGTCAAAGAAATAAATGGACATAAAACGTTGATTTCAGTTGAAATTATTTTATTAGCTTACCGAAGAGCTGGAAAGATGACCCTAAATACCTGGATATCTAGTGTGATACGCCTTAATCACTGGATGTGCGGTTGTTACTCAGGTTGTTACTCAGATATCAGACCACTAGATGGCGCTATTTACCAATCAGAATCGAGTGTTCTAGAATGTCGTGTAATAAGTCGTAGTAACGAATGCCCGACCCGGAGGTATTAGCTTCCCAGGCGCACTTGAAGGCAGCATTTCATTTCAGTATGATTCAGGCAGGTGGGCTACCTAACCCCCAAAAGGTCAACACCGTATTCAGTTGTGCTGATAATACCTTCCAAAACATGTTTGCTTTCAGGTGACAGATCCATACAGAAGCTTACCAATGTCAAAATGTATTACGATTGATTTATTGTTCTGTAATTTTTTTTCTAAGTTAATTGAACTGAAGTGAACTGAAAACACACTTATTGTTGAAACTGAATCCAGTGAATGGAGATTCGTGATATATTATGATATGAAGCAAAAGCTCTTGGGCAAAGATATGTTTGTTGTGTGTGTGTGTGTGTGTGTGTGTGTGTGTGTGTGTGTGTGTGTGTGTGGCTCAGCCTACAAGTGGTCTTAGAATTTGACATTTAGAAGCAAAAAATACAAATAGTTGGTAGATGACGTATGACCCTTGTCATGTTTTATTTACATTCTATCTTCTATCACATGCAGAATTTAGCTGTCTTGCAAATATGAAGACAGCTCACATTGTTGTCTGCATATTAATAGATATTGTCATAAATCCCCAAAGGCCGTTTGTTGTGTATCTTGTATTGAGATTAATGCAAGAGCTGACAGTTCTGGCCAGCATTTCTGATTTTATTAGAATGGGATTTTGTGGGTAGATGAGAGGATCGGACACTCAACAGCATTGTGATTTACAGTACTACAGATTTCACGCTTGATCGAGATTTAGGATACCATTTTCTTGAATAACTACCCTCATAACCCTGATTCCCACAGAACTGTGCTCTACATTAGCGTATTTCTAGAACTCTCCTTCCTGACATCTATCTTTGAGAAAAGCTGCACCGGCAACATCTGTAAAGGTTACGGGCTTAGGAAAATAAGATGGCCACCCACCTACTTCACTCACACACATACTTTCTTCTTTTCATAGTGGTAATGGATGCTGTTTTGCTGCAGAATGTTGTTTGAGTGTAAGAGAGTGAGGGTGTTAAATGCAGTTTCCTTCTCACCATAGAACCTGACAGAAGACGTCAGTCCAGAGACTCACGGCACAGGTAGTGACCTCACATCTAACCGTTTCTTCAGAACCCTTTTCAACTAATACTATGCAAATTCTCTTTATCAAGATTTTATTTAGGAGAGTTATTAAACTGTGTCCCAACCAGATGCAGTGTTATAAGTGATCAAACAAGTAGCTACAATGTTTGTCTCAACATGACATTTGATTGAACATTTGTTATTGTTGTCATATCTTGCTTGAGTTGTGATTTGTGTGGCTTTTCAGTTCTAATCACAAGTCTGGCTATGTGTTGTTTCTTTGCACTGTGTATATGATGTTTTTGTAAATGTGTATTTGTAGTTTCTCTCTTTATCATAATCCTCATGTTTGTCCCCTGTAGAAGTTAGACACTGGCCTCCCTCTATGTTTAAGCTTTATAGGGGCTCTGCTGAGCTTGCAGGGCTGAGCATGCAAATGAAATGACGATGCACTGCTTTACCTAGGTTTGAGGGAGGGAACCACTAAAGAGAGGCAAGAATGTTTTTGTTTTTGCTGTAATCTCTGTCTCTTTCCAGCCTGCTGCTCCAAAGCCATGCCCCCTAGGAAAAAGAGGAGACCAACTGCTGGAGATGACCTGTCTGCCAAGAAGAGCCGGCAGGATAAGTATGTCCCAAACATTCACTTCTTCATTCATACTGTACATGTCTCCAGCCTTTCAATCTCATTTGTCCATTCTTCTGTGTCCATTGACCTTCCTCTAATTCACTCATTCATCCATACTGTCATCATGAATTACATTAATATACTTGGTATATGTCAAATCTGATCAGTCAAGAAATTCTGATTTATCTTCTGTAGGAACAGTAATTGTAGTAATTACAGAATAGTAATTGTTAAATAATCTCCCAAAAGTTGTACAACTTTTTCCTGCATTAAAAATTGTTCAGCAGCCCAACCGAAATTTCAGACCACCAAAGATATTCATCTCTCTTTTGGCACTTCATAAGTGCTAAATATGCTTTTAATTTGAAACGCTTATTTGCACGGCACGATTTAAGCCTGGTTTCACATTAGTGTTGTGCAAGCTGTCGCAGAATCACTCGCGCCAATGACCTGTTTACACTATCTCTGGAGCACGCAGGTGCATGCCTGTCAACCGGGCTTCCCTTGATATAAGATAGGATAGCGCAGAGCATATCATTTGGATCACTCTCTGGTAGAATCTATGAGATTGATTATATTATGTATATTAATTTATTTTACTCATTCCGACAGTAATGAGGTATCCATGGTCTTACCTGTGGTGTGGTTATGACATTACCAGTGCCACGATGGAAGAACCATGATAAACATAAAAGCAAGTAGAATGTAGAATAAAGGGCTTTCAAGTCTGGACCTCAAAGAATTATGAGCAAAGTTGTACTTCTGTGAAATATATGTTCTGTTCTAATGATTTTTTTATGTGATATTAGGAAACAAACCACCCATGTTTTCCTTCAGATAATCATAGAGATACTGGGATGATCAGTATGAGCCTGATGAAAAGAATAAATATTGAGTAGGAACAAACATAAAAAGTAGTCTCACCTCAGTAAGGTGCTATATTCATGTACTGTCAGAATAAAGTGTTAATTCAGTTTAGTTTAGTCTGATTACCCATAGCACCTTGAAGAAAAAAAAATTCAAAGTGTTCCAGATGCTTAGATGATCAAAAACAATAATGTATATCCAATGAATACATGATATGCAACTACATAATTGTTAAATATTAATTAATTGCAATTTGTATGGAAGACCGTGTACGACAGCCACCACCACAGACTATTTTTGACCATTAAAAACTCTGGTGTGGAGTTTTTCCCTCCTGGTTTCGGCCCTCAAAGCACGTCACTTCTGCTTGTATCATTTGCAGTATGTGCTTAATGTGTATATAAGTTTATACATTCATGTGTATATATGTGAATGTCCAGTGTGTCTGTGTGTATTCAAATGGCCTCTGCTTAGTCCTGTCTATTCATTTCAGTGTTTACAGAAAACAGGAGACATTGCAAATCCAGGAAGCTGAGGCTTTTTCTAGCAAGAGATGTCTAGAGTGGTTCTACGAATATGCAGGTATGGGGGCAAAATACATTTAGTTTTTTGTTACTGACTATTGCAGATTTGTATCATGAATTGACTTTTAAATTACTTTTTAAACTGTCATTGGTAAGGTTTGAAACTGCAAAATAAGATCATAATTTGAAAGAATTTGACTTGAAGTGTCTGGTCTGGAAGGCATTGATAATGTCACAGCTATATTTAGGAGAATTTTTTGCATTCAGAATTTCATCCCTGTGGCTTCCGAAACATCTCAAATGAATTTGCAATAAGCAGATTAATTAGTTTGACAGATATTAAAGGCACAGTAATTGTTTTGCTAACTGCTAAACCTTTAGCAAAAACAAAATATTTGAAATATACTTAAAATGATGAACACAAGAAATGAAGATTGTAGTTATATCTTAGAAAAAGCTACGTTATTATACATACAGTGCTGGGCGCATATTTATGAGTGCCGCCATGTTGAGATCATATGACCAGCTGAATATTAATTGTTTTATCTCAATATTCACTTGTAATTGGACGCTTTCACTCGCAGATTAAATCAGTCGTGGTTGATTGCATGTTTGCATGATGCCGCAGCTACGCTACTATGTGGCAGCGAACATTAACCAAAATGTAATTTTGAGATACAAAATGTAATGTCATGAAAATGTGATCAGATCCAGCAATCCCAGTGAAGTTCCATACATAGTTGTACATTTTGTGTGCATGTGTCAGGGTGTGATGACGTGGTTGGACCAGAGGGCATGGAGAAATTCTGTGAAGACATTGGAGTGGAGCCAGAGAATGTAATAACCTGATCTGATTTGATTTTGCATTTTCAGTTAAAATATTTCATTAGTAGGTAATTTTAATGTACGTTTGTGTGCAGGTTGTAATGCTGGTATTGGCCTGGAAGCTTGATGCTCAGAGTATGGGTTACTTCACTTTACAGGAGTGGCTCAAGGGAATGGGCTTATTGCAGTACGTCTGCCTAAACATGGACCTCGTATATACACAATGTCCCATCCTCAGTGTACCACATATTTAGTTTTACTCTAACTTTCGTGTTCTTCCTGTCAAAGCCTTCACTTTCCCCCTTCTTCTGTCCTATGCAGGTGTGACTCTACTGAAAAACTTAGGAACTCTCTAGACTACCTGAGGTCTGTCCTCAACGAAGCCACCAGTTTCAAGCTCATTTACCGATATGCCTTCGACTTTGCCAGGGTGAGTGAATATGCATTAAGACTAATCATCATGATCGCTAATCATCATTCATTTTATTAGCTCCTTCTCTTCTTTCAGTACATCCAGAAAAAAACATATCACTACTATATTTGCTCGAATTATTACCTGTGGGTGTGCATCTGGATACTTATTTATTCTTCTTATTAATATATTGTTTTGTCCCCTGCATGCATGCAGCCATATCACAGTCCTTCATTCACATCAGACAAGGGCTTGAGACTGCTATTATGGGTTGTTTCACCTCTTTGTCTGCTCAGCAAAAGTATCTCTTGTCCAGATAGTTGAATCTTTTGCTCTCTTCATATGAATTGTGCAGTGAATGGAGCATTGCTGAGTGAGGCTCTTACATGAATCATTCGATAGGGCAGATAAAGTGGAGGAGTACAAATAAATAGCCTGTGGCAACCTTGAATGGATAACATTACATTCATCCTGTCTAGATAAAACACAGTTGTTAACGTCTGGGCTCATCTTGTATATGTCGCTTAATTTATTCTCCTGCTGTGACACCATATTTCATGGCTGTTAGACAGATGATTTGAGATTACTGTTTATGTCATGCAGGAGGAAGTCGCATGGCTTTTGTATTCCAAATCCCTTTGCATAACATGATAGACTGTTTGAAATGAGCATGTTTGTCAGTCTCAGTGTTCAGGTGTGGGGACTTGTATTGTCTGCCCTCAGGTGTTTGTATTAATATATATTTGAGCTAAAGATGCTTTAGTTGTAAAACTGGAGTATAGAGTACACTAATTTCTGAATCTGTCCTCCAGGAGCAGCTTGGGTTAAGTGCCTAGATCATAATGGCCATATGAAATTTCTTTTGCCTTTTCGTGGGTCACTTACAGATTGTTACCCCACCATATTGCCAACACTGGTTTTATAGCGCTTCTTGCGACTGTGAATTTGCAATATGGTTTCCCCTTTGCAGGAGAAGGATCAAAGAAGTTTAGACTTGAATACTGCCAAGTGCATGCTGGGACTTCTGCTTGGGAAGACCTGGCCACTGTTTCCAGTGTTTAACCAGTTTCTAGAAGTAAATATTCTAATCTTTACAGTGTTCTATCAGTGTTATTGTCATTCTTTTACTCTACCAGACAAATGTTTGACACATACTCATTCTTTATTAATATTTTCCACATTTTAGTATAAAAGTGAATCAGAACTCTGAAATAACAAAAATGGAGGTATGGGAATTATTCAGTGGCAAAAAATGTAAAACAAATCGGAACTATCTTATATATATAATGTCTTATTATATAATATAAACTATTATTGTTTTTTTCTTCAAAGTAGCTACCCTTTGCCTAGATTGCAGCTCTCTGCACATTCTCAACTTCATGAGGTGCCACCTGGGATGCTTTTTAAACTCTATTGAAGGAATTATATGCATTTTCTTTTTTTTTTTTAAATAGAACGGGCAAATTTATTTCTTTTAAAGAATTTTATTTCTTTAAAATTAAATCCAAGGGTGTAAGCATTAGCTTACAGATCAAAAGGATCTTTACAAATATACATTTAGTCAGGTGTTTCAACTTTTGACTGGTAGTGTATATAAATATTTGCACATTGGAAATGTCCACATTGGGTTATTAGTACATATGATTACCCTATATGCTTTGACAATGACTTTCTATCTATTCTTTTTTTCCCCCCACAGCAATCTAAATATAAGGTCATAAATAAAGATCAATGGTGCAATGTTCTAGAATTCAGTAGGACTATCAACCTTGATCTCAGTAACTATGATGAGGACGGGGCCTGTGAGTACAAGCACCCACACTTTAACATGCCTGTATACCTAATAATACTCCCGCAATTAAGACACCTGTCATCCTTTTGTATGTTGCTGATGTAACTTTTCACTAATTTCTCTCTACTTTTTTCCATTCAGGGCCAGTGCTGTTAGATGAGTTTGTAGAATGGTATAAAGACAGAGAGATGTCGTTGCGACAACTTCCCCACACCCACCACCACCAAGTAGAAATTAACTCCAACAATCACCATGACAATAATGACAGAAACAGCCTTGAAACAAACATCTAGAAAACATATTACACATCAAAACTGGAGTGTTAGGGACAAACTTATGGTGGCCCCTGGCGGCAAGCGCTGAGTGGATGAGTGTTTCCGTAGAATATAATTATCAATGCACATGTTGTATGTTGCCCTTACAGCAAGGGCTATAAGAGGGTCACTGGTGGTTGTGTGTTGAAGAAACTGCTCCTCATCAACTCCACCTAATGCCCCAATAGCCCGCAATGCATTGTGGGTAAGCACATGGCCAACATCAGTGCTGCCTTCCCACCCCACTGTGATATTTCATATTGCTGTGAATGTTCCAATTGGCCCTTATAAGGAGGATGAATTATAATTTCCTGCAAGGCAGGGTAAAAGCTCCCATCTTGTCTGAAGTCTTAAGAAAATTAAGTAATTTTTACCTGAAAGGAAAGAGAAAGAAAGGTCACCTACTTGGCTTTTTACTAAAGTTTTTTTTATTTTTTACTTATACTAAGACTTCTTGTGTTGGTTCATGTCAAAGGTTTATAGAAGTGGCTTACAGTGTCACTCTGCTGATGTGGTCCAAACACTGTTGGTTTCTGTATTGGAGGATGATGACAGTCAGAGCATGTTGCTGTAGTAACATAGTGACCTTTGCCATCTTTTATATTTGCACAGTGTATTGTCACAATGCATTTTGTTGCCACTTAATCAAGCACGGCACTTGCAAGATTCTGATTGACATTCTGCTGCAACAGTGAAGTATTACCTGTAGTGTTGTATCAGTATCCCACTGCTTACATACTTCACATTGATTATGAGATCAAAGAGAAGAGCTTTACTGCTCACAACATGAAGGAGCTCATACCTCTGCCAGACTATCCAGATGTATCAACAGTGTACTGAAATACATTGTTAAAATCCAGCACATACTGTAAATTTACTAGGCATGAAATATTCCTGCAGATGTTTACAAATGTGAAACGGAAATTATTCACAGTGCCAGTACGTAAGCCTCACCTACATGTTGTAGTCCATCCTGTCTTCTCTGAGCCTTTGGCCTTTGATCTGAAATGGAGTGGGAAGTTGCTTAAAGATGGTTACTTGGTGTGGTATCTAATCACTAAGTTTTAAATGTGATCAGGTGTAAGGTTTCCTAATATGGTGAATGTGTATGTCTTCCCTTTTAAAATCTACGGTAAGTAGAGCGTAGAGCCCAGTATTCTTTTCTTGGCTCACATGACTGTTTTTATAGATATGGCCATCTTTCCAAGGAGTGTGAGAAGGGGCTACAGAGCACATTCACTATATCACGTCATCATACATCTGATTTCATTGCATATTTCTTGAACAAACCCAAGCAATGCAACTATACCGTACATGCCATAAGGTGAAAGGGCTGAGATGTAAGTGATAGAAAGAAGTAAAGCTGTTAAAAGTGCACTTTTGATTTCTGTGATTAATTGCCACAAAATATATAAAAACGGGTATCCTGCCCTAAAAACTCTTTTGGCCAAACCCTCTTCTGCAGATCTTGTGGTAAAATGTTATCACCTTAGCCTATAGTGACCAATGCCTAGCAGCTACTTAACATTCTAGTTATGTTTGTACAACTGTTAATTTTCATCAGTGGCTGTGGCGTGAAGCTAACTTGACATTTGACCAAGGAAATAAAATGCATGCATGCATTCTGCAATTAGAGCCATCTTGTGAATGAATGAGATTTTTCATTTTTGTACTTTTTTTTTTTTTGGTTCTTATTTTTCTTTGTACAGGTATTTGTAGACATGGATTATTTGTGCATAATTTGGATATCTGCAGTCTTAACGCTTTATAAAAAAACATGATCATGTGATGGTATTTAGAGCTTAAATACACCTGTAACCTCATCTGTTGAGATGTTCTTCTCTGCATTGCCTCCTCCACCATCTCCACCAAGTGCTAAACTACCACTTTCATGTGTGACTGCAGCACTTCAGTAATTTTAATGAGGAATTTTATCTGTTCATATAACAAGGAATCAAAGTACAGAGTCAAAATCATTATTAACCTTTATTAAAGAGCTAATGTTGGCTAACAATATTGTTTATTACTGGTTAAAATGTTTTGTTCTGTTTTAAGAATCTGTTAGCTGATGTTTAGCTGAGGGATGAAGGTTACTCACCATAAATTACATTCAAAGTGCAGAAAAATATCTTAAGCACCCAATATCTGAGACATCAGCAGTCTATGTTGTGCATGCTGGCCAGAATCAATTTGTAAAGTGTCTTTTGACACTTGTCATAGTCCCATTCATTTGCACCTGTTTGTGCCTGAGGGAGATAGTGTCTTAGAATTTGAGGATCTGAACAGTTAGAGTTCCCTTATGTTCTGACTGTTGCTTTAGTTGGGGGAGCATGTGATGCAGAGGAGTGAGCATTCTCATTTGACTGTATACATGTATGGATGTGTGTGTATGTGTTTGATTTCACTGTAACCTCTACATTCAATATAAATAAAGGGGTTTATTAACGAAATGTGCAGTAATTTTTATCTGATTTGAATTGTATTTTGCGAAGAAGGGAAAACTGGTGCTAATACGGTTGTGCTCAAAAGTTTGCATATCCTTGGAGAATTGGTAATATATGTACAATTTTTAAAGAAAACATGAGTGAAACACATTTATTTCTTATGGGACTCATATTCAACTGTAGGTTATAACAGAATGGCACAATCATAAAACAAAACATGGCAACAAAGAAAAAGATGAAATGACCCCTGTTCAAAAGTCTGCATACCCTTAGTTCTTAATACTGTGTATTGCCCCCTTTAGCATCAATGACAGCGTGCAGTCTTTTCTAATAGTTGTCTATGAGGCCCCAAATTCTTGCAGGTGGTTTAGCTGCCCATTCGTCTTGGCAAAATGCCTCCAGGTCATGCAAAGTCTTTGGTCGTCTTGCATTAACCGCACGTTTGAGATCTCCCCAGAGTGGCTCGATGATATTAAGGTCAGGAGACCGTGATGGCCACTCCAGAACCTTCACCTTTTTCTGCTGTAACCACTGGAGGGTCAACTTGGCCTTGTGCTTAGGGTCATTGTCATGCTGGAAAGTCCAAGAGCGTCCCATGCGCAGCTTTCGTGGAGATGAATGCAAATTATCTGCCAGTATTTTCTGATAACATGCTGCATTCATCTTGCCATCAGTTTTCACAAGATTCCCCGTGCCTTTAGAGCTCACACCCCCCCCAAAACATCAGTGAGCCACCACCATGCTTCACAGTGGGGATGGTATTCTTTTCACTACAGGCCTCGTTGACCCCTCTCCAAACATAGCGCTTATGGTTATGACCATAAAGCTCTATTTTGGTCTCGTCACTCCAAATTACAGTGTGCCAAAAGTTTTGTGGCATTGGCGCAGTAAAGGCTTCTTTCTGGCAACTCGACCATGCAGCTCATTTTTGTTCAAGTATCGTCGTATTGTGCTCCTTGAAACAACCACACCGTATTTTTCCAGAGCAGCCTGTATTTCTCCTGAGGTTACCTGAGGGTTTTTCTTTGTATCCCGAACAATTCTTCTGGCAGTTGTGGCTGAAATCTTTCTTGGTCTACCTGACCTTGGCTTGGTATCAAGAGATACCCGAATTTTCCACTTCTTAATAAGTGATTGAACAGTACTGACTGGCATATTCAAGGCTTTGGATATCTTTTTATATCCTTTTCCATCTTTATAAAGTTCCATTACCTTGTTACGCAGGTCTTTTGACAGTTCATTTCTGCTCCCCATGGCTCAGTATCTAGCCTGCTCAGTGCATCCACGTGAGAGCTAACAAACTCATTGACTATTTATACACAGACACCAATTGCAATTTTAAAAGCCACAGGTGTGGGAAATTAACCTTTAATTGTCATTTAAACCTGTGTGTGTCACCTTGTGTGATTGTAACAAGGCCAAACATTCAAGGGTATGTAAACTTTTGATCAGGGCCATTTGGGTGATTTCTGTTTTCATTATGATTTAAAAAGGAGCCAAACAACTATGTGATAATAAATGGCATCATATGATCACTATCCTTAAATAAAAGACAGTTTTTTTGCATGATCAGTCATATTTTCAAAATCAATGCCAAAATTTCACAATTTCTGCCAGGGTATGCAAACTTTTGAGCACAACTGTAATCATCCTGAGGTCATGCTTAAGTTTGCTTGAAAGCTGGTATGTAAAGAGAGTACATTTTAGAGATTAGCAATCAATAGAAGCCATCAGTGTTCATTCTGAATGATTTCCCACCAAAAGTTGGACCCAATGTGCTAAATTCCAGACAAGGGCGACCATGTTGATACTGCCAAATTGTCATATCATATCCATTCAAAGTAAGTGAAATAATGCTGTTTTTGTCTCAGTTATGTTAGGACTAAATTAATGTAATTATTACTCAGATGTTGCTGAAAATAGGACGTGCTGTGCATTTAATGTCACTTCCATTCAAAGAAGTAAGTGAAAGAACACAGTTTTGCCTTCAGTACTGTTGTGTATGCTAACACCTATAGTTCCAGCTTCAACCACAAGGGTAAAAAAAAAAAAAAAAAATGAGAAAAGCATAGACCGAATATCACAGATTTTACCATATGATCATTCTTCAGTGGAAGATGTTTTAATTGGGTACAGATGCCCCTTTGGCATAAATTATTTTTTTCTTTCTGAAGAGATCAGTTTAAAGCCTCATTAGGAGATATAGTGGCATTCTATGTGATATAATATTAAGTACGATTATTACCCACATGGTTTTTATTTTTGCTACTGCATATGTTGACAGCTAAAACAGAAAATGATTCTTTTTCATACAACATGCATTCTTATTATAAACATTCATACATTGTTTTGCCTATATAATGAAAACTTTAGGTTATATTCATTGCTATATTACATGTGTATTTACAATACTAGGTCAATAAAAGCCTCCCATTAGTACCACAAGCTGACGAAGCTTTGATTTGAAAAGGATCATAACGTTGTCAAAATCAATAAAAAAAACTAAATTAAAAACTCTTTATACTTAGGAGATGCCGACTTTGACCTGAGTTGTGAGATATTCTTAGTTTTAATGCCCTGTAACCCTGTGACTTCGGCCACATCTGTGTGTCTAGAGGTGACAGTATTCCCTGTAGAGACATTGCTGTAAGTGTGTTCTGTGTGGAATGATGTTGCTCCTCCATAATCCACAAGTGAATTACTGTCCTGCTTGTCACCCTCTTGTGTCAAAGAAGATAGGGAAGTAATATTGAATTCATCCATTGCCTTTCTTCTTTGCTGGAGTAATCGTCTCCGTTCTTGCCTTTGACGCACTAGAGAATTGTCTCTCAGATATTCTCTGGAATCCTCCTGCTCGAGGGGAGGTGGGGGTGTTTGTGGAAGGACTGGTGGAACGTTCATAACCAAATCTTCAACAACATTTTTGTTGTCACTGGACAAGGAACTTAAATCTGACTTTCTTAATACTGGTTTTAGGCCAGTCTGTTGTATTGATCTGTCTATAGACTGTCTTGTCATCATGTTGTCTTTATAACTAAATTCAGGCCTCCATGATTCAGATTCAATCTGTATTACTGAAGCAGATCCTTTTTTCATTGAGACAGGGGATACCTCCATAACTAAAGGCTTAACTGGGAGGCGAGGTGCACGTTGTTTGAACTCAACATATCTTTTTACCTTCGGCAGTTGACTGAAAGACGTGCCTATCTGTCCATAGAAATTATTGTCGTCATTTGTGGGTTGAACATCATGTTCAGATAAGGTACTAGGTTCTGTTCTTACCACAGGAGCAACACGTTTTGTGTTTAACCTTTGGTATAGTTGCTGAGTTAGAAGATTTGATCCAGCTTGTGACTGAGTTTGAGAGTATGGTTCAGACTTTGAGAATGCAATGTATCTCTTTACCTTTGGGATTTTGTCAAGAGCTACACCTCCAAAGAAATTGTCATTATTACTGCTTGGTTTAATATCTTTATCAGATGAAGTGCTGTATCTCCATGTTTCTGTAGCTACTCCAGATATGCTGACTCTTTCAGTTGAAAGAGCACTTGTTGACCGAGCAGGTGAATGGCGTTCAGTCTGTGTAAAATGGATATATCTCTTAACTTTTGGTACTTTGTCAAGAGGTGCTCCAGTTTGCACAAAGAAATCATCTTGCTTAGCAGTTAGTGTGGCATCATCAGGTGAAGTGCTCAATCTCCTTGATTGTGTTTGGTTTTCTCTAGCTGCTGGTTGTACATCATCTTTAATTAATGTGCCTTGTCCTCTCAATTCAGTTTCTGTTCCCATTATGGATTTATCTGTGCTTGAAGGAGAAAATGGTGACAGACCCGCAGAAGGTTGAAATTTTGTGAACTTAATGTACCTCTTTACCTTTGGAATGCTGTTAAAAAATTCAGCTGGTTCTTCAATGATATTATTGTCATTAGTATTTGTTTCAACATCTTCAGATGTACTGCTTGATCTCTTTGTTTCTTGAACTAACCCAGATATGCCAACTCTTTGAGCTGAGAGTGCACTTGTGGTCTGACCAGGGGAATGACTGTCACGCTTTGTGAAATGAATATATCTCTTAACTTTTGGTACTCTATCAAGAGATTCTCCTGTTTGCCCAAACAAACTGAATTTGTTAACAGTTACTGTGACATCATCCTCAGATGAAGAGCTCAGTATCCTTGATTCTGTTTGGTTTTCTGTACTTGCCAGTTGTACATTATCTCCAATTAATGTGCTGGATCCCTTCAGTTCTGTTTCTGACACCTTTATGTATTTGTCTGTGTTTGAAGGTGGAAATGGTGACAGAGCCAACGAAGATGATTCAGACTGTTTAAACTTAATGTACCTCTTTACTTTGGGGATTTTGTCAGTATATCCACCTGGTCCTCTAATTAAATTATCATTAGTAATACCAGATGGTTTAACATCTTCACTTGAACTGCTCAATCTCCTTGTTTCTTTAGCTACTGTAGAAATGCCCATTGTTTGAGCTGAGAGAGCAGTTGTCGACTGAGCAGGGGAATGACTTTCAGGCAGTGTGAAATTAATATATCTCTTAACTTTTGGTACTTTATCAACTTTTTGTACTCCTATTTGGCCAAAGAAATAATCTTCCTCAGTAGTTGTGATGTCATCCTCAGATGAAGTACTCAGTCTTGTTGATTCTGTTTTTGTTTTGACTTCAGGTCTACCATGTAGTGTATTTAAAGAAGAGGTGGGTGGTACATCTGGGAGATGAGACACAGCTTGTTTAAACTGAAGATATCTCTTTACTTGTGGTACTCTATATAGAGAGATGCCTAGTTCTCCATTTTTCTTTGCTGTAGGATTGCCATGATTCTCAAATGATGAATTAGTTCCCATGAACTCAGTTGCCACTATCCCAGGTCTAACTACCCCTGAGGTTGAAGGAAGAGATGTAATCTGAGTTTGGTGTATATGAGGTTCAGGTCCCCTGAACTGAAGATATTGCTTTATCTTTGGTACACCATCAAAAGATTTAATGATCTTTAATGATCCAATTTTAGCAAATAAAGTATCGCCATCATTCTGAGATCTGACATAATCTTTAGAGGTGCTAGACTGAATAGATTGTATTCTTGCCTCAGTTGTGGCCTCAATTTTAGTTGCAGAACTGGTTACTGACAGAGATGGGGAAGAAAGATCAAACTGTTTAAATGCAATGTGCCTTTTTACTTTTGAAACTCCATCAGAAGACACCCCTATTTTCCTGAAGAAGTTGTCTTCCTCCTCATCTTCAGATGATGTACTAGATCTCTTGGCTTCAAACATAACATCCTTCTTGGTTGAGGATGGTGATGATGGCAGAGTTGGGGAATGAAGTTCAGACTGCCTAAACTGGATGTATCTCTTCACTTTCGGAATTGTATTAGAAGATACCTTTATTTGCATCAAGGAGCTCGTGTCTATAGGGGATGCATCAATGTTAGCTTGGGATTTAACTTCTGTCTCAGGTGTGACATTCCTCTTTGTTGAAGCAGTAGAAAATGATGGCAGAGCTGGAGAATGAGGTTTGGACTGTTTAAACTGAATAGATTGCTTAACCTTCGGCACAGTATCAAGACACACACCTGTTTGGCCAAAGAAATTATTGTCCTTAGGATCAGTTTTGACATCCAACTTGATAGGTGTGCTTGAAATTGTCTCCACCACTGCCTCAGGTTTCTTGCATGAAAGAGGTGAAGATGATAAAGTTGGAGAGTAAGATTCATGCTGATTAAATTGAATGTGTCTCTTAACCTTTGGCACTCTATCAAGAGATACACCTATTTCTTCGAAGAAACTGTCTCCTTTAGATGTAGGTTTGATTTTATCTTCAGATGACATACTTGACCATGATTGGGGTTCGGCCACTACAGGTGAAATACATTGTTTGTTCAAAGGCTGTGTTGTGGAATAAGGTTTAGTGCTTGAGAATTCAATGTATCTTTTTACTTTCGGAAGTCCTTCATAAGATACACCCACTTTTTCAACTTCAGTGGTTTGTTTGGCATTATCTTCAGTTGAGGATCTGGATCTCCTGGACTCTATGGTTGCTACCAACTGAGATGGCAATTGAGCTTGAGGATCAGAATCTGAGAACTGAATGTATCTCTTCACTTTTGGTAGCTGATCAAGGGATAAACTCTGCATAAATAAAATGTCCTCATTATTTGCACTGATATTGATATTTGCCTCAGATGAGGAACTCATTCCTCTGGATTCAGATTCTGCCTTTTCCTCATGTGCATTTTCTGTATCTTTTGAGGGAAGAGATGGTAATTGGTTTGGTGATTGAGAATCAGAGATTGTAAACAAAAGGGATTTTTTAGGTCTTGGTAACTGATCAAAAGATAGCCCAATGTGGCCAAAGAAACTGTCCTCATTAGTGGTTTGTTGGACTGTTTTCTCAGGTAACTTTGTCTGCCTGTTGAAAGATGGACCAGTAAATCCTACAGTTCTTCCAACATCTAAATTTGTTGTTGACCCAGTTTGGACTTGTGGTTGAACATTCTTGTTTTCGGTTTCATTTTCGTGTCTGTTAAACCATAAAGCACTTAATGCTCTTAGTCCCATTAGGCCTTTGGTACTTTTCTTCTCAAATACATCTGTGCTGCTGGAGGAGTTATCAATATCAAGGTTGAGGACGTTGTTTGAGTTTTTGCTTGGTGTGATGGATTCTATCCCAGGTTCTATTTTAACCTCTAATTTTCTTGGGTACTCTGTAAATTGCTCTTCATCTTCACTTGAACTTTCAGTACTTGATCTATCAATATCATAGTCTCTATTCAGTCTGTTTTTATTGGCCCTATAGACAGGATGGACATGGTATAGTGGAAGCCCCTCATGACTATAATTCTTTCCTGATGTGTTCACAAATAATTCATTCACATCCTTCCTCTTCTTCTGGGGGTCATCAATAAGCATCCTCTCCTCAACACTGTCTCCATGGGGAAAAGTCAAATTTATGTCTGAAGGGTCTATGGTGATGGTCTCTTGTCTGATAAGAATGCCAGCACCCGGTTGTGAGTTTTCATTTAAAGTGACATCTTCAAGAGTACTGAATCTGTTTAGAGTGACAAGATTCGCACCATTCCCTGTGTCTGATTCATTCAGGATCTCTAATTCTTCCTCTGGGTTTACGATATAATTGTTTGGTCCACCTTCACTATCACCACTTTCACTTGAATTAGAGCTAAGTATCTCAGAGTGCTCAAACTGCTGTACAAAATCAACAGAAACTTCTTTACCAAATGTTTTATCCAAGTTTATTTTGTCAGAGGGTGATTCTGCTTTGCCTTGCCTCCATGTGTCATAGTCTTTTAATGGGTGTCCTAAAACAGAGCTGGAGAAATCTTGGATACTTGATCTTTCAGACCCTTCATTGAAAGAAAAGCTCTCTTCATTGTCATTCCACAATTCTCGATCCAAATCATCAACATTCTGTTCTGTCAGTCTGGTTAACCATTCTGAAAATGGCTCTTTTGTAAATCCTGGTATTCTGCCCTTTATATTTGTTTCATTTGCAGATATATTGACAGTAGGAGGGTCAACACTTTGTTCAGTGGAATCCCTTATTTTCTTAGAAAAGTTAATTTCCTGGCTTTGTCTTGAGTGTGATGATGCTGATGAACTGCTTCTTCTCTTTAATTGGGAAATGTCATCTGCATCTGGAATTGGCTCAAAGTCCATGACTTTTGTATTTTGAGCATTTGGCCTCTCTTCGGTTGAGCTGGCTGCCAATGCCTTACCATATATCACTAAAGCATTAACTTCGCCCTCCTGTAATGAGCTGCTTTTACTGCTGTCTGCTCTTCCTCTATGATCCTCCATCTCAAGGGCCTGCTGTCTCCCATTCTTTTTCTGTATGTTCTCATATGTAAACTCAACCTCTGTGTTGCTTTCAGAGGAACCATCTGATTGGACATCCTCTACTGTGACATAATAAGGCATATTACTCCCTTGTTCCTCCACTTCAGTGATTCCACCAAATGTAACTCTCGAACCCACTCTCACTTCTCGTTCTTGGTCATCTTGTTCAGAATACCCCTCATTCACATATATCTGGGATCCAGAGGAAGACACTCTAGAGGCTGTTGGAGAAGGAGTAGACTGCCTCTTGGATTGTATTCTTATCCATAATTTGTCCAGCAGTGGTCTCAAAAAAACACCAAGGATAAAAGCTACAATGAATGTGATAATGACAGAGAGACAGACAGCAAGGATAAAATCTGACTCAAGCCTTGTCCCTTGCCGTGCAACACCATCATTCCTTTGCACATCCATATCCTCATCTTGCCCAGTACTATCATCTGTGATAGCTGGTGCTTCCCTACGTAGCCTTGATTCACTGCCTTTTTTGTAGACATGTAGATCAAAAACTAATATGTGCTTCCCTTGGAGACCCGGAACACATACGTAAAGTCCTGCATGCTCCTCTGTGATGTCTTTAATTAGAAGCCCTGGTTGGTTATCCGTTACTTGGCCAAGTGGAGTGGACCAATGAAACTGCATGTAATCTGGAAAAAAAAAAGAAAAAAGCAATAACAACAGGGAATTTATGACCAAATGTCGACCAGAGCTTAAATTGTTTGCACAGGTTTTGCATTAATAAATTAAAAAATAAAGTGTGGTGGTATACTTAAAGGGATAGTTGACCCAAAAATGAAAAGTCTGACATTATTTGTAACAACATAAATTTGATAAAATAATAACTTCATTTTTAGGTCAACTATCCTTTTAAGAGTCATAGAATACATAGAGTTAGAAGTAACACCTTGACTGCCATTACTGCAGGAAATTAATATTTGCATCCCTTCATCAACAATCATAGTCTGATAGTGAGCGGATGTGCTGTATTCAAGTGTTGGACAAGTGAGGTCCGAGTCCTTCAGATGAAGCAGATCTTTTCCAGCATGTTGTGGTGGAGAAGCACACACCACTTGCCAGGAAGCATCACCCACATCAAAGCCTATCCATCTCCTTAATGTCTGTAAGTTGCAGTCACACATCCATTTGTTGAAGGAGACATCCACCAAGGCATTCAGGTTCCGCAAAGACTGGTAGGCAGGGACAGGTATGGTGGCCAGCAGGTTATAGCTCAGATCAAGGACCTGAATGGAATGGTAAGTCAAAGATAACGTTAGAAGTTTGCTCAAGAATAAAGTTTAGCTTTAGTTAAGATGTAATTGTTTATGTTAACTTGTTTAGATGTTTTAATATATGCCATAACTACAGAGTCTATAATGAAAACTAATTATAGACAGTCAAAAGAGAGTTTTTGGAAAACAGTTTTGCCGTGTCCATTTATTATAATCCTCCATAGCACAATTAAGTATAACTGACCAATAATAGCAGTTGCAATCTACTTTATGACATTATTAATCACTGTAGTTTGTTTTCTCTTTTGCCCTGTTTCTGCTTCTCCCAGCCATTCCCGTACCCCAGTATTGTGTAAATTGCATGCTTTTTTCTTTTCCCAAAAGGTGTATGAATGCATGTGTGCATGACTAAAAAAGATTTATTTATTGATTTAGAGGGCCAGTTGTATATGTGCAGCATTTGAATTCCTTAGGGAAAAAGATTATTTATGCTTATCTTGAGCTTGTTTGATCAGACCAGGTTACGTGTTTTTTTCTACTGAGAAATGGCAACACATTCGGAAAAGACCCTGGTTTAATTATAATATCCCACTAGAGGGAAAACACTCCAAAATGTTTTTTTACAAATTACTTCTAGCTCATAATGATTTACTCATGGAAAATAGGACAATACCATGAGATGGATATTAAAGTTAAACATAAATATATGTGTAACAGTTTTGAAGTGGTTTTACCTTGAGATGTTTTATGGCTATAAAGGCACGTGGGTGAATGCTTCTGATACGGTTATGCTGGAGATACAGCTCTTTTAGATGAGTGCAGTTGGCAAGGTTAGCAGGGACTAGCTCAGATATCTGGTTGTAAGACAGCTGAAGAATCTGCAGAGACTTCACACAACTCAGGCCTGGTGGAGAAATATTAATGACAAGGTAAACATACAATGCAATGATTAACAACCATACACTAATAGACTATCTAGTAAAATATCAATGCACACTTTGGTGGTCAGGGAGTTGTATACATTAAAAATTAGGTTGCAAAGTCAGAAATATTTTGCAATTAGTTTGTGCCATAATGTCCAGATAATGTCATAATACCTACTGTACATGGCCTAGATGTAACGTTTATATGTATGTTGCACTCTTGGCTAAAATCCAAAATAAGATAATGCATAAATGGCTGAAAATAATCTTTGAAATGGGATATCAGATTGTCTGATAAGATGTCTTTTTAGAGGGCCTCACAAAGCAGAAAGATAAACCTACAAGTGCTTTTAATTTTTGGAGGTCAAGGCTCTGGGTATTGATTGTCCCACACAAGTCAAGTGATTCCCTGCACTCAGACTTACATTTCAGCAGTACCTAGTACCTGGTTGGGACAATATTTTGTTGCACCTAACATAGTACTGGACACTGCTGCATAGTTAAAGAGTACCATATGAATCTCCACTTGTACTAGCCAGGAAGGTTCTTGGGTACTTGACATATAAGTCCATGAACTTATTTTTAAGTTATAAATGTACACATATGTATTAGTTAGTGTATTAGCTCCTGTATTTTCACCATATAATTTTCTTTATTTTTAATAAACTTTTGCCTTCACTTGTTTTCAAAAGGTCACATTAATTTTTAAAAGTAAAATACTGTATTCAATGTATTTATGTATTCAACTAATATGAGGTAATAAATTCTGCATGTGTAATAATTATATAACAACTGGGAAAGAAATTGTTTAAAATACTTTAAGATTATAGCATGTTGCTTTGCAGCAGGACACTTCTAAAACTGCTTGAAATGTCATCAAATTTCATGAAATTTTATGACAACTACCCTCTTGCAGCAACAATGCTTGATTTCGTCATCATGAACTAGAAAACATGAAGTTGTTGATCAAGATAATATTAGGACTATTTATACCTAAATTTAATTTATAATGATTTAGATGTGTGCTAAACCAGAACATCCAAAATGCTTGTCATTCAGAGTGGAAGGCTTGTGTCATAAAACTGACAGTAAAGGCTGTGGTATGCCTGTCAAGGAAGAGAGACAGAGAATTCTCATCTATTTTAAGAAACATGTTGACTGCTGAGCTTAGACTTTAGAGACTGCTGGACAGGAGTTTATCAGAGAGACACAGAGAAGCTGTGCTCTGAATTATAAAGAGCTGAAAGAAACTGAGACACCATCATCTTTTCTAACTTGCAGTGCTCAAAGGCTGCCTGAAGGCTCCTGGATTGGATACTTAGGGTTTAAACTTAGTTTAGGGAACACAATTTAAAACCTGGCTCTAAGCCTTTGTTTAGGATCTAAGGGAGATCTAGTCCCTCTAAACCTTAAACAAAAGAGCAGTTCAAAGCAGACACTTCACTTACTCCTAAAACATAAAAATCCTCCAGAAAATGCCCTAGTGTTAAGCTTGCTATCAACAGTTACAATCATATCTTGGACCAGAATTCCAGTTAATTATTACAAAATTTAATATTAGTCATTCCTTAAAATTCCCATTTCTGAAACACTGGATTAAAATAATTAATAATAATTCCTTACATTTATATAGTGCCTTTCTAGGCACTCAAAGCGCTTTACGTTGTATAGGGGGAATCTCCTCAACCACCACCAGTGAGCAGCATCCACCTGGATGATGCAACAGCAGCCATATTGCACCAGAATGCCCACCACACACCAGCTATTGGTGGAGAGGAGAGAGTAGCGTTATAGAGCCAATTAATCAATGGGGATTATTAGGAGGCCATGATTGAGAAGGGCCAATGGGGGAAATTTAGCCAGGACACCAAGGTTACACACCTATTCTTTACAAGAAGTGTCCTGGGATTTTTAATGACCACAGAGAGTCAGGACCTCAGTTTAACGCCTCATCTGAAAGACGGTGCCTTTTTACAGTATAGTGTCCCCATCACTATACTGGGGCATTAGGACCCACACAGATCACAGGGTGAGCACCCCCTACTGGCCTCCTTAATACCCCTTCCAGCAGCAACCTAAGTTTTCCCCAGGAGGTCTCCCATCCAGGTACTGGCCAGGCTGAACCCTGCTTAGCTTTAGAGGGAAATCAAGCAAGAGCTGCAGGGTGAAATGGCTGCTGGCAAAATGTAAAAAATAAATAAATAAATAAATAAAAATAAAAAACTTAGGAGACAATATTCAAACGAAAACAAAACTTGCCTTGTGGTCCCCAAATTCTAACATTTCTTAGACCCTTTATTTGACTCTCCAATGCTGGATGATTGTAACAAAATGTTTGTAGTGTTTCTATTAAATTCAAACAGAGAGGGAGGATTTGTTAAATGGTATTATAAAGCACACTGTAGCCTACCACCTAGTACTGAAACAAATGTTAACCTAAAATTTGCTTTATGTGTTAACATCTAAATTGGTTTGATTAAAGCCAAAATATTATTTAAAATCACTGAATGAACCAGAATACATTAGGTTACACCAACAAAATTATTTTTAAGGGTTAAGTAACAGTCGCAGGTTACCATTTTTACCGTGTGTACTGTAATACACCTCTGGACAAACCCATGATAGCACTTATTTGTATGTTGGACAAAATACAAGGCCGTAATAAAGAACTCTTAAATGTGTTTTAGACCATTATTACCCTTTTACAGCCCGTTATGAGGCACTGGAATGCAAGCGCCCATCCCTTGTGACTACATCACAGGTGATTTTTTAACTTCCTGAGGGTGGATCCTCTGACTGGTTTAAATGGAATTTAACATTGCAGAATAGCCCATAATCGCACAGGGCAAAGTTCTACTGATGATGCAGTCTTTTATGACAGGGTGGAGAGAGGCTTGTGATTCACAAAAATGCGAGAGTAGAGAGATATTTAGATGATTTTTAGAATGGATTCCATTGTGTTTGTTAGTATTAGCTGGAGCCACCTTGGACGGTTTGCAGAGGTAATTATTATTTAAAAGAAATTAATGAATTAATGATTAATAAACTTCAAGGATTCTTAAGTAGGCTAAGAGAGTTTGACCTGTATTATTTGAATATACATTTTTTCAGGATGTTTAATGGACAGAAATACTGCTTTTTAAAGTGAGAATGTTAACTGAAAAAAAAAAAATTATTAAAAAAAAAAATATTATTTTAAGTAATTTTAAGTGTTAGATCAAGGGAATGTTCTGTGTTCAGTACAAATAATGCTCAATCTACAGCATTTGTAGCATAATGTTGATTACCACAGGAAAAAATAAAAATAAAAAAAATCAACCCATACCAACCGCAGGTTCCCATTGTTTACATTGTAGCATACTCATTACTAATTGTAACATATTAGTATGTCTACTGAAATGCTGCTGGTGCACATACCCCTTGGTAGGTTTTTTAGATGGTTTCTTTCAGCAGACAGTAACTGAAGGTCAGGAGCCCAGGTCGTACATTCTTTCTCTCCACTTGACAGGGTCCTAGTGCCTAATCGTTCCTTCCTCGAAAAAAGAGACAGACTCTGCAAAGCATTACTTCCCACCCAGAGGTGCAGGAGTCCCTTCAATTTCACATGACCAGAACTGAGAGAAGTCAATGAACGCAGGGCATTATTGGATATGTTCAAGGAAACTGCAGTTGCTGGAATGCGTGTGGGAGCCCGGGTCATGCCCAGAGAAGAACAGTTAAGGAGGGGATCTTCCTGGCACAGGCAGGGAACAGGACAGGCATTGGATGTGGGGAAGGTGTATGCGCCCCACAAGTGGAGAAGCAACACGGCCACACCAAGCACTGAGCTGTATGCTGACATTATAGTCAGCCCTGAACACAACAAGAGACAATGGAAGTCTTAAAATGACAACATTGATGCTGTGCATAATGACAGAATATTATGGCTTAGTCACTGTATACACGAAGACATTAATGACTTTACTAAATTCCAGAGAAATCCATTATTTAGACTGCGCCACAGAACAATAAGTTACACACAAACAGATCAAAATTATTAAACAATTCTTTACTTGCCTTAGCCTAAGGGAAATTTTAAGTTAATAGTTTAAAGAAGTTTAACAGATACACTGCATGAAAAATATGTTAACAATCATTGTAGGTGAAGTATTTGTTCAAAACTAACCTTTCTATGGTATCAGTGCTCCACTCAGCCACTTTCACTCTGGATAATTACCAACAATATACTGAAAGTGACTGACAAATTCTTTGACTTTTACTCCAACTTCCCTAAGATCAAAGTCTGAAAAGTGTTATGGCACCTGAGACACACATATACACAGTGAACAATCTTTCCACTTGCCTCAGTTAATGTCTCACCAATGTTTGTTCCCTCCCAAGCATTTAATGACAGAAAAGGTCATTTTCATATAACAAAAGATGTATTTATTTACTAAAATATACAAATATTTATGTAATTGTATTGTCGACTAAATGAGAAGAATAAAAAAAGAATTACATTAATATGCCTTGCTCTTGGAGTGATTTCAGTTGTCAACTAATCATTTACTTCACTTAATAATTGACAAGCAAATTAATATCTTAGCACAGTGGCCATGTGATATAGTTTGCAATGGCAAAACAATGCTTAATATTTGTTATATTTTAAAAATCCGACAGTCAAAGCAATCGCAATACACAACTTTTCAAACAAAATCTGCATTTCTCTTTATTGACAATTGCAATATGAAATCTTTATTTTTCTCTCATTCAAAACAAGAGTTGTGACAAACACTTCTGACAATAAACTCTTTCAGAAAGTCTCTGTAAACCATGTGAACATAATAGAGATCAGATGCATTCAGAACAGTACCACACAAAAGACTACTCCATTGCAGAGTTTAAAAGAAAGCCACAATTGTCTCTAAAGCACAGGTGATTTTTAGTAATGATTAAGTTGGAACATCACAACAGTACTCAACTGTTAAAAAAGACAAAAAATAAATATCACACATGTACCCAGATGAACCAGGCCAAGTAAAGGTTATTTTGCACACAATATCACACTGAGATAAATATATGCCATCTATATTTCCTGTTTTTATCCTATTACAAGATATGCTGTTGGTATACACCTCTGAACATGTTATTAGACAATAATAATAATAATTTCTCATTAATCCATGGCACTCTGATAAGGTAACAGTACATGTGCCGAAAGTGATGTATAACTATCTACTGTTTCATGAAGTTACAAATACACATATTTGTTAAGACAAAAGGCTAAAATCACGACAAAGTAAACAAATGTGATATAAAAACCAACACTGAAAAAACTCTTAATGACAAATTAACTTTCATAATTTAGGCCATTTATAATCCCCTCCAAAAGTCTTTGAAAACCACAATATCTAGACAGGTGGGTTGCAAAACCAAATTCATTCAAACTATAAGCACAATGTAATACTGTCTAAAAAGGCAGCTGTCCTATTCAGCCTACAGTACAGTGTCACATTAATATAATTTCTTTTTCTTTTCTTTTTTCTTCTTTTTTCAAAAAGTAAATTTAAGGTTGAATTTTAAAGACATTTTATTTTTTGTTAACTTTTGTTCAATAAACAATTTTGATACTTTGTAGGGTTGCCACTTTATGCCCAATGTAAAATCTGGGTCTTGATGGACAGATCAGAGTGATAAATTCCTTCTAAGCTGCCCTCATACAGAGCACTGTATATGCAACTACATTTACAAAAATAAAAAAGGACTGGTTTGAATATTCTAATACAGTGCAGGACAATAGCATCGACACAAGCGGCAAACCTCTACACCAATCAAACAGCATTCCTCTCTGCCCATTTGATGGTTATTAATGACAGGAGGGGATCATACAAGTGTGTCATACTGCTCAGAAAAATACTGGCCTAAATTACTCTGCTGTGATACAATATATAAAAGCACATGCAGTGAAGGGTGCAAGTTGGAAGCTTCAAGGCTGTAAAACACTGAGATGAGCCAATGATAATGCACAGGGAACTCTCGGCCAAGCTATTACTTAAAAGATAACCGGACCGTTTGTGCTGGGCCGGTTTTACGGTTATAGCAGAGTGATTATCATTGTAGAGGTGTGCGTGTGTGTGTGTGTGTTTCTGGGACCTCCAATAAAGTGAGTGGGTGTATAGTAGAAACTGTCTTGGTGGGTGGTAGTGTGAGGCGATTTAGACTTTTTCGTATATTTCTTGTTCACACTAATTTTATAACTTTTGTCCAGTTTTTCTCTGAGGATAGTGGTGTGTGTAAATGCATATACCAAAAAAAAAAAAAACACATTACTTCTGGTAGTTCACTCTAGCATGTGTATGTGTTTTTCTGTGGTATTCCTGTCTCTTTTATAGGTGTGCTGCTCCACAAGGGTTGTCGGAGGTTTGGCAACCCATGTTGGAGTATTTGACCTGCACTCTGAACAGGGTCCCATCTGCACACATGCAAAGTTTATACCTCTCCAGACCTTCATTGAAGTACAGATCTACCCCAAGAGAGGAGTTTGGTATATGCGACGGACTGAACATCACTGAGCCATTCAGAATTATGCTGTTTTCCTGAACACAAAAAAGACAAACAAAATATACATACATTGTTTTTTTAAATACACTGGCAGCCAAAAGTTTGGAATAATGTACAGATTTTGCTCTTATGGAAAGAAATTGTTACTTTTATTCACCAAAGTGGCATTCAACTGATCACAATGTATAGTCAGGACATTAATAACGTGGAAAATTACTGTTACAAAAAATAAATAAATAAATAAATAAAACTTCTTAAGAACTTCTTAAACTACTTCAAAGATTTCTCATCAAAAAATCCTCCACGTGCAGCAATGACAACTTTGCAGATCCTTGGCATTCTAGCTGTCAGTTTGTCCAGATCCTCAGGTGACATTTCACCCCACACTTCCTGTAGCACTTGCCATAGATGTGACTGTCTTGTTGGGCACTTCTCACTCACCTTACAGTCTAGTTGATCCCACAAAAGCTCAATGGGGTTAAGATCCATAACACACTTTTCCAATTATCTGTTGTCCAATGTCTGTGTTTCTTTGCCCACTCTAACCTTTTCTTTTTGTTTTCTGTTTCAAAAGTGGCTTTTTCTTTGCAATTCTTCCCATAAGGCCTGCACTCCTGAGTCTTCTCTTTACTGTTGTACATGAAACTGGTGTTGAGCAGGTAGAATTCAATGAAGCTGTCAGCTGAGGACATGTGAGGCGTCTATTTCTCAGACTAGAGACTCTGATGTACTTATCCTCTTGTTTAGTTGTACATCTGGCCTTCCACATCTCTTTCTGTCCTTGTTAGAGCCAGTTGTCCTTTGTCTTTGAAGACTGTAGTGTACACCTTTGTATGAAATCTTCAGTTTTTTGGCAATGTCAAGCATTGTATAGACTTCATTCCTCAAAACAATGATTGACTGATGAGTTTCCAGAGAAAGCTGTTTCTTTTTTGCCATTTTTGACCTAATATTGACCTTAAGACATGCCAGTCTATTGCATACTGTGGCAACTCAAAAACAAACACAAGGACAATGTTAAGCTTCATTTAACAAACCAAATAGCTTTCAACTGTGTTTGATATAATGGCAAGTGATTTTCTAGTACCAAATTAGCAATTTAGCATGATTACTCAAGGATAAGGCGTTGGAATGATAGCTGCTGAAAATGGGGCCTGTCTAGATTTGATCAAAAATGACTTTTTTCAAATAGTGATGGTGCTGTTTTTTACATCAGTAATGTCCGGACTATACTTTGTGATCAGTTAAATGCCACTTTGGTGAATTAAAGTACCAATTTCCTTCCGAAACAGCGAAATCTGTACATTATTCCAAACTTCTGGCCACCAGTGTGTAGGTTATTTGAAATAAAATGAAGAAATACTTTTTATGCATTCACACTCCCCAATGACCTATCAGTTATCAGACTAATGAGTCATTAATCTTTTTAACTACTTACGGCTTTCAGCTCAATGTCCCCACCCATGCTGAACTCTACAGTTTTGCCCATGATGTACACGCCCTCATTGCCACGAATAATGGCTTTACCATCTCCTCTGATAGTGAGGTCAGAGGATGCATTGCTGGTGATCTGCAAAAAATGGCACTGAGTCATTACACAAACAAACCTCTTTTATGTGTCTAATCAAAAGAACCTCAAAATCATATATCAAGACTGTAAGATTTGTTGTGACATTTGGGTCAACATTGATGTCGAGAGATTTGCAATAAGTAAGGTATTTGTGCAAAGTGATTAGGTACCATTACTTCATAAAGCTACTCACTTTATGTGCAGCACTGTAGTATCCTACTCAATTATTCAGATTTTTGCCTATATAAAGCCTGGTTTATACACAGTGCTTGTTCACAAGGGTCTGCAGGCACAAAGTAACGTCATCGTGGCTGCTGCCTGGCCTCCGCAAAGCTCCATTTCGTGCGGTCGTGCACATGGCAATTTTTGTAACTTTTTGCGCAGTGCGCGCACAGTGCTTCAATCAGATTGGATGAATTTGAAGAGTGCAACCACGGTGCGCATCAAAAATAAATGCCTTGGGACGACGAAAGCAGTGCGAGCAGGGCACTGCGGTGCCAGCCGAAAGTATAAACAAGTATTAAGATTATGATTATATAATGTTAGTACCAGTCTTCTAATCAAATTGGTGGCGTTCCAAGAATTCTTGGACCCTTTACTGTTTTTATCACTCCGTTTGTCTGTGTTCGTAGCATTTCAGACAGGCTGCCAGTTTGTGTGTTGCTCTGCGACATGCAAAGGTTGATCCTGGTTTGACTTCATTTGGAACTGCTTTTCATGGCGGAACAAAAATGAACAAACTAACTGGCTATACTGTGTCTAAAATGTAAGTTACTCAATTGTAACTTTTTGTTTATTGAACTTGTATATAAAAACAAAATCAACCTCGCAATATTGCTTAGATATGGTTTGTCTAGCGCACCCTCGAGGTTGGGTGGAAACGCTCACCCTCTCAGTACAAGCTTTCTTCACGTTGAGAACTTTGACATCTTTGGGCAGGTGGAACTCATGGTTGTCAAAATCTGTGCTGAAGAAAGTGGTCTGAGTGCGGGGATCAGTGAATGAGATGCCCAAGTCGCTGACAATAGACGTCTTGCCTTCCTCAACGCTCAGCTTTGTGTTGCCCTGCTGGAACACCACCTGTAACTCACACACAATAGTCAGAATCAATACATTTTGTCTCACAATCACACAGACAATAAAGATTTGTCAATAATGTTCAACATATAGACAGAGTCAGACACTATGTTAACTGACTGGATTACTGTTGCCTGTGATGATAAGGTCCTGGTCCTTCCTGCCGCCCACCGTGCTCTTGTGCAGTGGGTGGACCACTCCCATGTCAGTCTTCTGTTTGAAGCGTAGCAGCCCACTCTCATGAAACTCCATACTTTCACAACCTCCAGGACCTATCCGTATCACTGTCCATATCACCAGCGTTATCTTTAAAAGACGAAGGTAGAGAACATTCATATTTACAATGTTTACACTGAGCTACAGCACGTAAAAATGTATTGTGAGACCACCAATAAAAGTGATTTATTTTACACTTCTCTAATTTAATGCAAAATTATACATTACAATTGATAGCATAAAAATTGGAGATAAAAGTTGATTCAATGAATTTTAGAATTTCTGACTATTTGCCATGTTCACTTTTTGCTTTAGTGGCAGCATTCACTCGAGCTGGCATGAACTTGACAAGACAAAACCTGAAGATACACTATATTGCCAAAAGTATTCGCTCACCCATCCAAATAATTGAATTCAGGTGTTCCAATCACTTCCATGGCCACAGGTGTATAAAATGAAGCACCTAGGCATGCAGACTGCTTCTACAAACATTTGTGAAAGAATGGGCCGCTCTCAGGAGCTCAGTGTATTCCAGCGTGGTACTGTGATAGGATGCCACCTGTGCAACAAGTCCAGTCGTGAAATTTCCTCGCTACTAAATATTCCACAGTCAACTGTCAGTGGTATTATAACAAAGTGGAAGCGATTGGGAATGACAGCAACTCAGCCACGAAGTGGTAGGCCACGTAAAATGACAGAGCGGCAGAGGTCACCAACTTTCTGCAGAGTCAATCGCTACAGACCTCCAAAGTTCATGTGGCCTTCAGATTAGCTCAAGAACAGTGTGTAGAGAGCTTCATGGAATGGGTTTCCATGGCCAAGCAGCTGCATCCAAGCCATACATCACCAAGTGCAATGCAAAGCGTCGGATGCAGTGGTGTAAAGCATGCCGCCACTGGACTCTAGAGCAGTGGAGACGCATTCTCTGGAGTGACGAATCACGCTTCTCCATCTGGCAATCTGATGGACGAGTCTGGGTTTGGCGGTTGCCAGGAAAACGGTACTTGTCTGACTGCATTGTGCCAACTGTGAAGTTTGGTGGAGGGGGGATTATGGTGTGGGGTTGTTTTTCAGGAGCTGGGCTTGGCCCCTTAGTTCCAGTGAAAGGAACTCTGAATGCTTCAGCATACCAACAGATTTTGGACAATTCCATGCTCCCAACTTTGTGGGAACAGTTTGGGGATGGCCCCTTCCTGTTCCAACATGACTGCGCACCAGTGCACAAAGCAAGGTCCATAAAGACATGGATGAGCGATTTTGGTGTGGAAGAACTTGACTGGCCTGCACAGAGTCCTGACCTCAACCCGATAGAGCACCTTTGGGATGAATTAGAGCGAAGACTGCGAGCCAGGCCTTCTCGTCCAACATCAGTGTCTGACCTCACAAATGCGCTTCTGGAAGAATGGTCAAAAATTCTCATAAACACACTCCTAAACCTTGTGGAAAGCCTTCCCAGAAGAGTTGAAGCTGTTATAGCTGCAAAGGGTGGGCCAACATCATATTAAACCCTATGGATTAAGAATGGGATGTCACTTAAGTTCATATGCGTCTAAAGGCAGATGAGCGAATACTTTTGGCAATATAGTGTATATGTTATCCCCACATTATTTGAGAATGTTTCAAAGAGCATCTTACGAGCTTCAGTGGAAGCAATGAAAGCTAACAAGGTCAATGTCTCAAATTTGCTCACATTTTATTAGTGACCTGTTTTACATTTTTCAAAATCCAAAACTTTAAGATTATTTGCAAGATTAGATGAAAAAAACTATGGATACTCAATGTGGTCTCAGACTTTTGAACATACAGTGTGTGTCTCTGTATAGTAGATGTAAAGTGAATAGTAGAGATGTATAAAACTCATCGTGTAAAAAGACAAAGTCTATCTTACAGTATCATATATTCACATCACAGGCACAACAAACAATCAATAAACTCACAATGAGGTTAATAAGAGCAAGCAGAAAAAGTAGGATGATTATGCCGATGGCAATAATGCCCTTGCGACCCCTCAATCCTGTCTTGTGGAGCCTCTCCTCCTCAATAGGAACATATCCAGCCTTAAAATTACTGTTGTGCTCTTTATTTACTGTCCTGCGCTCGATAGCTTTCTCCCTCATGGACTTCTTCACTGGCACATTTGAGATTTCCTGTGGAAATAAGGAAAAAGGAAGATTAGAATATTACAATTATTATATGTTACTGCAGGACAGTGCATAAGAGTCCTGCCATTAGATGTACACCAACAAGAAGCACCCTTTCATTCATTTAGAAGACATGTTTTTCCAAAGTGATGGTATAGTGCTCAGACATTCTGACAGTGACAGTCTACTAATTTTAAAATCATGTCACTTCATGTCTCATCAAGGAATTTTCAAATAACTACATGTGATGAGAGTACAATGATTTCTTTAAATGTATTAAGTGGCATATGTTTGTCACACTTCAGTCTATCGCAAATGTCTCCCTATTTCTACAGATGTTTTCACAACCACATGTATCTTCTTTAAGAATGCATTAACAGTAGACACACATGCATACTATTATTAATTGCTAAATAAGAAACCCAGTGTTGCTGTCTCAGGAATGTATGTGTGTGGTATACGAGTCCTGCTGTCTTCATGTATGCCTAAAAATAAACGACACGCACTCCTTCCTGTGCAATAAATTAGGGCATACGTATTAACGCAGAAAATACTTATTTTATTTGAAATACTAATGTATCGCCATTTATGTATCTTTTCAAACAACAGTAAATATAGAGGCAAATGAAACCCTGCAATAATGAGTCATTTTTTTTCCTTAAATCGCTCATAAATATTCATTCGTATTCTCAGACATGCAAAAGATATCGTCACAAAGTTGCAGTTTTTCGTTATTACATATGAAGCGCTTTGACGCTAAGAATGTATTGACAGAATGGATTCACATTCAAAACAAACCTGCTCCGACGCCATGTTGACCCTCCCTCTCCCCGATCACAGTCCGGCCTTTGACAGCTTCACACAGCCCGAGGAGCGAACCACTGCGGAACACCGTTATCACAACAATAATCACAAATATCGAAACATATGGATTATAAAGTTTAAACATACTTATACTGAAAAATGTGCTTCTCTAAAGAATATGGGCCACTGTTCAAGTTGAGTTACTTACAGAGGGCATGAATTTTGTTAGATGGTTTGTTCCTTTGCTATAAAGAGCCTGTTGTGAATCAAATAGACTGACTCGCCATATAAGGAAAGTACAAATAAAGAAGGTCCGTTCATGTCAAGACTGGACAGAGCAGATAGATTTGATTTATTACAAAAATCACGTGCTTTTTTATGAAAACTTTTCAGATAAGTTTTCTTTTCTTTTTGTTTCCAAGATATAGTGTTTCAGTTTTATTTGAATTAAAAACATTATTACGCGACGCTTTGGTATACTAAATTCTGTTTGGTCAATGGCGCCATCTAGCAGCCTGATATCTCTGAGTGACAACCGCATGATTTGGTGATTTGGACCCCGACACGAAGCAAAAAATAAAAAAATTTAAAATATTGATATAAAAGGTTTTCAGTGAATTTATGTAATCATGTAACAAGAAATAAATTGCTGAACAGCTAAAATCCACCTTGGTTGGTAGATCTAAGTTGGTGTTTATTTTGTAAATAATTATTGATTAAAATTATTATGTTATTATTATTATTCTTTGTGTTGGGGTCCAAATCATGTGCGGTTGTCACTCAAAGATATCAGACCGCTAAATGGCACAATTGATCAATCAGAACTGAGTATTCCAGAGCGCCGTGTAATAAATTGCAATAACAACCAGTTGGTTGTCTCTTACATATCACACTCGCAATCATGCTGTTGTTCCGTATTTCAGCACGAATGTGATTATCACACAGCCATTCTGATAAACAGAACTACAGCACGATTGCGAGTGTGATATTGCTTTAATATAACAGTTCAACAAACAAGTAATTAATACTAAATAATTTAAGTTTCACACAAAAATTGGCCAGTTAGTTTGTGCATCACTTTTCTGCCAGCAAAAATAGTTTCAAAAGAAGCCAAAGCATTAAGCACAACTCTTCTCTCTAGACTGCTCTGTTGTTGAACTAGAATCTGTGTTTTTGAACAAATCTCTGAAGTGAACCAATTGTTCTCGTTCATCTCCATTGTTTAGTTTTTTAACAAATCAGATAAGTTAATTGCCACGTCCGAATATCCATACTTCACTTCTATATAGTATGCCAAAAGCAGTATGCCAGTGTAGAAGTACTGTATGTCAGAATCCTCAGTATTCATGAAGCAGTAAACGAGAAATACCCGGATGACATACTATTTCTGGTGAGATTCTGAAGTGTGGATCGACTGAACACTTTAAGATCCCATAATGCCTCTGGAGTTGAGGAGACGTCTTGTTCAAAATGCTGGATTTAAAAGAAAGGCATTGAACCACGAGTCGGATGGTTGCATCATATCCTGCAACATCTGGACAGACCAGGGACATATGCAAGGATCCTTTTTGTGGTCTTCAGTTCGGCTTTCAACACCATCATCCCAGCTATACTCCAGAATAAATTACACCAACTCTCTGTTCCATTGTCTATCTGTCAGTGGATTACCAACTTTCTGACGGACAGGCAGCAGCTTGTGAGACACGGGAAACTCACTTCCAGCACCTGTACAATCAGCACTGGTGCCCCCCAGGGATGTGTGCTCTCCCCACTACTCTTCTCCCTCTACACCAATGACTGCATCACCAAGGACCCCTCTGTCAAGCTCATGAAGTTTGCAGGCGACACCACTGTCATCGGCCTCATCCGAGATGACGATGAGTCTGCATACAGAAGAGAGGTTGAACAGTTGGCTGTCTGGTGCAGTCAAAACAACCTTGAGCTGAACACGCTCAAAACAGTGGAGATGATTGTGGACTTTAGGAGAAACATCCCAACATTTACCCCACTCACCGTTCTAAACAGCACTGTGGCAGCAGTGGAGTCTTTCAGGTTCCTGGGCACTACCATCTCACAGGACCTGAAGTGGGAGACGCACATTGACTCCATTGTGTAAAAGGCCCAGCAGAGGTTGTACTTCCTTCGCCAGCTGAGGAAGTTCAACCTGCCACAGGCGCTGCTGATACAGTTTTACTCAGCAGTCATTGAGTCTGTCCTCTGCACTTCAATAACTGTCTGGTTTGGTTCAGCTACAAAATCAGACATCAGAAGACTACAATGGACAGTTCAGACTGCTGAGAGGATTATTGGTTGCCCCCTGCACCCCCTTCAAGAACTATACACTTCCAGAGTGAGGAAAAAGGCTGGAAAAATCACTCTGGACCCCACTCATCCTGGCCACTACCTTTTTGAACTGTTGCCTTCTGGCCGACGCTTCAGAGCTCTGAGCACCTGAACCGTCAGGCACAGGAACAGTTTTTTCCTTCAGGCTATCCATCTCATGAACAGTTAAATTGCCCCATTGAGCAATAACTATGTGCAATACACAGTTTAGTCTTTTTTATACTTATCCAACACATCCAACCTCTTCTGCCATTACATTCCTCTGAAAAAAAAAAAAAAAAGAAGATTTGCACTGTACATAACGGATAACAGATTGTATTAGATTTGCACTACGTATGTGTGTGTATGTATGTGTGTATCTGTACGTATGTGTATAATTATTTTTTATTTTTTATTATTATCTATGTCTTGTTGCTGTTTTTGTATTGTTGTGTACTGGAAGCTTCTGTCACCAAGACAAATTCCTTGTATGTGTAAGCATACTTGGCAATAAAGCTCATTCTGATTCTGATTCTGATACTCAGTTGTAAGAGCCAGAGCGGATTATTTCGAGAAGTCTGTCCTTCAAATACAAATCAAATACAGTACATACTGTGACAGTACGTGGTTTTGGATGCAATGAATGATTGAATGACTCAGTCATAACATAAAAGATGCTCATTTGTCACCACCTATTGGTGTAAATATACAATCTCCAAAAATGGACTTTGAACAAATCAGTGCATGAAAAAAAAAAAAAAAAAAAGGGAATCAAAATCCTCACCACTATTTGATAGCCATAAACATGGAGTGATAAATATAGTAAAGATATGAATGCCAGAACTAACTGTTGTACAACAAATATTGAGCAAACTGTTTTTTTTTTTTTTTGTACTGTGTTGTTATATTTTCATCTTTTATGTATCTATGATGTAGTAGCTAAAAAGCATGAAACACTCATATTCGGGTCTTTAATGACCTGATATTTACTGTATATCTATCACAAATGAATCTACAAAATGCCCAGATAGTGTATAATTTTAAAAAATATTTTCAAGACAATTAGAAAATAATAGAATGAAATATATTTTTATATAGTTTGATGTTACATTTTTCATAATTCAAAGAGATAATGCAACAAATCAGGACAAATCTAGAACAGGATTCATTACTTTCACACTGAAATTTCATGAGATGCAACTGGCTGACAAAAACATATGGAGCAACACCTAACACATAAGATACACAAAATCTACACATAAGTTACTCATAAGTTACACATATATTTATTCTCAAGCATTTATTGAGTCTAAATAGATGCACAACCTACATAATACACCCAAATAATTGTACACCCAAATGACAATGCCATACTGTTCATGTGTTATACTTGCTATAGTTTTTTAATGTTGTTTTTTCATCAAATAGCAATGTCAAATGTAAATCAAGTCAATCACTGAAACATCAGCGCCAACCGGAGTAAGAAATAGCATGTATAATATGTATCTGTCCACACATATAAAATACGGATAATTCATTGTTGCACAGAAAATCAGTGTGTTATAGTATTTATTTGTATGAATATAGTACTAACTTCTCTTGTAATAAAAAAAGAAACAGATATCATGTGATATATATATATATATATATACTGACAGTTTGAGATTTCATCACTGAGACCCATGTTTCACCTTCAGATAGAGAAACTAGAGTAACATAATAAGAGGTCAAGTAAAAAAAGAGCATCTTGAAGATCTAGTTCCATCTCAGGCTGCTCACACGGCTATATTTCCTCAAACTGAGAAATACCAAATATCGTTGCTACAACTAAAAGCGCGTCCATGGTTTCAGGGAAAGTCAAGAGTGTGAATGGTGGGCTTTTACTAGCAGTATAAAAACAAAGCGCGCACTCGCGCTGCTGGATTAACTGCACTGGGACGTCCTGAAGCAGAAGGATTAAACTCTGCAGCTATGTCTGACACATTACGAAGACTGGTAAACTCATCTCCCTATGGTGTTTTGCAGGACAAACTGGAAGCCTGGTACAAAGACTACCATGTAAGGCATCAATTATTCAAACTGCCCTTAATCGGTGATCAGCCACCATACTGTTGCAGTTTAGGCTACTAAATGTTTATTTTAATACTCTAGTTTGTATTCTGTGTACTGTGTATATGCTATCTATCACGTGTACAAATTCAGGATTTAGTAATTCTATATTGTGATATTTGAGACTAAATGTATACACTATTAGGTGTAACTGCCTTCTGGCTGAAGTTTTGCACACAGTACACATAGACATAATAAATTGGAAAGGGGATGTACAATTGTACCAAAAGTTGCTAAGCGAATTTAAATGCACAGCAATGCATCTATGTAACAATAGGTCTACGTTAGAATATTCGCTTTATTGCATAGATTTTGCTGCAAAGTTTGGTTTCTACGGACGCTAGTTGTCAGGACAACGCGGACTCCATTTCCGGGCAGTTCTGATAGGCTGTAGAAAACGTGCGCGCTCCCGTCAAGCTCGGTTTCTAAAAGGTGCTGAATGGGAAAGACTCGTAAATTTCCTTACAAACTCTTGTATTGTGGAATTTTTGTTCTCAAAGTTTTGAGACATAAAACCACACATTTTTGTTCATTAAAGGAATATTGCGGCTTCATTAGCCCAACCAACAGCATTTGTGGCATACTGTTGATTATCACAAACATTCATTTCAACTGCAAAAAATCGAGTTTACAGTGAGGCCAATGTGGGGCCAATTTTTGGAGGGTGTAAAGGCAGAAATGTGAAGCTTATAATTGTAGAAAAGCACTTACATGAACTCCCAGTTAAAACTTGTGGATTATTTGAGCTGTAAATGTTTGTTTTTACAGTTGTTTTAGGGTTTATGGCTTTATGTCGTCATGGCAACGAAGTTGTAAAATTGTATGACTTTACACAGAAAGGTTTAGTAAGAGATTTGATCACACTAAAATTATGTTAACATGCATATTGTTTACATTTTGTGGCAATACTTTTGAAAAAGGTAGTAGTGTAACGTTTACAGACTGGCATTAGACCTTATTCACGCTAGCGCCATCTTTGATTTTAATGGAAACGACAATGAGGCTGCGAGGGACAGACTTACCATCTCTTCAATGGCACGGACGGTATAAAGCTCTATAAAGCTCCTAGATCACATCTGATTTTCCACAACTCATGTTGTCTGGAGTTCTTACTGAATGTTCTTGGACAGATATTTTATCAATGTTTTGTCCGTGGATCGATCCAAAAACAGTTTAAACTGCAGTACAGCCCAATGAAGAGCCTATAAGTCTATCCTTCACAACCTCGTTGTCATTCCCATTAAAAATTAAAGATGGCGCTAGCGTGAATAAGGTTGATTATGGTAATCAACATTATGCCTCAAATTATGTCGATTGAGTTTAACTTGTATTGAACCCAGATTAAATTCCTTTAAATTAAGTTGTTTTTGTTTACCTAATGGACAAATAATTTATTTTAATGACAGGAAACATAAAATCCATTGTTTTTCATGCTGCCTGATCAGGAAATGATGCCGTTCTGACAGGGACCTTTCTAATGGTGCTGCTTGTGAAGTTGTATATTAAAGGGATACTGTAGTTCATCCAAAATGAAAATTCTGTCATCATTTACTCACCTTCTTGTCAATCCAAACCAGTATGTTTTTCATTCATTTTCATTTTAAGGTGAACTATCCTTTTAACTTGCTGTCTTTTAACAGTTATTGTTCATCTTTTCTAACAGGTGTTCTCTTGTGACCAGAACCTGAATCGGTGCTGTGAGCTTGTGGAGCTCACTTCTAAAATTCAGGGTCAATTGTTCACCATACTCAACCTTACAGCACAGGAGGGTAACAAGCTGATTTACCCCTCTTTTTCTCATATACAGTACTGTGCAAAAGTTTTAGGCACTTGTAAAAAATGTTGCATAGTGAGGATGTCTTCAGAAATAATGCCATAAATAATTTTCATTTATCAATTAACATCATACAAAGTCAGGTAAACATTAAAAAAAGCTAAATCAATATTTGGCCACCTTTGCCTTTAAAACAGCACCAATTCTCCTAGGTACACCTGGACACAGTTTTTCTTGGTTGTTGGCAGATAGGATGTTTCAAGCTTCTTTCAAGAACTTGCCACAGTCCTTCTATGTATTTAGGCTGTCTCAGTTGCTTCTGTCTCTTCATGTAATCCCAGACTGACTCAATGATGCTGAGATCTGTGCTCTGTGGGGGCCATACCATATGTTGTAGGCAGTGGCGTAGCCAAGGCCCACCCAAATTAGACCCTGGCCCACTCAGAATATTAGAGATTGTTCTTTGACTTCAAATATACATTTACACAATAGTTTAAAAATGCATAAATTCTGATTTCTGAAAGTGTGAAAGAACTGTTTGAATGCACCACCTCTGTTGATAAGAAAAATTTAATAATAATAATAATTTTATTTATTGAGACCCACCCTAAAGTAATATCCTGGCTACACCCTTGGTTGTAGGGCTCCTTGATCTTCTCCTATTTAATTCTATTTAAATCTAAAATTAATATTTCCTATTGATGTACACTTAAAGAAGAATATATAAAATAACCGTTTCAAGACAAATGTTTTTGTGAAAAATATAATGTGCCTAAGACTTTTGCACAGTACTGTATATTTAATGTCTCATACACCCTACCATATCAATGGCTGAATTTCCTGTTCCCACCTCCTGTCTTCTATATGATATTTATTCTACGTCTTCCCTGTGACTCTGCAGTCTTCCATTCCACTTAGAATATGAACTGCAAGACAAGTACACTATGCAGGTGTCTATGCTGCTTGGTCTGCATACAGTACAAAAAGTTGATGTCTTTCTTTTCACCATTATTCCCATTCTACATTAAATAAATTCTGACAGTCTCTTCAGCAAACTGAATAAGCAAGACTAAATAGTTGTGTCATATAAGAGTCAGGCACTTCAACACTGAAATATGGTTATTAGGTTGGCTTGAAAGAGCCAACCTACTGAACTACTATTTAAACTTAATATTCTTCTTCTTCTTCTGAGACTACAGTTTCTAACACTAACTCCTCCTAGAGCTTTCAAGCTACAGTACACGCACCAAGCTCGGCATATACCTTCAGACTGATCTCGAATAGTGTGCTATATCTTTTCTAATTGATCGAACTTATGGTTTTCCCACAGCGGATGATCAAAAATCTGAAAAATCCCATTCACTTACATTGATGGAATGTTCAGATGAGCCAAGACTATTCAAACTCCAACTCAAATCTGAGCCACCAACAGAAGGCTTTAACATGCTTTAGGCTGCTCTTCTATCAAATCTCTATTTCTATCTGTCTCTTTTAATATGCTTTGGGCCACTCTATCGAATCTTTTTTTCTATCAAATTCAATCAAGGTTTACTTGAATGACTGTTTTTACAATATTGCCATATCAATACAATATTTATATGTGTCTCTATCTGTTTCTTTCTTTCTATCTATCTATCTATCTATCTATCTATCTATCTATCTATCTATCTGTCTATCTATCTATCTATCTATCTATCTATCTATCTATCTATCTATCTATCTGTCTGTCTGTCTGTCTGTCTACCTGTCTGTCTGTCTATCTATCTATCTGTCTATCTGTCTGTCTGTCTGTCTGTCTGTCTATCTATCTATCTATCTATCTATCTATCTATCTATCTATCTGTCTATCTGTCTGTCTGTCTGTCTGTCTGTCTATCATCATTAGCGCACCCTAGCAACCAAAACCCATTGGCTGTGTCTCGTTTAAATGAGGCTTGTTTACTGTAAAAGAGGACGCTCGGTACACTGCAGCCTTCAAAGGACACGTCCTAGCTAGCACAAAGCCTTCAAAATGAGACACAGCTTGTCTGTCTATCTATCTATAAACTTTCAGACTAGGCTTTTTAAAGCCAACCTAAAGTTTGTCCACAAAATTTTCAATCTAGTTACTCCTTAATGTCTGTTGAAGAAAAAAGTATAACACGTGTATTATAAAAAGCAGATTCTCTGTCCTCTCTCTGCTTCAGGGGGGCATTATGCAGGGGCTGACACACTGAAATCTCGCCTCTTACCATGGCTTGGCTCCTGCTTCACCATAGCGGCTTCATCCGTCTCCACGGATACCAGCCTCAGCCTCATTCAGGTCAGTGGATTAAGCCAGAATTCTTTGCTGATTTCTTTAGCAACAGCAGTTTGTGTTTTTTATAGCATCATAGCATGGTTATGTTCATGAGTGAAACAATTGTTTTTCCCAGAATAGTATATTAACATGCTGCTCTTACTATCTCTGCAGTATATAGTATACTTAGCACAGAGTGCAAATTTTATATATGCATGGAATACATGGATGACCTACTGCATTTGCCAAAATGTGCAGTAAACAATAGATTACCTTCCATTTCAGGGTGATGAATGAACCAGAAGTAATTATAGCTGTGAGTTTTTAAGCATTATTTTATCGGACTGCTACAAGTTAAGCCATTTTTGATTGGTGATAACTGAACGCCACTCACATGCAATGTACTGATGTCATGTGACAACAATGTAGCATACTACTCTTTGGAACATTTATTGTTGTATAATGCCAACTGTTTCACTTACAATAATAAAAATATAGCAGCCTGTATAAAGCTGTACATTTTTTAGTACTGTAAGTGGTAAGCTAGTATTGCATTTTGAACATAGTTTATGATTCTGAGCCATACTGCTGTAGATATACTTGCATGAATGTATGTGTATTTCTGTGTTGGCTGATTAGGAGTCTGTGGAAAAAGATCGGAAGATCCGTGAACTGTCCTCTGCTCATGAGAGTGACATGCAGAACATAGAAGATCTGTTGTGCTCCACACGGATCGAGTTGGACTCCGTTAAACAGGAGTCAGTAACAATTCTAGGAACAAGTCTAAATCAGATTAAAATTCTATATAGATACAGGACTCAGGAATGTCTGTTAACATAAAATTCTGTTCACTTTTATAACTAGCTAGGCCTGATCATACAGTAGAAAGCATGACTTGCCCAAAGACTCTCAATATAAATAAATAAAAAAGTTACTGTGTAATTTATTTATTCCCAGACTTACCGACACTCAGATTGAACTGGATTCTACAAAGAATAAATCAGCAACCACCCTTTTGGCCACAGAGGATGAAATACTACATCTAAAGGCAGAGTGAGTCAATTAGGAACAGTTCACCCAAAAATGAAAATTCTCTCATTTACTCATCCTCATGCATCCCAGATGTGAATGACTTTCTTTCTTTTACAGAACACAAACAAAGATTTTTCAAAGAATATCTCAGCTCTGCAGGTCCATACAAGGCAAGTGAATGGTGAACAAAACTTTAAAGCTCCAAGAAGTACATAAAGGCATCATAAAAGTAATGCATGCGACAAGTGGTTTAATTTATGTGTTCTGGAGCGATTTCACCGATTTTGGGTGAGAACAGGCCAAAATATAACTCCTTTTTCACTATAAATAGTGACATCAACAGTCTCCTTGGCGATCATGAATTCAAGCCAAATTACACTTCCTAGCGCCAACTAGCACTCTGCGCATACGTCAAGCACTAGGAAGTGTAACTGAGCTTGAAATTATGATCGTGTCTAAAGACTGCAACGGCAAGATGTACAATGAAAAAGGAGTTATATTTTGGTCTGTTCTCACCTAAAAGTGATTGGATCACTTCTGAAGACATGGATTAAACCACTAGAGTTGTATGGATTACTTTTATGCTGCCTTTATATGCTTTTTGGAGCTTTGGTCACCATTCACTTGCATTGTATGGACCTACAGAGCTGAGATATTCTTCTAAAAATCTTCATTTGTGTTCTGCAGAAGAAAGAAAGCAAATACATCTGGGATGGCATGATGTAAATGATGAGAGAATTTTCATTTTGGGTGAACTATTCCTTTAAGTCTAAATTCCTATTTACTGTACATGTTTGTTTATTTGTCTCCTGGACAGTTGTGGTGCTGTTTATGAGTCATACTGAGTGTTCATTTGTATAACAGTAGGTGAAATGTTTGGGAATTCAATATTTAGATGTTTGCTAAATTATGGAAATGTGTGTGTGACAGGTTGCGAGCAGCTCAAAATCAGGTTGATATGTATAAGAGAAAGGTTGAAGTACTGGATGACTATGAGAGGCAGGTCAGAATCCTACATGATGAGGTCTCTTTCCTCACTGCTGAGAAAACCATGCTGCAGGAGCGGTACGTTTGCCATGTACACACACAGCTGAAAGGTGCTGTTCTTTAGGTGCAAATAAGCCTTAATGGAATATTCCAGGTTCAGTATAAATTAATCTCAATCGACTGCATTTGTGGCATAATGTTGATTACCACAAAAATGTATTTAAACTTAAAAAAAAAAAAAATAATAATTCTTGAAAAAGAGCAAAAATGAACTGGATTCTACAAAGAATAAATCAGCAGCCACCCTGTTAGCCACAGAGGATGAAATACTACATCTAAAGGCAGAGTGAGTCAATTGTAATTAAAGGAATAGTTCACCCAAAATCTGGGTTACAGTGAGGCACTTACAATGGAAGTGAATGGGGGCCAACCCGTAAATGTTAAAATATACACTGTTTCAAAAGTATAGCCACAAGACTTAAACAATATCCGTGTTAAGATGATTTAAGTGTGATAAAATATCTTACTAACCTTTTTGTGTGAAGTTATATCCAATTTTACAACTTCGTTGCCATGACGATGTAACAGCATAAACCCTAAAATGACCATAAAAATAAACAACTTTACAGCTGAAATAATACATGTCTTTTACAGAATAATTAATGTGTTTTCATAAAATTACAAGCTTCATATTCCTGCCTTTAAAACCTCCAAAAATTGGCCCCATTCATTTAGAGTGTAAGTGCCTCACTGTAACCTTGATTTTTGCTTTTTTTTAAAGAAAAGGAGGGAATAGTCGAAATAATTTTTTGTGCTAATCCAAATTATGCTAAAAATTCTGCCAATTGAACTTAACTTGTTTTGAACCCGGAATATTTCTTTAAATAATAATTCTAAAGTTCTAGTGCTTGTAAATGTCTATGTAACTTCTTCTCTTCCTCTTGTCAAAGCTTACTGTTTCTCATTTCCAGATTAATCAGGAGCTGTTCACCTAGTCCTCTTCCCCGCCGGAGTCGCTCTGTTAGCCCTGTGAGGGGTGAGTCTCCTACACGCGCCCAACTCACCAGTTCCTCTCGGCACGCCCGGTTGGTCTCCCGTTTCTCAGACATGTATGCCACAGAGAGACTGGAATCCCAGAGTCTCCTTCGCAAATACATAGATGACCTGGAAACAGTCCAGAAGATCATTTTCATTGCTGTTGTGGTAAGTACACCAACAACACTGCAGAAAACTGCTGTTGTACTTAAGAATACTGGTAAGAATCTATTATCAGCCCTGTGACAGTATGAATGTTATGACCCTTTTTTATAGGTTATAAAACATATTAAACACCATATGTAATAGTTATTCTATTTAAACTAACCTGAACCAAGATTAGACAACATTTCTCAGAATTTTCTTTATTATTGCTGCCAGATCAAAACATTTCCTCTCTTATTTGTCAAATGAGAAACAATCCTTTTGATTGACTGTAATATTCTTTGTACTATCTAATCAGCAGGGAAGATGTTGTAACCATTTTTTTTTTTTTTTTCAATAGGAATCATTCCAGGCTGCTAAACTGGCCTATCGGCAGTTTAAAATACGTGTGAGGAAGACACTTTCCTCCACTCACATTGGTCCTGAGAGCCTGGAGGATGCAGTGGTGGATTACATAGTGAGAAATCTGGACCTGTATGATGTGCAGACCAGTGTTAATGTATGTGTGACCTCCACTACAGCAACACCGCAGCCTTTTTAATTATTAAAAATGGGGCACATTTTGAAATTCTAGATAAACAGAAACAAAATAAATCTCACACACCTCACAAAACTTCATTTGATCTTTATTTCAAATGAAACATTTCAAATTATATGTGCTAGACTGTGAGTATAAAACACTGTGGGATGCTTGCTTATTTATTAAATGTTTTTTAATAAATATCTAATCTAAATCCTCTTCCCTTGCTTTTTCAAAAACTGTTCTTAAACCTTTCTTTGCCCAGAAATGTTCTCTGTATATTTGAAAGAAGTTTCCTTTACAGTTGTTAAGTGACATACAGTATAATGTAATTGTCCAATTTCCATGTCTTAGGACGTGATAAATGCGATGAACGTAAACCCGCGCATCTCTTTCCCTCCGGAGGTGGACTTTGTTCTGATCAGCAGCTTCATTAGGGAGGCGTGTCGAATAGCCTTTGCCATGCAAACTCTGGACCCACCACTAGACCTGGCCTTCAGCTCGGATGGAGAACTCTACAGTGACGTGAAGTCAGTGCAGTTCAACAATTATATGCCCTCACACATACACACAAACTCACACTCATATTCAAAGCAAAACTAGAAGGAAAATAGAAGCTAAAAGTATTGTGCATACCATAAATTATTACACTGTAATGTTTCCTTTTTTACACTATATTTGTTGTGAGCTTGTAAAACATCCCATGTAAGTTATGTTCATTCCCTTCCTATGTTCAAAAACCCTCAGTGATCTTAAGAACCATAACTAGGGGCCTGGGTAGCACAGCGAGTATTGATGCTGACTACTACCCCTGGAGTCGCGAGTTCGAATCCAGGGTGTGCTGAGTGACTCCAGCCAGGTCTCCTAAGCAACCAAATTGGCCGGTTGCTAGGGAGGGTTGAGTCACATGGGGTAACCTCCTCGTGGTCGCAATTAGTGGTTCTCGCTCTCAATGGGGCGCATGGTAAGTTGTGCTTGGATCACAGAGAGTAGCATGAGCCTCCACATGCTGGGAGTCTCCGCGGTGTCATGCACAACGAGTCACGTGATAAGATGCGTGGATTGACGGTCTCAGAAGCGGAGGCAACTTGAGACTTGTCCTCCTCCACCCACATTGAGATGAGTAACCGCATCACCACAAGGACCTACTAAGTAGTGGGAATTGGGCATTCCAAATTGGGGAGAAAAACGGGATAAATAAAGAAAAAAAAGAACCATAACTAGTTTTTTTTTTTTTTTTTTTTTACTTAAAGGGATAGTTACCCAATAATGGAAATTCGTCATCATTTCTCACCCTCATGTTGTTCCAGACTTGTAGGACTTTCTTTATATTGTGGAACACAAATGGAGATGTTAGGCAGAATGACATTCTTAGTCAACTTTCACTTTCATTGCATCGTTTTTCCATACAATGAAAGTAAATGGTGACTAAGGCTAACATTCTGTCAAACATCTCCTTTTGCATTCTGCGGAAGAAAGAAAGTCAAATGGATTTGAAAAAATATGAAGATTAGTAAATTATAACAGAATTATTTATTTTTGGGTGAACTATCCCTTTATGGGTTATTTCGCAACTGGACACTTGTCATTTATGTTGAACAGAATCCAAATGTAACCAGAACAAATTCCTGTACCTGACACTTACTGGCAAATTAAAGTGATTCTGATTCTAAAACTAACATCTAGCATACTGAGATGCACATTACGCTGAGACTTTCATGAATGCTCTACAAAAACAAAAACAAATGGAGACACACAGACACACACACAAGTAAACTTGGAACCAGGGAAACAAGATAACACAACAACCAATGACATGACATAGACAGAAACTAGAACTAAACTTCAAAATAAAAGACAAGAAATGAACAAAAAGCATACAAACATGTGACACTCACCCATACACACTCTTTCTCTCAATCTCAGGTATAGGCGCAGTTTTGACTCTGAGTTTACTGCTCCACTGGTGGCACATCATGTGTGGCCTGCGCTGGTGGAGGGCGACACTGTCATACTGAAGGGAGAAGCAGTCACCAGGAGAGGAGCTCTGGTATGTGGAAGCCATTCAGAGAAAATCAATCAAAATAGCATTCGCACTAGTCATGACATACACATACCTGATAGGATTAGAAGAAAAGCTATAAAAAAAGTATTAAAGGGATAGTTCACTCAAAAATGACTCACCCTCATGTTGTTCCAAACCTGCACGACTTATTTTCGTTAGGGAGAATACAGTCACCATTCACCTTTTTTTCTCTATACAATGAAAGTGAATGGTGGCTGATGCTAACATAATATCTCCTTTTACGTTCCATGGAAGACAGAAACACATACAGGTTTGGAACAATATTAGGGTGAGTAAATAATGATAGAATATACATTTTTGGGTGAACTATCCCTTTAAGGAGTCAAGCTACTGCAGATTTTCAGTGGAAAGTTGAATTAATTTTGATTAGCTTCATTCAATTACTTGTACTTTAGTTAAAGAGTTTAAAAATGATGTATATATGGATGAATGTGTTTTTCTCTAGTGGAGAAGCAGGAGTCGTAGCTCCAGTCCTGTTCATTCTCGCTCTCGCTCAGGAAGCCCCACCCGCACATTTGTGAGTTTCTGTGTTGACTGAAATCTCAGGCAGTCAGTCTTCCAATGAACCTTTCTAGAAGTGAACCAGGAAAACAATAAATACATTGTCCACAATTTATCATTAGTTTATTAGTGTCTATTAGTTACATTTTCTTCATATCTCTCTTGCACATGCTTCCTCATTGAGTCTGAGGGTTAGTACCATTACTTAAAACATTCTTCCTTAAATTTATTTTCTAAATCAATTCTCCATAAATTATTTAATAACAGTGATTTTGCCAACTGGTGCTTTGTGGATGACTTTTAAGTCCTCTCTTTCTATGTGTCAGATGCCCAGCCATAGTCGAAGTCCCTCACCTGGACGTCTCTCAAGTAGTCGACTTTAAACTTCATATATCTGACCTCTACACGGTTTACACTGGAAAAAGACCACAATTGCTTAAAAGCTGCATTATATGTTATCAACAGAATAATTACAACATAAAATATTTCTCAGCTTTAAAATATTCCTTTCTAAGTGGTGGAAGAAGTACAACAATGGAAAAACAAGTATCTTTACAAATTACTCTGTACTTGATTTGAGTCATTTTTCATTGAAGCATAAAGCACTGTTTACAAGAATAACCTGCACCCTAACATTTCATGAGTGATCTCCAATATTTTATGGTGATGGCACATTGCAGGGGCTCAAAATGATTGGCCAGTTAAACCTTAATGTGTTAGATCAGCACCATGGATATACATTATAATAATCTGTGATTCAAAGTGGAGAGAGCACCTATCTAAGTATTAACTCATTACTTAATAGAAGAAAACGTGCTGGCTAAGGTGCTTTGCTTGTCTGTATGATAACTGGGCAAGTTCTTTAAGGTGCTATACTTTCAGTTTGTTTTTGTATGCAGTGTATTTTCATATATTTGTGCAATTTGGATTTTGTTTTCTCTAAAGCAGGAATGATAAATTAGATAAATTCTGTTGTCCTTTAGGTCTTGAAAAAGTCACACCTGAACATCAGCACTTTTGTTCATATTCGCTGGAGAAAAGCATTCATTAGCTATTTTGCATTGATATCTGTACTGTATTTCTGTCATTACTTTAATATCAGAGCTGATAGTGTTTAAACTGAATTTTCATTAATTGTTTCATCTTTGTAGTTCATTTCGACTAACAGTACTCAACATTTTTTTATGTAGACAATAAAATAATCTTTCACAAGGCTGTATTGTACGCATTCAGTTTAAGGCCATTATTTTGGTTGGCTACTGTCAGTTTTATTATCTTGTAATTTTGGTGCTAAATGTTTGAGTTTACTTCCATACTAAAGAATGGTCTGTGTATCTAACAGCAATGGTGAACACAGCCGTACAAATTCTCAGTTTCACAGTATGGTTTGGTGCTCAGCCTATTTCCCTACTTTTGACATTCTTTTTAAATCTCTGTCAAGGAGAGTACTTTTTTAAAAAGTTGAATCTGTTGTCTCAAATCATTAATTAAAATGTGTTTTGAACAAAATGTGTGAGGCTGAATTACTAGTAGAACTAAAGTGTGATAGTTTTAAGTTCTGCAAGGTAAGATTAACTTTCACATAGTCATCTGACAAAATGATCTGATTCAATAGGCAATTCAACAGAGTAAAGAAACAAACAGTAAAAATGATTAAAGGATTTGTAATCATTTTTGGACATGTATGTAAACATTTTGGTTTGGTATATCCAAGGTGGTTCTTTTGCTGTGCACGTGTCACATACTTAGTTCTCATTGAGAAGTGATAATGGAATGGATTAACACAGACATGCACAGTGGGCCCATTTTGACAGCTGGAAAAGGCAATATGCAATGCTCGGCAAGCAGAATTAATCAGAAATGGTTGTAATTCAGTTAAGATATTATAAAATGCCAAAAATGATCAAAATAAACCTAAAATTGAGATTTCCTTGGCCAATGTTTGCCAAGTTTTTAAACATTTTTTTTTTAACAATTCTTTAAAAATGATGTTTATCCATGAATATTCAGTACATATAACAAAAAGTTACATTATGATGACATTAGAATTGTCTTCAAAGCTTGAAGGACACCAAGTCCAAACATTATTCTCTCTGTGCAAAATTTCAATTGCCACCGCTAGGGGCCACCCAAATTCCACTTCACCGAAGAGGACACTGACACTGAGGGACTTGATTATGAAAACACATGCAGTAAAATAAATGAATTTTTTTTTTTTTTTTTTTTTTTTTTTTTGAGGATACAAACATTTCTGAAGGACGTGTAGTTACAAAGAGAGACTTTTATACTGTCACCACAGACATACTTCATTTAGATAAAAACTTAGCTATGTCCCTTGCTCGTAAACGTAACAAAGCAATGGTGCCATTAATCTGACTAGATTTCTCTAGGAGATAAGGAAACATGTCTGTTTTGTCCTCTATTTGGTAAGGACTCTAAAAAGCATCTAGCTATTTATTTCTGACCATGGAGATGGAAAGTTTTTAGAGTGGAATCATGGAATAAGATCAATTGTTAGGTAGGCCCCGTGATTACAAGACATGCTTCAATGTGCCAGCTACAGAGGCATTATGCTTAAGAGACATCCATTTGCTGACTGCAAATAAAAGCCGCATTATATAGTTGCTATGGTACCGGATAACATCCTGCTGTCTTATGGTGAGCCAAAAAGAGAGTATAAAGCGATGTAATTGCAGAATGATTGCAAGGCCAAGTCATACTGGTGAATTATAATGCAGGGACGAGGGACCAGTAATACAGGCAGGCGGAGCATGAACTCATACTCTGAGGCTATCATAATTTTCCTGAAATATACAAATACTGTATGTTGCTCTATGTCCTAGAAATACCCCAATTAGGGGTTATTTCGAGCCCAGTTGCTGCCTTACCTGAACTGTTTTCTGTGTGTGCCTTCTCTGCTCGTATTAAAGGAGGCTGAGATCTGAGACCTCTCAGCAGACCAAGGCTAGATAGATAAGCATATGCTTTATATATAAAGCTGGCTATATATACTATATGTATATTGTATGTAGCTGCCATGCATAAATAAATGAATAAGTACCGTAATCTTTTAAAATGATATTGGCTTGGAAAAACTGAGGAAGGCTTTTAAGTAATTGCAATAATTGCACCAAAAAATGACAATCCTCATGTCGTAAAAAAAAAAAAAAACATATGACTTTGTTCCGTGGAACAAAAAAGGAAAAATTTTGCAGACTGTAGTGGTTGTTCTTTACCATGCAATTACAATGAATGGAGACTGGTGCTTTCAAGCTTTAAAAAAAGAACACAAAAGCACCACCGAAGTATAATTCATAGAAGACTAACAATATTCCTAGTTTTCTGAAGCCATATGAAAGCTTTGTGTGAGGACCAGACCAAAATCTAAGTATGCAGACCATTGCCTATTGTTTTGCTTTTTCTTTAGGTTGATTTCTAGTTGGATTGACTGGTTTAAATAAAGGACTGGCAACAACATGATTTACAGAGAATCAGGCTGAGACACTATGCGGCGATCTTGCTGTAGGTTTGTGAGGCTCGTCAGATCATCATTTGGACCTTGAGAGCGAAGTTTACAGAATGGGCCCGAAATAATCTATAATCTAGGAGACAAATAATAGAAACCATTTTGGGGGTGGGGGGGTCACGGTTGTTGAGGTCACAGATATAATGGTCCTCTTTGGTCCTTTAATATAGTAAAGGTGCTGAATGCAATAATTTTCTGAATAAAGGCTTGAAATGCGATAAAGGCCCAAAACTGTATCACTTTTGGTTCTAAAGTTATATGTATTTTTAAAGTTCACACAGTACAAGACAAACAATGTGTCCGCATTGCTGGCAATTTGCCTGTTTCAGTCATCTTTTCTTTCTTTTTTGTGTTGTCTCAAAGAAAATATTAATATCATTTGAATTTCTTTTCATCATTGATGTATCTGTAAAATGACATGACTGTGTCAGTTGGCTATCAAAAAACAAACAAAAAAAAAAACAAACAAACAAACAAAAAAAAAAATATACAAAATTATTTACTGCCCTCAAGTTGTCCCTCATTGTTTTTTCCTCCCAGTAGAAAAACACAATCTTTTCTTCAAGAATCCTAACGCTGCTCTCTTCCATACTAAAACAGTTCATATTGACCACTGCTGTCAAGGTGCGAAGAGGGAAAAAAAATAATTATAAAAATACAATAAAAGTAGTCCATTAAACACATAGCTGTTGTATGGCCCCAGAAAGCTTGGAATATAACGCACTTGTCATATGGATGTTTATTGGTGAAAGCCATGGTTTTACTACAGTAATATGGTGTTAATATAGTAGCCATGTTTTAATTTTGTGGTTACTATGATTTTACTACAAAATACCATTGTGATACTATGTTTAATGTAGTAAACCATGGTTAATTTTTGTAAAGGAAGGTTAGGGTTAGGGTGTATGTGGGACTCTAAATAAACACACTGCAGTGATGCTCCTATAGTGTATGTTAGTATTTTATTAAGGGTGCAAATAAACACAGCAAAAAAAGAAAAGTCCTCTCACTTTCAACTGCTTTTATTTTCAGCAAACTTAACATGTGTAAGTATTTGTATGAACATAAAAAGATTGAACAACTAAGACATAAACTGAACAAGTTTCACAGACATGTGACTAACAGAAATGGAATAATGTGTCCTTGTAACAGTCAGTATCTGGTGTGGCCACCAGCTGCATTAAGTACTGCAGTGCATCTCCTCATCATGGACTGCACGAGATATGCCAGTTCTTGCTGTTACCCCACTCTTCCACCAAGGAACTTGCAAGTTCCCAGACATTTCTGGGGGGAATGGCCCTAGCCCTCACCCTCCGATCCAACAGGTCCCAGACGTGCTCAATGGGATTGAAATCCGGGCTCTTCGTTGCCCATGGCAGAACACTGACATTCCTGTCTTGCAGGAAATCATGCACAGAACAAGCAGTATGGCTGGCGGCATTGTCATGCTGGAGGGTCATGTCAGGATGAGCCTGCAGGAAGAGTAACACGTGAGGGAGGAGGATGTCTTCCCTGTAACACACAGCACTGAGATTGCCTGCAATGACAACAAGCTCAGCCCGATGATGCTGTGACACACTGTCCCAGACCATGACGGACCCTCCACCTCCAAATCGATCCCGCTCCAGAGTACAGGCCTCGGTGTAACGCTTATCCCATCTTCTCACATCTGACTTCGAGGAGTTATTTGTAGGTCTGCAGGTGTGGCCAGACCCATCAGTCTACCAAATTAATTATATTCAGTCTTTTTGCCTGAATTAATATATATTAACTAGGATTTAGCATTATAATACCAGCAGAGATTGATTTTATGTTATGTTGTATAGCTTGGCAGGTTTTCTATTAGCCATGTACTGTATAGATACAGTCAGCAAGAAGGCTGGGGTTGGTGTAATGTTACAGTTATTCACTGTTCTGTTTGTTGGACTCTTATTTTGATATGTTTTTTGTATCATCCTTAGTTTCCCCTGGACTACACTTCCCATAATGCACTGCCCTCATCACTGCCATCTGTTCCCAATCTTCCTCACCTGTCCTCCATTTCCTCATCAGCGCCTGTGTGTATAAATACCCTCCAGTTTTATTCATTCCTTTGTCAGTTCTTTTATTGTTACACTGTTAAATTGTTGCTTAGTTGACTTATGAATTATGTTCCACTCCAGTGTGATTTCCTGTTTGACTCTTTGTATGATTTGTCCACTCCTGTGTCTCCAATAAAAGCTTGAAAGTTAATCTACTCCTGTGTCTCCTGTCTTCCTCTCCATGAACCCAATGTTACAATAATACTGTTAGTAAATAATTAAATAAATGTAGAAACTTGTATCTTACAGCAGTGAACATTAACATCTCTGCATCCTATGAGCAACTACGCAGACATATTAAGAGCAAGTAAGTCTTTCATTGCTGCCGCTGATTAGCGGTGTCCAGTTACACAAGCGTGCAATCTCTGCACAGATACGCTCATTATAATACCTATGCGCATATATGCTGACTAAGCACTAGTGAATGTATTTGTTTGCAGATGTATCAATATATATTAGTGTCAAATAATAAACTTGAGAAGAGAAACATTTTTGATGGTAAATACCTAAAGATCTGTTGAGTAAATGAACATTATGGTAATTACCATAGAAATGTTTCTGAGGTAAAACTATCTGTTACACATTAACAGTTATAAATATTATCACTCACCTGGTCATAAATGCACAGCAACACCACACAAAAGAAAACATGTATTTATTTATTTATTTTTTTACAAATAACCAAGACTGTGCAACTTCTTCCCAGTGAAGCTGCCAAACTGAAACTTCAGTGCACATGCGCTAAAACTAAACAGACTGCTTTGCCTTGTGCATTCGTGAAGCAGGGAATTTTGTACACCTTTTGTTCTTTGATTTCATGCAATATATATATCGGAACGAAATTAACCGGTTATTAAAGTTTTCGCTTTGAAAGAATTGAAAGGGTCTTTGTTCCCATTTTCGGCTATGTTATGCAAATAATTTAGTTTGTTTTCGTTTTCTTTCCTTGAACCGTTTTTAGTACATGGTTAAAAAGGTCATGACATGAGGAAATAAAATTTTCCTTGATCTTTTAACATAAGAGGTCATTGTACAATAAAAACATACTGTAAGTTTCAGAACTCAAAACTTCCTCCTCACTGCAAAAAGATCATGTGTTGAAACTCAGCTGCCAAAATGACTCTCTCTACTTTCTCCACATTGTGATGTCACACTGTGGTAGACATTTACATCTGATGCCTCCAAACGACACATCAATGCCTACTTTACCTTATCACCTCCATAGCCACGCCCAGTAGTGGTGAGCAGTGAGATGGCAATGAGAAAGCAGGTTAGTCAAGAGCCGTGATGGGAGAAAGGTGCCATCCGTTGTTCCTGGCAGGCTCCATTTGGTTAGGATTAGGGTGGGGACGGGGTTAGGGCATATGCTGCCTCCCAGGAACAAACCATGGCACCTTTGCACAGTGGGAGTCAAGAGCAGAGAGCCAATCATGAGAGTGGGTGTTTACTGTCAAGTCTTAAAGGATAACCAGCACCAAAACCAAGTGTTTCTGACAGAGGGTCAGAATGAGGGTGGAAAATGATCCTGTTTTACAATTTTGTTTATTTTTATTTTTTTGTGCAAAAAACTTTACTAATATTATAAATGAACCTCAAAGAACATATTAAAATATTTAAAAAAGCATGTCCTGACCCCTTTAAAATAGCCAAACCTATCGGACATTTCTCCCTGTTTTTACTCATAAGAATTAATGATTAACTATGGTAAAAGGCTTCGCTTTCCCCCCACGCTAAACCAAGTCCTCAGGGTATGACACATTGCCGACTGTATCTTTTATGTATTTTGTTAAATACTTTTGACTACAATGAGTAAGGAACAATATTTGTCTGCTGACACAAGCCAAAGAATAGACATGAGGAAATATAGCTGTTAGACGCTCCAGACCACAGTATATTCTGGAAAGGTTTGTAATTTCCAACATTTGTTAATGTTACATGTCACAGTTCAATGTTTTGTAAGATAAAAATACTTCCTCTGGCGTTTCCTCTGTTAGATGAGGGCTGTTCAGGTGATCACAGTCACCCATGGGGAGCTGGTGTCTTTACCTTTTGCAGCCTTCCAACCTCTTGTGTTCCTGCCTTTTCCCTGGGGGTTCTTAGAAAAATACTTCCAGGATGCATGTTTGGGATTTGCATGATGGAAACAACAGCCCAGACGTGGCTGGACTTGGGCAAAATGCTTTTACAGGGGTTTTATGGAAAATATTGGTGTGATTTGGTGTGGGTCAGCAGTGCCTGGTCTTACCAGGCCTGGTCAAGTTCATCTAACAGAACATTTTACATTCAGAGGAATGATTACCCACACAGTTATTTGTGGTTTGAGAGGCAGGGGATGTAACCACAGAGACCTCCTGCTTGTTCACTAAAGGTAAGCTCTTCAGGGACCTGTAACTCACTCACTGTAACTCACTGTGCTTTCCCGACATAATTTTGAAAAAGGGTGGAAAATGTTTAGGGATATCCTTCCATTGTACTGAGTACATAAATTCAACTGGTCATCTTTCTAACAATCACTTTTCATCGACTATCCCTGTCCACTTTTTCTGCTCTTTATCCTCAGATATGAAGGCACTGCACCAGCCTTTAAAGGGATAGTTCACCCCAAAACTAAAATTCTCTCATCGTTTACTCACCCTCATGCTATCCCAAATGTGTATGACTTCCTTTCTTCTGCTGAACACAAACAAAGATTTTTAGAAGGATGTCTCTTCTTTGTAGGTCTTCAGAAGCGATATGATAGGTGTGGGTGAGAAACAGATAAATATATAAGCCCTTTTTTACTATAAATTCTCCTCCCTGCCCATTAGAGGGCGATATGCACGAAGAATGCGAATCGCCAAAAACAAACGTAAAATGTGAAAGTGAAAGTGGAGACTTATGGTAAAAAGTGACTTAAATTTGTATCTGTTTCTCACCCACATTTATCATATCTCTTCTGAAAACATGGATTAAATAACTGGAGACGTATGGATTACTTTATTGCTGCCTTTATGTGATTTTTGGAGATTCAAAGCTCTGGCCTCCATTTACATGCACTGTATGGACCAACAGAGCTAAAATATTCTTCTTAAAAACTTCATTTCTGTTCTGCAGAAGAAGAAAGTCATACACATCTGGGATGGCATGAGGGTGAGTAAATGATAAGGTGAACTATCCCTTTAAGATCGAACTCTTTTTAAATCTAAATACATCGTCCACACAGCTGAGAAACAAAGAGTAAAACACAAAGATCTTTTGAATGGGACTTTGGGGTCCTGTCCCAAATGACACCCTTAGCCCTTGCATCGAAGGCACATATCAGGGTCAGAAATTAAATAGGGCTCTGGGCAAAAAATGTCACGGAAAATGACAAAAATGCCCAAAATATTTAAAACATGGTGGCAAAAAATAGTCCTCTTTTTTTTTCTTTTTTTTTTTTTTTTTATGATATGGGCCTAGATGTGAAGTTGTCTGAAACTGAACTTTTCAAGTGCATGTAAAATTACTGAGTGTGTTTTTATGAAATGGCCCTGAAAATCAATTCCATGATTTGCTGCTTAAGTAACAGGTCACCTGTGGTGTATGGCTGGTCAGTGGTGTGTGACATTTACAGTGGTCATAGTTTGAACCTGAGAGGTTGGAGCTTTGATGTTCAGCATGTGATAAACCCATTCAGACCTGAGGCCAAGTGCAGCATTCAGACCATCAAATGCTTTAAAGTCACAATGAAGTGCCTTGACGAGCACAGTTCTGTTTGGTGTTATCGTATTTCCTACTGAAACAGAAAGTGGGGGTGGGACATGTCGAACTGCTCATCCCTTTAAAAAAAAAAAAAAAGCCAATAGGCTTTAGTTTACGTCGCAGCACGCACACATACATACATACACACACACACGCACGCACACACACAGAGACAGACAGACACACATGCACTTCTTTCCATCATTTCAATGTCATGTCAAAGGCAGTTATCAAGGAAACTTAGAAACAATGTCAATATCAGCCCCATTTTCGACTGACTTGAGAACCGAATGATGATTTAAATGACAACATTAACACATAACCAGTCCACATTGGTCCACAAACACACACAGCACATTGCGGTCTTCGCTTAGGATGAGGTTGGAGCCGTTGTGCAAGTCCAGTGGAGATAAATGAGAAATAAGCGAGTAAAAAATTACAATACTTTTAATCACGTTTCAATCAGAAATGTTCACCTTCGGAAACATTCAGGTGTGAAATGCCTCGAACACAACCACAAATTTGCCATTATTCTTCCTTCTTCAAAATGTAAAAATTCAAGCCAGCGGACCCGAAACCAAAGTGCTTGGGGTATGGAACAGAGTTTTGAGAGGGAAACAGTCGAAAATAAACCTCCTCTTTATCTATGCATTTGCAGCTTTGACACCAGGTTTGTGTACATGACAGGCTGTTGAAGGGGCGGGTTAAAGCTGACTAAAAACTTTTAACTGTTGAGCGGTCTCTCATATGTAAGCAGAGAAGAGTCAGTCATATCAGCGGAAAAGCAAGTTATTTGATTTTCATGAAATATTATGAGGTAATTTTTTTTAATTAAAAAACAAATATGCATGGATGAATCGTTCACAATAAGACCAGTAACGTATAAAAAAATAATTAGGGTCAATTTTGATTCCGTGGCAACTTTAAAGTTTCTAAAACAGCTAATGGCCACTTGAGGCACATTTCCTGCCTTTAAAGTGGCCTCTTTGCCAGCAGAACATTTTATAAATTGAAACACACACACATTCTCTCTTTGCTTTGGTGCACTCAGTATTTTGTTCCTGGTTAAAATGTTTTTCCTGTAAAGAAATGAACAGTACTTTTGAGAAAATTTGGGACATCCACCTAATAAGAGCACATCCACACCGTCTTTACACACTACACCATTGCAGCAACACTTGAGTGCAAATAGTCACTCCGTTTAACGTTTCATGATTAGTTTGGGTTCCCTCGCAATAGCTTTATCCATTCCTTATGAAAATTAACCATGGTTTACTACAGTAAACCTAGTTCAGCCATGGCTGTTCTGAAGCGTGACCATGAGGTTATATCAAACATCAGCCAATATACCTTGGCTGCAAGAACATTATTAGTGCTAGACAAGTGCCAGTGAACAAAAACCCAGTTAACCGTGACAACTGCCCGGTCCAGCAGGGTCATGGTCCAACTCCACCAAGGAACAGACATCTTCCTTTCTCTCAGTGAAGGTCAATGTCTTTCATAAAACACTAAATCTTTGGTCACACTCGGTCCACATGGTGAAACTTTTCTCTGTATTTTCATTCCACATCTGCTAGTTTTCGCAAGTGTTCATTTAGCCACCTCCTCTCCTCTAGAAATGTTGCCCCATCCAGTTGTTCATGATCTGAAAAGCTTTGAAGCTATTGTGTGGTTTCTATAAACTGGAGAAGGGGCTGTAACAAAAAAGAGCTCTGTCACCCAGCCGTGACTTTTATAGGAATGTTTCTTCTTTCCATTTGTCACACTTCACAGAGACCAGTTCCTCACCCAAATAAAGTGGGATATGGTTAGAGCTGAGCAACTTGGCTTCAACAGTGGGGAATTTTTGAAAACGAGAAAATGTAAAAAAAAAAAAAAAAAAAAAAAAATGTTTTTCACTAGCCTGTTGTTTGCACATCATAAAAAAGTCAAATATGCTGAAATGGTAATGACAGGATGTGGTTCAGTGGTAAAGTCACACATGCACAAGTGTTTTAGACATGGTTTAATAAACCATGACAGATCCAGATCAGAAACTGGTCCACTTGAAGTTCTGATTCTTAGACCTCTTTCATTTTGAAATAAAGGTTACAATGGGCCTCTTTTCTTAGAAAGGAACTAGGGTTTAGTTGGATAAAGAGAAAATAACACTGGCAGGGCAATTTAATAAAAATAAAAGCTGGAGAAGAAGAGGGAAATGGATAGAGAGGGAATGAAAAGAGGTAAGACTTAAAAAGTCTGGAAACATTTAGCTGAATTTATGTTTCTCATGAACTTAATATGCTTAAAGCAATAGTTCACCCAAAACTATTATACCAAAATATTGATATGTTTCTCACCCACACCTATCATATCGCTTCAGAAGACATGGATTTGACCACTGGGGTCATGTGGTTTTTGGAGCTTCAAAATTTTGGTACCTATTCAGTTGCATTGTGAAGACTTACATAGCTTAAATATTCTTCCAAAAATTTCCGTTTGTGTTCAGCAGAAGAAAGAAAGTTAAACACATCAGGGATGGCATGAGGGTGAGTAAATGATGAGAGAAGTATACATTTAAATGCTTGAAATGCTTGTGCTTATATATGAATTTCAGTGTAAACCCATTAAACAGTTTATTTATATATCTATTTATTTTGGATGCTTTGGATCTTAGTTGAGATAAATAATGCCTAGAGTGTGCAGAGCTGCATCTAGGCAAAGAGTGTTTTTGTTTTTTTTCTTCTTTTTCAAAGAAGCTAAAAATAATTTCCATACTATCATGGGGATATCATAGGCACTGCTGTCAGCTTATTGGGACAGTGCACGCCCAGGTAAGTAACACAGCCACTGCCAAACACAACCTGTTGCACATGATAGCAGTTAGCATTGGCCCCTCACCACTGCACTTATAGCAATCATATGGAAAATAATGGTGATGGGAAAAACAGTGGTTCACTAGTGAGCCAATCTGCAGTGGAGACCGTCCAGGTGTGAGTCTCTTTTCTTTACAGCACTCAAGAGACTTTTTAGGGACCAGGCTAATTTGAAACTTGCATGGAAAGCAGAGCACAAGGCTTTGTTAGTGCGCCCCAACTTCTGGTTTATAGATCTGGGTAGTACACTGAGTTTGGTGATTAAACTTCGGAAGAGGAGAGGAGATATATTTACCCAAGCTAAAGTACCTCAGTAGACAGGAGTAAATTTATATAATATGTAAAATTATAATAACATACAGTATGATGTAAATAAAGTATTATAAAGTAAGTGTAAAAGTACAGCCGCAAAATCCATTTGTTGGATTGAAAACATCATTATCCTCTCCTAAATTTTCTCTCAGATATTCCCTTATCACTCGGAGCGTTTGTGCAGTTTGGGAGCGATGCGTGCAGTCATAGGCATAGCAACCGGTATACGTTCTGTTTCTGTTTGTCCTACAAAGGCCATCTCGTTTAAGTGAAGTTAATTATAAGCTGAGGATGCTCTGCGTACCATTACTTACAAAGGCTGCGTCCTACCTGGCAAATGCCTTCGTAGTGAGATGCACCTAATTTAGGTCAAGACCTGATTAGGTCATTCAAGTACATTTAACACTACTTCACACAGACCAGATTACACTTGCAGATTTTATTGGAATTTAAATGCATTAAAGCACAAGTTTATTAAGCGCTATGCCAAGGAAAAAGGTTTAAAAAAAAAAAAAAAAAAAAAAAACAATCATGCTAAAACCACATTACTAATCAGCTATTACAAAGTAGCACAAAGTGGTGATGGTGAGCGAGTGTTTTGTATTTCTGTTTATTTCTTGTTCTTGGTTTTACTTTTGTCATCCACTTGAAAGAATCAAAGGATTTTAATGGAAATGCTCTTGCACTAGTCACAGGAAACCACCACCATATTGGTTAAGCATGTATTACAAACAGGGCTGGGCGGATTACATTAAGAAAGTATTCTGGGCTGAATACTGAATACTATGGTGAATACAATGATGTGGATGTGACTCACCAAATTCTTATTGTGAGCAGGCCGTCTTTACTCCACCTTTACACAGAAGCTGCATATGCAGCTGCATAAATGTATTTACACAGCAAAAATCGCGGGAATCACTGTATCATGTGCGCGAATGTTCTATTTGTGGAAATAACTTTGCCGACTCTATTGATATTGCTGTAAAGCTGACAGCTCGCTGATTGTTAAGATGTGCCGGTGCGGTTGCTATATTAAATGCGAGAATCATTATACATGAATAAGACATTGCATTTCTATAATTTAACGCCTTCCATCAGACCTTTTGGTGACCGCGATCCATTTTTAAAGTATCCAAAAAACACAACCCGCAATTGTGTTTTCAAATGAGCCATATTTGTCATGAAACCCTGGCAATGCTGCAGTCACGCTGCTGCTGATCTGGGGATGAGAGAGTGAGAAGACGCGTTTGCAGCTCGCATCTGCGCTGTTCACAAAAACTGTTCAGAAAAACAATCAATTTTCTCACTTGATTGACAAGAAAAAAAGATTTATGCCTTATTTTGTGTTCATTATAAGAGAAGTACTGTATTCTACATACAGGTGTTTGAAATGTAACGGGGGCTGAATACAGTTACTTCATTTTTGTATTCTGAATACGTAATGCCATTACATGTATTCCGTTACAGCCAATCCTGATTACAAATGACAGTTCTAAGCACTTTGTGGGCTCATAACAAACAGCCATATTAAATTTAGGATACCAAGGCTAAACTCCATGTTGTGGCTGCTGATGCTAATTTTAGGGTAGTGGTTTGTTCCACTGTCTCGGGCCTGTTTTTAACAACATTAGATTGGGATCTGTAAGAATGAATGAAATTGTTTTGGTTTTCTTGTTGTAAAGATTCAAGATTACCAGCTTTCCTTTACACCAACAACAACACACGAGAAAGAAAGAGAGAGAGAGAAAGAGAGAGAGACTGTTTCAAAGAAAGGACATCAATTAAAATGTACCAAAAAATTCTTGAATCAGTAACTGAAGTGATGTGGCAAAAAAATATATACTTTGGTTTTCAGCGAGCCGCAACATCTCGCACAGAGTGAGCTTGATGCAAATTCCGTCATCAGCAGTACAGAACATGTGTACAGTCCGTGTGCACCCAAGTTTTTCTAGACATGCTGACAATCCATGTCTGAGCATGTTGCCTGCATATGCACCTGCCACTGACTGAAATAAAAGAGTATCACATAGGTGCATGTGTCGAGCACGTCCGTATATTATGGGCTTGCTGTCAAAAGAGTATTCACAGTTTTCCTGACTAACTACTGGGCAAAGACTTGATAATTCTACTGTACTTGTGTCACCAGTCCATCTCAACCCACCCAAGCCGGATTTGAATCGGTGACTAAAAAAAGCCATGGCCTCTAGCCTAAGTTGCTAGTGCATCTCTTAAGGCCAGGAGGGTGAGGTTTACATCATGTACCAGCTGGCTACTGTTACACTTGCAGCTGGATTGTTTTCAGGTTCTGGTCTCCATAAGAAGCATTGCAAGAACTACCAACCCAAGCATTCCAGATGGAGAATAACAACAATTTAGATGGAGTAAAAATGAGTTCAGGCTCATCCAGTGCAGTTGTTGGCTGTCATAACAACTTGAAGTAATTAATGATATCAATGTATCTCATCTTGGGCCATAGCTTCACATCATCCACTCACTCTTTAAACTTTGAAGGGTGGGGCTCTGTCAAAAGACAGTCTTTGCGACTCTCTGAAGTATTGGCACAATGGGGCTACTTGCCTTTTTGTGATAATTTTTACTAATTGAATATGCTAAAAATCACATCATCTACTAAAACTGACACAGATGCAAGTGAAAACACTGGAGACTAGAAAACGAAAACAGGTATCCATTATGAATCGTGGAACACTTGTTCAGGAAAAAGGTGGACACACTGACAGACTTAATGCTTGACCATGCGTGAGACGGAACGGCATGCAGAAAAATTTATAGGCATAGAAGAGTGAAAAACACAATTTGGGATGTAATTACAACATCCACATGACAACATCCTATTGAGACCTGCAGAATTCAGAAGTCTGTAAACACATATAACTTTAACAGAAGTGTTTCAGTTTACCACTTTATTCATTTATTTATTTACATTTCTTCATTTTGCAAATACCTTTGGCAACCTTTGCATTGAAGATATAAATTTTACCAGTATCACTGGTGCCATGCTCTTCTGATTGACCTGCAGGAACAATGGGAAAAGAAAGCTCCACTAGCATACATGCTGTCCTTTCTGCATAACCTTTTCAGTTCCACTCACTCAATCAGACACACACACAAATACATTTAGACACGCAGAGTTTTCTGGAGCAGAATCAGTCTAAAGGCATTTCCTTACAGCAGGACTGGGAGCCCATCTGTGAGGTTATTTACGTTTCACAGTGGAGTGTGAGCAAGGCGATTGGGGAACATTTGAGGGACGTTGGAGAAATGTTTCCAGTCTGTGGGTTTGCTTATTTTACTGAAAACATGCAAATACTTGATGCAGTTCCAAACGTCAACTCTTGATGGCAACCTCACTCCATATTAGAGCCTTCACGAGTCACTGTTTCAATACTATGCCAAACACAGACATACTTGGAAACCTGCCATGTAACATCTCATAGTAATAGTGAGGAGCTTCTCTCATTTGTCATTTCTTTTCCTCTAATGTCCTTATATACCCTGACACATCTCTTGGAGAACTCTAATATGAGTTATTAACTCTGGCTGACAAACACGCTTAACTACTTAGAGGGCAATCAGATTTGCATCAGGCTTTTCATTCATGGCAATTTGATGAATAGCAAGCGGAGGTATTAAACCACATCTAGGACATTTCCTATGTAATTTCCTATCAAATACAATGACAGTTTCTGACTAAACTGAGTTAGTCACCAAACACTCTGCCAGTAGAGATTCTGCGACCAACAAAGGGAAAATATTTAATTTTTTTCAAACTGACACAAATCAACACAATTAATCTTACTGTGTCTGAAGGATCACATACACTAAAAGAGTTGGAATGATCTGGATGGTGGCATGCATGACAGTGGATGGCAACAATCTGCAGATAAAAAAGAAAATTAAGTCAGAACTTATTTTCTGTGCCCACATCAAAACTGGTCTTGATCTAAAATGTATTTTATAACAAGTTTTCGAAAAGTTACAGGTTCAAACACACTAATGAGTGGTCCAGGAGCTATTCCAATTGTGCCCTCACCTCACCTCAGCTTGTTTCAAGGAGCCTGTCCATTTAATGTACTCTTTGGATAAAAGAATTGACTGAATGACAACTTGTAATAGTTACATACTACCAGTGGTGTAGCCAAGGTTTGGTCAGCGTGGGCCTTGGCCCACCCAAATTAGACCCAGGCCCACCCAGAGTATTGGACATTATTATATGACTTCCAGTATAAATTTATAAAATAGTTAAAAAATGAAAAAAAATTTCACCCAAAAATGAAAATTCTCTCATCATTTACTCACCCTCATGCCATCCCAGAGGTGTATGACTTTCTTTCTTCTTCAGAGCACAAATGAAGATTAGGTGGTTAAATCCATATCTTTTTTTTTTTTTTTTACTGAAAATCTACACTTTCACTTTCACATTCAGTCACTTACTGGTTGAGAATGATCAAAGGTGGAGATTGAAAATAAAAAAGGATATTAATCTGTTTCTCACCGACACCTATCATATTGCATCAGAAGATATGGATTTAACCACCTAATCTTCATTTGTGTTCTGCAGAAAAAAGACATGGCATGAGGGTGAGTAAATGATGAGAGAATTTTCATTTTTGGGTGAACTATCCCTTTAACACATTCTTTCAATCTCTGTACTATAGGATAGGCAATTTTGTAGAATTGCTGATCTAAGATCAGTTTTCATACTGCCCATATAAATGCTCACAGCTGACAATAAAATTGGGAAATCTGGTCCTAAATCTGTGTCAGTACTCCATTTAAACTCCAGCCTTGAGTGCAGATCCAGATCTTAGCCATAAATACAGTTCTCTGTGCCATATATCTACTAGATGGCTAAATATATAACTTCAGATGAACCCTTTGGAAGCAGTGTGGTTGTAATGGAGGGCTGCTCTGACACCTTAATGAATATTTTGTGATGGTAAGTACAATATTGAGCAGACTAACAGCCTTAGAGTGGGATTGTTTTTGGCTCACATAGTGGCTGAATAAAGCCACTGCTGTTTAAGAGTTAGCCTTCAGACAAACAACTCACAAGAGCTGTATTGCTGGAAATAGAATTCAAAAGGAATTGGAGGCTGTTGGATGCGGTCAAAGGCAAAGATCACTTATATTGTCACGGTGACACCACTCCCCAAGGAGACTTGCAAAATGAATGTTTCTGTTAGCAAGGCGGTCAGTGTTCACAGTTAATGCTCGCAGGGCTTGTCCATATCAATGAGGTTTCTGACAAAGAACACATAGCTCCATATGGCTACCTGCTGTTGGAGAACTGTTTAAGATCAGAATGGCTGCAAAATTGTGAGTCTGTGGAGTTACGGTTATCATGACAAAGTGTTAAAAATGTACAGTTGCCTCAAAAAGTTTTTTGACACTTAAGTCACACTTAAAAGAATATTACGGGTTCAATACAAGTTAAGCTTGATTGACAGCATTTGTGGCATAATATTCATTACCACAAAACTAAGTTTGACTCGTCCCTCCTTTTCTCTGAAAAAAAAAAAAAAGGCAAAAATCAAGGTTACAGTGAGCCACTTAAAATGGAAGTGAATGGGGTAAATTGTTGGAGCTTATAATTTTATAAAAACACATTAATTCTTCTGTTAAAACTCAAGTATTATTTGAGTTGTAAAGTTGTTTATTTCGGGTAGTCTTAAAAATTAGAAAGCAAGATGGAAAATCACATTAAACTCTGATCAAGTACAATAAACTCTCCTAGCTAAAAGAGTCAAAAACAAAACACTGAAAGACTGCATATGCAGACATTGGGAGACATGTTGCCTGTGTTTTCTTAGCTGCAGACTCCATGCATGTGCATGTCACCCAAGATGAATGGCCTGTTTAGAGAATTCATATGTTCAGCTGCGTACTGTGTACATATGTCTATGTGTGTGTTTTGATGTGTTTGAGGCTATAGGCCCTGCTATAGACCAGCTTAGGCTGGCTCAGCCTAGTTTTTGCTGGTAAGATCTGGTCTGATGCTGGTCTAACTGGGAGACCAGTAAAGCTTAGTTGGTGAGGCTGGTTGACCAGCATGTCTTTCTTGTGAAGCTGGATTACCATTTTAACTCTCATTTTTACATGTTCTGGTGAAAAACCATGCTGGTATTTTCAGCAGGGAGTATCAATGATTATGTTTTTAAGTTTTTAAAGGTAGGCTACTTTTGATAGGTAGAGCTTCTTGGCTTTCATTTAAGTTTTTTTTTTTTTAATCAGTGAATCCAATTATCATTCCATCTTTTCATTTTAAAAATAACAATACCATAAAGACATGGTGGGATGCTGTTTTGACTAGGGCCAGTAAACAACCTCCCAGAACACACTATCAACCACTTAGCAACACTCTAGCAACCACCCAGGAAACCTGAGGGTCCCTAACATTATGGATAACATCTTCTTTTGTGTTCCACGGAGGAAATAAAATCTCATGGGTTTGGTACGACATGAGGGTGATTGCCAATGTTCATTTTGGGTGAACTATCCCTTTAAGGCTCTCAGAGGGTGTTAACATTAATTTGAATGGATCAGATTTTGACCTTGTGGTTCAGTGCAGCAGCAGGCCCAGTGCCTAAACACAAACACACTGATGGGTGGGGTGCTGTTTTCTCTGGCTCAGTATAGGACAGAGCTGAACCAGAGTTCAGAACAACACAGAACACCTGCAAGGCTGCAAGATCCGTGTTGCTATGACAACCCAACAGTCTCAATTCTGGCGCCAATTATGAAGCAGTTAAAACGAATTGGTGCAATTTGTCTGTGTTTTTGTTAAATATCAGGTATCTCAGATGGTTAACATCCAAGTAGGTGTTCACATTGGCGTCTTTGTTCTTCTACAAAACACTCAAACCTACACTGTTAGAAATGACAGTGCCAGCAACAAATGAATTCCTTATTAACTAGTGCAGTTTTATGGGTCTCTGTATATTTCTTTGGCCTGATTTTTGGGTCACATCCATTTCCTGTGACTTAAAGATGAAATAGTGAATGATTCTGCCAAAACTCTCTCCACTTCACTGCCTCTGGGACACTATTATTTTTCCCTTTATTTTACACCGCCATGTCACTCTATGTAATATGCAAGAATGAAAATAAATAGTGTTGGAAATAAACCTTTAAAGCTGCATTTGAAACTTAAAGGGATAGTTCACCCAAAAATGAGAATTTGGTCATCATTACTCACCCTCATGTTGTTCCAAATCTTCCAAGACTTTCTGTCCTCTGTTGAACAAAAAAGATGTTATGTAGATGTTAGCTTCAGATAGCATTCACTTTCATTGTATGGTACAAGATTTTTCCATAATCTTTGAATTTCCAATGAATATCTGTTATAGAATAAAACAGAGGACTGGATTACTATCAGCCCTCCCCCATCCTCCTTTACCTATAAGTTACTGTATATATGACCAGGGGCAGACTGGGACTAAAAAGTGGACTGATGTGTAAAACCTTAATAATCTAAAGGCTTATAGGTCACGTGACGCCATGCAAGGGGCAGATGTGTGAGCGACGAGCTCTGCGCACTTTGCTAAATTTTTAATTATTCTCATGTTATAATCTGGTGAATTTGAATACACCCAGTTACACATTTGCTCTTTGATGTAAAACATGGCAAAGAAGTAAAAATCCTCGGGCTCTGGAGACATTAAAAGACACTTACGTGTTCAGGATGAAAGCCCTGACAGGCCTACAGACCGGGGACTCGATTTGGATTGCGCGGCGGGAGAAGGAATCCAGTGTCAGTTGTCCAACATGTCGGTGATGTTAACGAAGATTCTTGCTGACTTGGAGGATCTCGCTGTAATAAGTTGATCGATTACGGTGATGGAAATAAAATTATCTGAGCTAGTTACAAGAGTGACTGATGTTGAGAGACAAATCGATTTTCTGGAATCTTCGGAGAGGGAATTAACCGCTAATCCGCCCGCGACCAAAGTTGATTTGGAACATCTCTTTGAAAAGCTTGAAGATCTTGAGAATAGAAGCCACAGGACTAACGTTCGAATTGTTGGAATTCCTGAGCATGAGGAGGGCAGAGATATGGTGAAATTCCTAGACGAGTTTTTCCCCCGAGTCTGCTTGACATAACAGGCCACAAGCTGGAAATCGAGCGAGCTCACAGAGTCCCAGCTCACAGATTTCCTGAGTGAGACAGGCCCCGACCGATTCTGGCCAGATTTCTGAGATCATCCGATAAAAATCTTGTGTTGCGCCAGGCGAGGAGCAAAGGAAAGCTTTCTTGGAAGAACCATAATATTTTCTTGCTCCCGGACTTTGCGAGTTCGACAAGAGAGAAACGTGATCGGTTCAAGGAATGTAAGAAACTCTTACATTGGCGAAAGATCTCATTTGCTCTGATGTTTCCGGCCAAACTGAGAATAGAAACGAAGGTCGGTCGCAAAGTATTTACATGTCCCAATCAGGCAATGTCTTTTATAGAATCAATGGCTGAGTAAACCGTTGGATGTTTCTCATGTGAGTGGGTCGACTTGCTGTAATTACTCATGAGGAAGCTGGGTGACATTCTGGGTTTTTTGCATTGGCTCCGCTGTGTGGCTGGAGCTTGTTTTGTGAATAACACTTTTCCTTAAAGAAACCTTTGCATTGACAGAAGATTACTTTTGCATTGAAGTTCCTGGCTAGTTTGAGAGTGGACACTACGGATGACTGCAAAATATCCACATGCTCACACAAAGGATGTCTTTTATAAAGCTGACGGATTGTGTAAGTCATGGTATGTACTTTTATGCGGCCTCCGAGTGAATTGACTCGACCATCCGGGGAACCGGGATGCCGGTTTTGTTTCTTTTTGTGTTGGCTCCGCCTAGCGGCTGGAGCTTGTTCTGTTGAATAACACTCTTTTGGAACAGCTGTGGAATAATTTGTTCATTCTTCATGCTTATTCTTCCTGCTGGCTGTAGTTTGTTTTGTTGAGTTTTAATGATTACGTCATCCGTTGAACTCATAACAGCCAGCTCACTGAACATATCTGAATGTTTTATATCAGCTGGAATTTGTTTTGTGGAAGGTCACACCTTTGAGACAGTTCTGTGAATGAATCTACACATTCTTTGTGTTCATTCTTCCTATTGGCTGGGTTTATTTTACAAAGTATTTTCTGTTATGTAATTTTGCCTCACAAATTTGTGAGGCAAAATTGAGCAATCTGATGGCAAAGTTGTCGTGGGGGCTTGAGGGCGTTCATGGACCTTTTGAGTTTAGAGGGATTGTCGCCGGTTGGCGCTTTCGTACGCGGGGTTAATGCGCACGTTTTTCTTTTTTCTGTTTGTTTTGTTCGGGGGGAAGTTCAGGGTTTGATAGTTTCACTAATGGGAATGTGGTCTGTATAATTTAGTTTTTGACACACAGTTTTTTAAATTTTTTTATTATATCAATATGTCAGTTGTTAATATGAGTGTACTATCTCTCTCCACATGGAAGGGGTTGGGGGTGAATGGTCTGGGGCACCCCATAAAAAGAAGGAAGGTTATTTCTTTTCTTAAATGTAAGAAATACGATATAGTGTTTCCTCAAGAAACACATCTTTCCCCGCAGGAAGCTGAAAAATTTGGGAAGATATGGGGTGGACGTGTTTTCTTTAGTGCTGGCTCAAGTAAGAGCAGGGGAGTCATTATATTGATAAATAAACATCTAAAATTCAAATCTCTCAAACAGATTAAAGATAAATTAGGAAGAGTCATTATTGTTTTAGCTGAAATTCAGGGGCAAAGGTTGATTTTGGCTAATATTTATGCGCCTAACGCTGATGATCAGGGCTTTTTTATAGATCTTGAAGGGATGTTGCAAGTCGCTGGCACCCATCATGATATAATATTGGGAGGAGACTTTAATCTTTTGATGGATTCAGTCCTTGATCACAGTGAAGCAAAAGTGTGTAAATCCCCTAGAGCAACATTGATGCTTCACAGGATGTGTAAAAATCTTGGTCTTACAGATATTTGGAGACTTTTGAACCCATCTGTTAGAGACTATAATTTTTTTTCATCAGTCCATAAGATTAATTCTAGAATAGATTTTTTTTTTGATATCCAAATCCCTCATTTCATCTGTTGTGGATTGCTCAATTGGAAATATCTTGGTCTCAGATCACTCCCTGGTGAGTTTAGAGGTGTTGCCACATACAGAGAAAAAGAAATCATATAGTTGGCACCTTAATGTGTCCCTTTTGCAAAATCCTGATTTCCAACAAATGTTAAAGACTGAAATCAGTGTTTATATGGAGACCAACTGGTCCTCAGTATCCACTGTGGGCGTGGCTTGGGAGGCACTTAAGGCAGTTCTTAGGGGTCGGATCATACAGTATGCCTCATTCATCAAAAAATCCATAGCACGAGAACTCGTGGAGTTGGAAGGAAATATTAAAAATGCTGAAGCAGAGCTGAAGTGCCGTTTGTCATCCGATGGCCTCAGAGAATTGACTCGATTGAAATACAGATTTAATACTATTTTGTCGTGGAAGGTGGAGTTTTGGTTATTCAGGGCAAGACAGTCATACTTTGAGTCGGGGGACAAAGCAGGAAAACTTTTGGCTAGATATATAAAGCAGAGAGAGTCTTTTTCTACCATTCCCTCAGTGAAATCTGCTGGTGGTGAAATATTTACCTCGGCCATTGATATTAATAATGCTTTTAAAGAATTCTACTTTGATCTCTATAGTTCCACATCTTCGTCTACTGATGAAGATATTAGAAACTTTGTGGAACCATTAGATCTCCCTAAACTGACGTGTGAGCAATAAAAATTCTCTTGATTCTGAGATAACCTTGGAGGAGCTTGGCGAGGTTATCAAGGCCTTACCTACAGGCAAGGCTCCGGGGCCTGATGGCTTTGCTGCTGAGTTTTTCAAATCTTATGCTACAAAACTGGCTCCACTTTTGCTAGAAGTTTATACTGAATCATTAAAGAATGGAAAGCTTCCACCAACCATGACACAAGCCCGGATCAGTCTGATTCTTAAAAAGGACAAAGATCCAAGCGAGTGTGAAAGTTACCGTCCAATTTCCCTGATCCAATTAGATGTAAAAATGTTCTCAAAAATTCTGGCTAATCGAATAAGTAAAGTTATGACATCTCTTATACATATAGATCAGGTGGGATTTATTCGGGGCCGTTGCTCTTCTGATAACATTAGGCATCCCATCAATATCATGTGGTCGGTAGCGAATGAACAATCTCCGGTCGCTGCCATCTCACTTGACGCCGAAAAGGCATTTGATATGGTAGAATGGGATTATCTTTTTAAGGTTTTGGAAATATACGGGTTCGGGAGTACATTTACTGGGTGGATTAAGTTACTTTATAGACACCCAGTAGTGGCGGTACAAACAAATGGACTAATTTCAGATTATTTTACTCTGGATAGGGGCACCCGGCAGGGTTGCCCTCTTTCCCCATTATTGTTCTGTCTTGCCCTGGAACCATTAGCAACAGCGATAAGAAAGGAGGATGATTTTCCAGGGGTGGTGGCGGCAGGTATAGCACATAAACTCTTGCTTTACGCAGATGATATTTTATTATTTGTCTCTGACCCGAGCAGATGTATGCCTTGCCTCCACAGAATTATTAATTCCTTTTCTAAGTTTTCAGGATACAGAGTCAATTGGTCTGAAGTCTGAAGCTTTGGCACTGACAGCGTACTGCCCAGAAACGGCTTTCCAGCCGGGTGCTTTCCAGTGGCCCAAACAGAGCATTAAGTATTTGGGTATTTTATTTCCAGCAAATTTGTGTGATTTAGTTAGTTAATTTTGACCCCTTAATAAAATGGTTTTCGAGCGATGTGGGCAGGTGGGCTTCATTACATTTATCTATGATTGGGAAGGTTAATGTTATTAAAATGAATTGTATTCCAAAATTCAACTACCTGCTACAATCTCTCCCTGTAGATGTCCCCCTCTCTTATTTCAAGCAATTTGATAGCGTAGCGAAGTCCTTCATTTGGAATGGTAAGCGTCCCAAATTACATTTCAATAAGTTACATAGGCCGATTGACAAAGATGGGCTAAGCCTACCCAAGATTTTATTTTATTATTATGCATTCGAACTCAGACATTTGGCTCATTGGTCGCTTCCACCTGAGAGAGCCCCTCCTTGGTTCTGTGTAGAACAGGAAGTTCTTGCCCCTATTTCGCCACTGCAGGGCCTTTCTATCAAATTAATCGGAGAAGCTAAGTTACATCCCGTTATCTCGCACTTGAACTCGGTATGCACAAAAGTGTCCAGACTGTTTAATTCTGACATTTTTTTAAATGTTGCCTCGAGCATATGGCTGAACCCCAAACTATGCATCAACAAGTCCCCTTTTTGCTGGTCAGAGTGGATTGGGAGGGGTACACTCGGTGACCTATATGAGAATGGAGTGTTGAGATCCTTTCAAAATTTGGTTCAACTTTTTGGGATTCCTAGATCTCAGTACTATAAGTATTTACAGCTGCGCCACCTGCTCTGTACTGTTTTTGGGAGTGGTTTACACCCTCCTAAACGGCAGATACTCTGGGAGTGGTGATTACTGCTTTTGGAAAAGGTCATGAGGCATTGGTGTATTACACCCTACTAATTCAGAGTCTGGGAGACGGAACTTCAACTTCTCTTAAGAGATTATGGGAGAAAGATCTAAATTTGGTATTGGAGGAGGGAGAGTGGGCTGGGAATCTAAACAAATTTCAAATCTGCATCCAGAGACACAAGGGTTGTTTTGGACCCCCTCTAGATTTTATAGACTTGGTCTTAAAGACACACCCACCTGCTGGCGATATCAATCAGAAGATGGAGACACAACCCATGTCTTTTGGGGATGTGTTAAGATGCAAGAATAGTGGGGGTTATATATTGATTTTATATATGTGTGATCTGCTATTGATATTTAATGGTTGAATCAATAAAAAATGTTAATAATAAAATTTATTTATTTATTTATTTATTATTTTTTTTTTTTTTTAAATAATCTAAAGGCTTAAATGCTTGAAATTAGTCTTGTAAATCGTGCCTGTGGACTGGTGAGTGCAAGGAAAAGCAGCCAACAAGTACACAGTTTATTTAGGAACCCCTTCAAAGCAGTTAGAAAATCATTCCAGGTATCTACCTCATTAAGTTGGTTGAGAGAATGCCAAGAGTGTGCAAAGGGCAGCTTTGAAGAATGTAAAATATAAAATAGTTTTGCTTTGTGTAACATCTGTTGGCCACTGCATAGTTCCTGTACTTCATTTTGTATTATTTCACAGTTTTGATTACTTGTACCATTTTCCACACTTTAGAACAATTGTAAAGAATCAGTGCACCCAAACTTTTAACGTACTGGTTGCAATATTTAACTATAAATGTAAAATCTGCAAATAAGCCATGGACAAAAAGGTGCAAACTTCTTATGTGAGATGTGCTGGCCCTGTCAACAACGATCATAACTACAAAATCTACATAAGTTGCTAGCAAATTTAAATTTTTCTCATAAACACACTTTAATACACAAATGATGCCACGTTTGGAATCGATACAGCATTTCAATATCTCCCTAAAATGTTGTACATGCAGAATAAATTCTTAACTCTCCTGTTACGTTTGGGGTCAAATTGACCCCACAGCAACTTTGCCATGTCTTAAATATATATATTTAAGGACATGGTACGTTAAAAGCCCCAACATGCATTTTCTCTCAGAGCTTTTTTTTGAGCTTTTGTTCCCTTTTCAGTGTTTCACGCCTCTGAAAATCTCTTTTTTGACTAATTGTGAATGCTTTATATTTAACAGCTTTTCCTAATATGAAGAAAACTAGTATTTGTGAAAACAACATAAATAATGTGTTTACAAACACAGTACACCATTTGTTTTATATTTGTAGCCAGGTGGAGAAATGTAATTTAATTGAACTCTAGTCATAAACTGGACATAGCCCCTTTAAGACCGGAGTTTTGTGACACACGCGTTCCAGCACTCTCTCGTGTAAAGACGTGAAAACAAATGTTGTGCAAGAGAGCTCCAGGTTTTGTTCATCAGTTGATAATTCTTTGGGTAAATATTAAATTCTACACAAAATGTTGTTAAATTGCATTAAATATGTGTTCACAAGAGTTGTATGTTAAAACTGAGTGTTTGTTATGCGTTATTTTTTGAAGGATGCATATGGATTGCATGTGTGGAGTTTGACCACGTTTTACACATGCAAGAACTGGGTATGTAAATTTAGTATTAATCGTATTTTCCAAATAAGTGTTATATACGTGTTATATGTGAAAATATGAGCATTCTATTGTTTTAAACTGTTGTACATGTCATTAAAGTCTGGTTAAAAATGCATAAAGTGCTTTGAGTGATTTAAGCATGCATTAAAGTGATGAATGCTAAAGCATATGGGTAGGCTAATGCCTTGTTTGTATTTTCTTTTAACATGAGCCTCTACCGTATTTCATTGCACCATATTTTTTCTACTGAGCTTGATTGTGCTGAAATTCACTGAATCATTTTTGCTCTCATTTGGGACATTGTTCTTTTGGAGTCACATTTACAAATTGTCAGAAAACTCCTGGAATGTAATCCAATTTTTCATTCTTTAAGTAAGTACAAAACACAGGTTTTTTCTTTTCTTTTTTTTTTTTTTACAACCATGAATCAAAGGCACCACTTTCAGATGCAATAAACATACATTTTCAAAAGATCCATACATCTTGTGCACAGTAGCACAGAGGAGGACTGAACACTGGATATCAATGAACATTAGTATCACTGGATTATTGTTAAATGTTTCTTGTTTTTTAATACAGTAAATATGTAAAAACCTTGTTTTGACTGTGATCAAACTGACCCCAAACATAATAACTGTTATAATTTTCCTAAATACAGTGAATCCATTTGCACTTTCTCACAAGACTAAACAAATATGACTTAATGCAACAAACTGAGCCTAAAAAGCAGCACAAAGTATTGCTTGTGATTTTGCTAGTATTATCAATTATTTTCCTTTGCAGACTGGACATGTCATTCTATAATGTCATTTAACATTATGAATTTAAGTAATTTACCCCAAACATAAAAGTTCTTAACCACGTTTAAACACAACATGAGGGTTAAACTCATAAGATCAAAATCATCCTGTAGTACATATCTTGCAAATCCACAACAGCTGCAATGGTGACCTAAAATAGTAAAAAGTAATGACAAAAATAGGCAAAGTACACAATTTATCCTCTAGATGGTGCATATGAGCCAGTGGAAATGCCAAGAGAAGACACTCTGGACAAGAGCAAGTTCAATGCTTAAGGGCAATCGGAAATGATGGCTTTGGAGCTTTCTCAATAGTGTGTGCTCAGAGGAAGTGCAGAAGAATTCAGAGCCAAAAACCATGAGCTTACGAGCTATATATAGCCTTGTTCCCCACATCATTGCAGAGTTATGTTTGCGTATGTTTGAGTGGCACAGAAATAGCTATGAGTAAGGACTGAAAGCTGCCCGATACAGCAATGAGCATTCCATAGAAGGCGCACAGATAAGACATATGACTGCAGCAATGATGAAATGTGCTACAAATGATCACACTGACTCAAAATAGCGACATTAACTATAGAGCTGTATTTGGTTGGAATGCATTCGGGGAAAGTGTGCGATATATGTGATTCGTGACTGATGAGATCTGTTCATCCGTAGTAAATCATCAGTGGTAACTTTTATGTCACTGTACGAAATTAGTGTAATTAGTTTCTAAGAAGCATGGTAATATGTCTGAAACATCAAGTGGTGCACAAAAACTAACAGCCAAGCCATTCATTAACTTTAATATTATGGTTTAAACTTGGGTTAGTTCACCCTAATGAAAGTTCTGCCATCATTTACTCACCTTCATGTTGTTGCAAACCTGGATGACGTTCTTTCTTCTTTGGAACATGAGGAGAAATTTTGGAGAATCTTCTAAAGAGTGCTATTTTTTCTCATACCGTAAAAAGTGAATGGGGACTCTCAGTCCCTAAAAGGGATAGTTCACCCAAAAATTAAAATTCTCTCATCAGTTACTCACCCTCATCATGCCATCCCAGATGTGTTTGACTTTCTTTCTTCTGCAGAAAACAAATTAAGATTGTTAGAGGAATAGCTCAGCTCTGTTGGTCCATACAATGCAAGTGAATGGTGGCCAGAATTTTGAAGGTCCAAAAAGGACATAAAGGCAGCATAAAAGTAATCCATAATCCAGTGGTTAAATCTAAATCTTTAGAAGCGATATGATAGGTGTGGGTGAGAAAGAGATCAATATTTAAGTCCTTTTTACTATAAATATACACTTTCACATTCACAACCAGCCACCTACTGCAGGCATGTGATCGGCTAAGCACAAAAAAGCAGGAAAATGTTCAGAGCAAAGTGGGGGACAGAGAACAGTTGATTGCACCAAAATGGATGAGAACTACAATAAGCGGTTCCACAGTACACTTAACTCAGAGTAAACTACTGTGAAAAGTGAGGTCATTCTCATTGTAAATAAACTTTTAAGTACAGGGATTAAGTCAATACCACAATACGAGATACGTTCCATGAGTACCGATGTCTCAGAGCATCAACACTTGGATGCTTCACTGTTTGTATCACTCCGCTTATGTTCGTGCTGTTCTAAATTAGTGTAAGAGAGCAGTGCAAATGTGTAAAAGAGCTACAGTATGTGTGTCTTTTCATTTTTCCCTGTGACATTAAAGATTTGAGGCAGCAGGTGGTGACAGTAGACAATGTTTGTGTGTTATGAGCCAGTTAAGTTTGGCGTGCATTGAGTCAGCACACGTCAGTCAGCAAGCAGTTTCTTTGAAGTCAACGGCATTGTCTCTCACTCCGTGATCGATCGGATTACTACAACATTTCTGCAGCTGGGAAATACGGTTAAACTAGCAGCTTCAGCATTAAGACTTTTCACAGCTGAGACACAACAGACAGAGTAAACAAAAAAATACTGAATGTGCTTTCTTTTTACCGAAGTCTCATGTTGTGAGGAGATATAAATATTTAAGATGGCGGAGGAGAGAATGGTTTCTATATTGAATAACTCTTGAGCCGGTGTCCTGAAAATATATGCTACCTATCAGGATGTGCTACCAATGCTATATTCGCATAGTTTTAGGTTTGGGGTAGGGTTAGGGCTTAGCACAGCCTCACACCATATCACACCATATCTGATAGTTATGCTAGTAGCATATCCTGATAGGTATTATCTGCCTGACAAGATGTGCTACCTATGTTTTTAACACATTTCATGCTGTTGTAGTACATACAGACAGGTTCTCCCTTGACTCCTGGCTTGTGCTACCCATGTTTTAACTTTATATATCACTGTTTTTACTGCTGGTAGCACATCCTGAGCAGGTAGCACAGATTGTCAGAACACTGGCTACACGAAATACTGTGGGGGACCCGCTCAGACGGCTATTTTTATACAGAGAAAACTAGGCTGAAACAATTAGTTGACATTATCGACAACGTTGACAATAAAAAATTGTCTACAAAAATCTCTTTTTTTGAATAGTCATTTGATCTCATTTAACACAACATGAGATAATTTGAAACGTTAATGATGACGTGGGAGAGCAGCACTGCAGGTCACGCTTGATTGAGGAAGAAAGAACAGCTCACAGTCCAGACGCACTCCAAACTTTCCAAACAGATTCAGCTGATGTAGATTGCAAAGTATGAGGGAATTATAATACAGAAATACAAAAGAAGTAAATACAGATGCAGTGCTGTTGTGACGTGAAATAAATGCAGAGCTGCACCTGGCGTTCCACTTGAGCAAAACTTGCCTGTCAGAGCATCTAAGAAGGAAAAACCCCGCCGTTATATTCTGTATTTAATGCATCCTTTATTAAAGTTCAAATAATTAGGAAGTGGTTGTATAAATAAGCACAAACTCCGAAAATGGCATTTCTCTATGCAGTCAGAGCCGCTTAAATGAGTCGCGTGAAAAACAGCACGAGAGAGTTTCAAACTTCTCCCGGCTGATACACTGTCTCGCGTGGAGATGCTTATTCCTCGTGCGCTTGCTGCAACTAGATTATAATGTTGTGATGGCTCACGACGTAGTGAATCATAATATACTGTATGTGTCACAGTGTGTATCTCATCGTGAAGAAAATCGGCGACACGCAGCTATATTAAGAAGAGAGTTTGTTTTTTGTTTTTGTTAGAGTTAAAGATGGATTGAAATCAAGTGAGCAAAAAGGCGAGAGGGTGTAGTCTTAGCCCATTATACAATGCAAAAAAATTGGTTTTTGATTTGTCTTTTTTTGGTTTGTTTTCCAATATAAATATATAAAACTCCTTACGTACATTTACTTTAGGAGCTATACTGCAGAAGAACAAATTTTTGAATATAACATTTAATATTTAAAAATATCTAAAAATCCTTTAAAAAAGATGCATTCCCCTGAGAAGCAGGATTTAAAAATCCTTAAAACAAGATACTGAGACAACATATAAGATATTTAGACTTGCTTTTAGAGAATGTATCATGAATATAAGTGTATTTTGTCTTTACTGCACTGGCAGAAGTATGAATAAGTGAAAAAAATACACTCATATACAAAATACACTTATATTTAAGATACATTCTCTGAAAGCAAGTCTAAATATCTTATATGTTGCTTCTGAAGTCTCAGAAGTCTCAGTATCTTGTTTTAAGGATTTGTAGAGCATTTTAAATGTAAAACAAGACAAAAGCACTTGATAACAATATACCTTTTTTTGCAGTTAAAAAACTTGAGTCAGCTCGAACCAGTCTGGCCATTCCCCGTTGACCTCTCTCATCAACAAGGTTTTCGCCCACAGAACTGCCGCTCGTTGGATGTTTTTTGTTTTTCGCACCATTCTCTTTACACTCTAGAGACTGTTGTTTGTGAAAATCCCAGGAGATCAGCAGTTACAGAAATACTCAAACCAGCCCGTTTGGCACCAACAATCATGCCACGGTTGAAATCACTGAGATCACATTTTTTCCCCATTCTGATGGTTGATGTGAACATTAACTGAAGCTCCTGACCCATATCTGCATGAATAAATGCATGAATAAGTAGATGAACAGGTGTACCTAATAAAGTGGCCGGTGAGTGTATATATACAGTATGTGTGTGTATTTTTTAAGAATTATATGTTGTTTGTAAAAAATAATTTCATCAGAGTACATGACTAGTTTTGTTTGGCTGCTAATAGATAAACATGCTTTTTGGGTCTAGATGGTGTAGTTATGGCATCTGCCTGAAGGACTAAATGGGCAATGCTAAATCTTGACCCTTAGATTGGAATTGATGCTGCAACAGTGGCACTTCCACCACCACTTCGTCATATAACACACACATTTGTATATTGGATATTCTTAGATTCAATCCAAACTAATTTTTATGTGTTGTGCCGCAGCAGACTGTGACCGGACTACCGCAACTCCAGGGTTGGGAAGGTTACTTTTGAAATGTATTCCACTACAGATTACACAATACATGCTGTAAAATGTAATTTGTAACATATTTCGTTAGATTATTCAAGGTCAGTAACTTATTCTAAATACTTTGGATTACTTCTTCAGCACTGGTAGATTTTTCACTTGTTTTGACTATAAAAACTCTGCCAGTACAGTAAGACAAAATACATTCTCTGAAAAACCTAAATATCTTATGCAGTGTTGTTTCTAAAACAAGTTAAATCAAATTGATCTTGTTTTAAGGATTTTAAGATATTTTTACAGGAAAACAATACAAAAATTATCAAGAATACGATTTTTGCCCTAATATAACAGGTCTGACTAGAAAAAATAAAATTATGATCCAGTGTGAATTGTCTTGATAAAAAATGTAATCATGCCTGGTAACATGTGCATGTAAAATGGCTAGAAATAGCATTTTAGCTTAGAGTAAAGCTGACAATTTACACAAGGTTTATTTCTATTACTTCTGCTCCAAACTTACTTCAAACGTACTTCTCTGTCTGCTCGTATGAATGTAACGCTTCATAAGAAAGTGTTTCACCGCTGTTCAAATGCACTTTTGATCAAATCATTTATATGTATAAAGGTTTTCTTCATAAATGACTAAATATTAAATGAAACAAATGACAATAAAATGCAAAGTAATCTCTTCAGTAATCTAAATACTTTTTGAATGTAACTGTATTCTAATTACCAATGATTTAAATTGAAACTGTAGTGGAATACAGTTACTTATATTTTGTATTTTAAATACGTAATCCCGTTACATGTACTCCCCAACCCTGCGCAACTCGCAAGCAACTCAGACCTTCATGTGTTCCCAATTGCTGCTTAATCCGAGTCGCGCCATCCATCTGTTATCCGCACTGCAAAAGCTGCAGGTTGGAGAGGTTTGTTTCATCACTCCAGCAAGGACCTTTTTTTTTTTTCATTCAGGGACATTTTTATCATTCCACTTGCACTCGTTCTGTTTGGACTCTCAGGTGGATCACATTCTTGCTGATCAATACTATTCCATCACTCTGGACTATATGTTGACTTAGGCTCTGTTGTTGTTTGTAGTAAGTATACAGTATTGTGTTTGTTGTTTTATTGTTTGGTTTGCTTGTTCTGTTTACAGGTATTTTTATGTTTGAACATTGGCTGAAAGCACCATAAAAAAAAATTATAATTATTATTGTCATTAGTGGTAGTAACTCGGTTAATTGGATGACACAGTGTCATGTTCTGTTAACATGGGAGCACCCATAAGGGGACGACCTTCTCAATGTAAAATTAAACAGCTTTTATTGGGTTTGAGTGTGCATCAGTTTAAACATTTCTAAAAAGTGCTATTCATGTCTTTACATTTTTTAAGTAACAAAAACTTACTGAGTTCACTTTTAAAACACATGTAAAGCCATTGGTCTGGAGCTGTAGGTCTTTATTTTAGGTGTTTCTGAGAATGTTTCATTGGAAAAACACAGAAACAACACACACACACACACACACACACACACACACACATGGACTGTGTGATCTTTGTCCTTTCGGAGTTCTGAAGTAAATTTGATACCATTGCTTGTTGTATTGTTGGCTGATTAGCTGCGTTTTGCGGGGTTGGTGCTAACTTTAGCTCTGGGTGAAAAAGAGAGATGTGATTCTTCATATTTGTTGTGTTGCCGAAGTATTTAATCTTGGTTTGACATGTCTTGCGCACAGCATATTTTTTATCAAGCTAATTTTTCTACTTATCTTAGTAAAAACCAAAATGTGCCCAAATATCTGCTTTCAAGAAGTTAGGTGCATTTTTAATAGGGTGACAATATGTCCTCTTTTTTGGACCTTAAAAAAGCATCCGGCTGGGATTTCTAAATTTGCAAAAATGTCCGTGATTTGGCTTTAGTTGCATTATGATGTGCATCTGGTCTAATACTTCATTGTGTGTGCACGCATATTTGCATTGCTTTAATCCATCTGTGTAAGTCCCGCCTTCTCGCACACCAATTGGTCAATTATAAGAGGCTTGCAGCAATTATTGGCCAAATTCCTGCCTGTCAATCTCTCCATGCACACGCGAAGCGCTGTTGTGTTCAGCATCAAACAGTTGCTTGACAGCAGCAGCAAATGACAGCTGAGTGGAAACAATGCCCAAACGAAAGTGCAAATTTACAGAAGATTTGCAAAAAAAAATCCCATGCTTTCATCCAGGTCGAGATCCGTGGGAAGCAGAATATATGACATGTAAAGCTGGCACTTATGTGTCAGTTGCTAATAAAGGTGCAAGTGATTTAGAAGCACACATTAGCTCTGCGAAGCATAAAGGGTCAGCAAAAGGTGAAAGTTCAGGTAAATTAACGGACTACTTTTTGTGACCAGGTAAAATTGTTATCACATTGCTTCATTTTCCATGACCATTCAAAATAATTATACTAGTAAATGAAGGTACACTCATGGCATCAAATATTTTATTTTAGTACATGGACATTCAAAAGAATGTTGGACATTTTTATTTATTTATATATATTTCTGTTATGCTAATAGAGAATATGGTCACCCTAATTTTTAAGCACCGGCTGCTGCTCTCCCTCCACCATGTCTCCTGTCTACGAACATCAGACGCAAGTGCTTTGCTTCGGGAGGACATAGGCAACTTTTTTATTAATATTTAATTAGACTACTTTATTTAAAAACAGTACGGCATATACTGTATATGATATTTAATTACATTTTTTAAAATTCGATTCTTTTGTTTTTATGCATCGATGCAGAATCGTTCATGTCAGCATCGCAATGCATCGTAAAAATGATTATATTCCACAGCTCAAATTTTTATACTGTACAAACTATAGATTCTGTCCCCTAACCCTCACAAAAAACTTTCTGTATTTTTACATTTTCAAAAAAAACAAACATCATTTAGTATGATTTTTAAGCGATTTAAATTATGGGGACACTAGAAATGTCCTCATAAACCACATTTATAGCATAATACCCTTGTAATTACCAGTTTGTATCATAAACAAATATCCTCGTAAACCACTGAAACCTGCCCATTCACACACACACACACACACACACACACACACACGCACACAAACACATTAAGCCTGATATTGTGTGCACATTCACTCACTCACAGATACGCAAACAAAAGCTCTCTTAAAAACCAAGAGGTCTCAGGACTTTATTGATTTCAATTAGACCTCGAGACTTCTATGCCAAGGAACACAAAAAAGGACACCAAATTAAAACAAGAACCCTCAATGAAATTTTCATGTACCACAGTTGTACTGCCATACACATTTCCTCCCTCTGTCCTCAGCCAACCCCAGATATTTCCTCTGATCAAACACCCTCTCTTTCTCTCTCTCTATTATACTATCCATAGTTCACAATCTGATGCATTTCTTGCCATTCTCAGCCTAGAGGGTGAATCATCCCGCTTTGCTCTCTTTTATCCATAAGGAAGACGATTGTTTGTTTGTTTTATTGTTTTTTTTTAAAAGAGACTGCACTTCTCCATTTATCTGATCTCTCTTCCATTATCTATCAGTAAACACCCTACAAGTTACCAATAATAATGATAATTGGACGCCTTTGTCCAATAGGCAGGAAACTCACTGCATATACAGTGTGTAATGATTTCTCATAGGTACAAAGTAAATGTTATGATAAACTGAACATGATTAATGTTCATGAAACTAATTTTTTTTTTAAATAAACATTTTAAAGTAATTTTTTAAAACTTATTTTAAGTATGTGTGTGTTTAAAATGCATAATAATGTGTAATATATAAAATATAAATCATTATGTGTGGGAAAATTAGCTTCCTTTTCATCCCTTCTCTCATCAAGAGTCCTGACCACCACCGATTGCGCATGCTTGGGGCGCTTTTTCCAGCGCCCCTTGGTGGAGCAGTGCCAACCAATGCCGACACAAGATATTCACATGTGCAAAAGAAATGTAGCCAATCAGCGGACACAGGAGCAGGATCTCAGCTGCCCAGTCTGCCCCCAAATTCAATAAGATCTCTTCAGCAAAAGTCATTTGGGAGGAGAACTTTGGTGGAGAAACTACGGTTAAAAGAGCTTGGCCCAGATCAACATCAAACAACAGGCTAGCGAAAAGAGCAAAACATACACACGATGTTTCTCCTGTACTTGGTACAGCAGAAAGGCTTGGCTAGCTGGATGTAGTCATGCAAATGCCTTATTTTGGTTTCCATGTCTACTTTTTAAAACGATGGGAACAGATGGAACATGGATTGTTTTAGGATTAAGGTACCTAAAAAATTTATCAGAGAGAAAGAAGAAACATGAGTCTACAAGAGCACATATGGACAATAGTGTCAAGCTAGCAAACCTTGGCAGAGTCAACATAGCCTTGCAACTGGACGAAGGCCACAGAATTGGGGTAAGAAAGCACAGTGAAGAGGTGGATAAGAATAGGCACATTTTTATCAAAGATAATTGACTGTGAAATGCTGAATGCTCTGGCCATGCTCTCCATGGAGAAAAAACATCAAAAGCATTCCTGACTTCAGTAATAGGGTCACTGAGAAGATTGCCACTCAGAAGGATAGAAGGGCGCAAAATTCCTGCACAAATAAGATGTCTGTCTCACACACACACACACACACGTTTGTAAAATTGTAATTTGTTTAATATTGGCATTAAATAATATAAAGTATAAAAGAGAATTCAGTGTAAAACGCAATTACGTCTGGACTTGGATTTATTGATAAATCCTTCTGCCTCCATAACAAAAAAATGTGCGCGCATTGGCTCAGAGCGAAAATTTGGGCACCAGCCGCCACTGCTATTTACTTTCAAAAACTTTAATCAAACAGTATTCTTTTGAAACAGTCTGTCTATTCATCTGCATCACATGTAATCAAGGATATAACCAAATATTAAAGACCAAATGCTAAAGACAGTGGGATAATCACACTGAGAATTTGGCAACCGTAGGTCGAAGGGGAATGCATATTTTATTAACCCTAGTTCCTAACCCAAATCCCAACCCTAAACCTAAGCATCAATGGAGTAAAAATATAATCTTAGAGGGAAAATTCTACCTCTGCATCATGCTCGCTAGTGTTTAAGTGAACAGCATTACTTTCTGTTTCCCATGAGACCAGGACTCGTGTCTTGGAGGTTGCTCGAGCAGTAGTGGGGAACCTTTTTCCCCATTAAGGGCCATTTGAGTATTTATGAAATTATTCACGGCCATACAATTGCTTGCAATTTCTGATTGTAGGTTAAAATTAGTGTACGCTTTCTGATATGTGCTCACGCACCAAGAAAAAACACTAAAAGGTCTATTATACATTATTTTGCTTTGTTATCATTTAAAATTATTTGTAATCATTATTTTAATTTTAATTTTATACATTTAACTGAATCAAGGAAATTTTTTTGCTTTTCAAGTTATTTCTCAAATTGCCTCATGAGCCTAATACAGCCCTAAGGCCTGACGTTCCCCATGCCTGCGCTAGAGGGTAAGGTGACCACAGAAATGGTGCAAAAATGTCTGATAAGGAGATGACGCTTTTTAGGAATTCGACAGAATAGGGTTGATTTCAGTATACATTAATTTTCGGAAGCAACATGTTGATTTCCAGTGTGATCATGTTGTATTGGGTGGGATGTTCCCCTTAATTGTTATGGTGGTAACAGCCTTGAATGTAACAGCCTAAAAGATCCAGGCAACCTTACAAACTCACTTAATATATGATGAGAAAATAACTTAAAAAACAAGACAGAGAATTATGATGCATTCTTTGTCTAATCTACCTTTAAGGCGATTGCCCCTGGTGCCCTTATGTTAGAAACAAATGCAGCAAAAGTGCCCTCTTGGATGCCCTTATGGTAGATAAAACATGACAAAGTGCCCTCGACGGTGGCCCAGTGTGCGAGAAAATGTGATAAAGTGCCCTCCAGGGTGCCCTTCCAGTGGAGAAAACGTGAAGTGCCCTCTGGGTGCCCCTATGTGTGAAGAAATGTCATTATGTGTCCTAGTGGGTGCCCTTCAAATGGAGATAATGTGATGCAGTGCCATGTAGGCTGCCCTACATGCTAGAAAATGCTAAAGTGCCTTAAAGTCAATGGTGTGGACACAGTTTTCCCTACCCTGAATCAGCTCCTCAAAATATATGCCACATTGCCAGTGACAACCACTTCAGAAGAGCGGTCATTCTCTAAACTGAAGCTGATCAAGGAACAGATGTGGGGAAGGCAGGCTGTCAGATCTACTGCTGCTATCCATTGAGAGAGACATCCCAGTTGACCCAAACGAGGTCACTGATATTTACAAACACATGGCCAAAAGAAGAATTTTACTCTGATTCCACCACCCTGACTATCTCCCTACCCTGACTAAACTCCTCAATATACAGCTCATTCTGAGTGACATCACTTGTGTGTGTGTGTGAAATAAATGGTTAAATAGGTAATAGTTTCCTGTGTGTTTTTATTACAGAGGTGTAGTAGTTATACTTAAAATCTGAGTCACATAATAAAACAATTTTAATCTTAACCAGGGTTTGGAAATGTTTCACCATAAATGCATCACGATTTTCTGCACGCTGGTGCCCCACCACATGCAGCTGTTGCCCTTTTTATTTTTTCACCCCTGCCCCACAGACAGTCCACCACTGATAATAATGGATGTATCAAATTCACTTTTCAGTCTAAAATGACTTCCTGTTGAGAATTATGTTGCAAGCTTATTTTCGGAGAAACTGTTTAAGTGTGGTTTAGTTCCTGAAAATATTTTTCAGTCTTCTTGACTGGCAAATAAAGTACATAGTGGCCTGACACTGTTAATGCTGCTCAATGGCAGAATGATTTCCTCTGTCAACAGGAAGCTTTCAATAGGACATACGTCATCTGTGGACCAAGTCTGGTTCTACAAGGCTACATTTCTTCAGGTGCTTGGATGCTTCAAGCACAGACAAATGCTTATACATACACGCCAGACAAGGGAGACTCAAGGATACACTTTATACAATGTTATGTGCATTCACACAAAAAACACACATAATGCAGCTTATTTGCATTTGTTTGTAAAAGTTTCTGAAAAAAGAATTGGAGCTGATTATGAATGAAGAGACTGATGTGAATGAAGGGTCAAATAGACAGTTAGAAGATCATCTGAGGATAAAAATATCATGAATAAGCACAGAGAAATGGAGCGATAATAAGAAGATAAGAGCAGCACCTGTGGGTAATGGCAAGTGGATATAGAAGAAAACTGAATTATGGATGATGATGGTGATGAATTCTATGATGGACAAATGAGAACAGAACTGTCATGCCTATTCAAACAGAGACAAAAGTAGATTTTGAATACAACTTCAAAAAATTATTGGCTTATCTTTGATAGTTGTGTAGTGCAATTATTGTAGGTAAAAACAAAGCGTTTGTCTAAAATTGCATTCATATATCAACATTTGGTCAGTCCAATCAAGTCACTTTCTGCAAATCATTTGCTATAAACTGAAAACTCTTTAACCTACCCACACTTGTTGCTTGAAACCCGCATTGCCTTTTCCTGTGCAACAATAAAGGAGTTATTATACAAATGTCAAGATGTTCTTTTCCACGCAGCGATAATGCATGGTGATCACACTCACTGGCTGTTAGGTTCAGTCACAATTGTTCTTGGTTTAATAAATTTACATATTATTGGGTGAAATTGATTTATCTTTATTTGAGATATATGAGTTGCACGTACTAATTATTTTTTATTTATAATGGCTAAATTACTATATAGTAAAGTTGAAGTGTGTAATTTCTGTGTCACTTGTGCCACCAAACCAAGTTGCAAAAATAAACATTTGTTTTCGAGCAGCTTTCTGACTACGCCACCCGTCAACTGTTGATCAAACAGATAATCCCACCCCCATCTCACGACATTGGTTGAGTCAATGTTATTGTGTCAGCTGGATTTTTATAGCACCACAGAGACAGTGTTTACAGTTTTGTAGAAAAATTACCTTCGAATGCCTTACAGTTATCTCTGCACATTCAGCTGGGATAAGAGATTGTATTTTAACACAGAAAAAGTTACATAATTCAGCTTTAGGTAAAGTGAGTAATTCCAACAAGATCTAATCATGCTCATTCTACTTGATTAAAAAAAAAAGGCTCCAAATTTATATATATATATATATAAATTTTCCTTTTCAAGGGCCAATTTATTTTTATTTATTTTTTCAGTGTAAAATACAACACAATCAAATTTTAAGGAAAGGACCAGTTAAGTCAGTTAAGGAACATTTCCAAGGTTAGAAGAGTTTTAGGGATACAGAGAAGCTTCTACATGCCTTAATGTAATCTCGCTTGGATTACTGTAATGCCGTTTTCAACTTTAAATCAACGTACTATTGCACGGCTACAATCAGTGCAAAATGCTGCAGCAAGACTTTTGACACAAACTAGGATTTTAGCCACTTTGCACTGGTTACCTATCCACTTTAGGGTTGATTTCAAAATTGTATTAATTACTTATAAAGCATTACATGGCTTGGCACCTGAATATTTAGCAGAAATATTAAAGGGATAGTTCACCCAAAAATTAAAATTCTCTCATTATTTACTCAACCTCATGATATTCCAGGTGTGTATGAATTTCTTTCATCAACAGAACACTTTTGAAGAAAAATATCTCAGCTCAGTAGGTCCTTAAAATGCAAGTGAATGGAGATTTCTCTTTTGAAGGTCCATAAATCACAGACATTCAGCATAAACGTCATAATACGACACCAGCTGTTAAATGAATGTCTTCTAAAGCAACATGATCGCTTTTGGTGCAAAAAAGATAAATAATTTTTGAAAAGATCATTTTTGGGTGAACTATCCCTTTAAAACCTCTTAGATTATCTTGTCATGAACTGTAAGTTGTTCCAAAATAAAGTAAAACTAAAGGTGATAGAGCATTTGTTGTGAAGGCCCCACAATTATGGAACAGCCTACCCTGGGATATTGGATCTGCTGAATCTGTGTCTGTTTTTAAGTCTCGTTTAAAAACTCATTTGTACAGATGTGCTTTTACTACTTCTATGTGAATGTGTTATGTTTTGTGTTTTTTATTTATTTATTTATTGTGAAGTACTCAGTATTAAGTTGCTAAAAGGTGCTATTCAAATAAAGTTATCATTATTATTCAACTACTGTTTATTATATCTCATCTATTCAACCAAGTGAGACAGGACTGCCACTGATGCTCCCTCAAAAAATTAGGTGCATGCCACCCCTGGATGAGAACATTCCTCCATCACACAGCGATACGAAGAAGTTTTGATGTAGGTGATGCTCCGAAAACACACTTTTTATAAAAGGAATAAAGCTTATTATAAAAGCAATAGATGTGTGAACATGGTCACATTTCCTCACACCATTTTCCCTAAACAAACTTCACTTTTCATGATGATCAGTATGTGACGCACATAATATGATGCACACACGTATACGCAACTGTTGAGGTCTTGCAACACACACTCAAAAAAATAACAACAAAAGACATTGATTTTCTAGTAGAACATGACCTCACTGTCGTGGGTGCTCTTTTGTTTAATGAGGGTAAAGACGTCAACCATCTCCCTTGTGTCACACACACAAATAAACAAAAGAAGTCACAAATCTTCCTAATGGCATCCCTAAAATGTGTGTTGCTGTTGATGCATCAGCATTTTAGGTACATAAAGGAGCTTCCTGTAAATCAGACTCTTCATTTCCCATCATTTCGATCTGTTGATGAGTCTATTCTTCTCCCTCACTCATTCTCTGCCCAAGGCCCTTTGTGTCTTTGTACACACTAATTAGTCACAGAAGAGAAAATAACATCCTGCAACAAGAAGCAGGATAATAATTAAAGGAAGAACACACAGAGGACAAACAAACAAATAAATAAAAAAGCACTGCTGAGCCCGAGCTGGTAAAGTTGCATTTTAATTTATTGAGGAGAGGAAAATAAACCAAATGAATCTGTCAGGATTCCAGTTCCTACCAGAAACCTTTTTGGTTCTGCTATTATAAAGTGCACTTACAGTTATCACACTTTCCATTTGTTTAAGTCCTGGTATTTCTCTATCTCTGACACACAAACACACACATACATCATTACACATCTTTTTTTCGGACCTAAAAAAAATACACACATAGGAAGAGGACAAAACAAACAGGTGTGTTTTTGCATACAAGTTGTGTAACTGTTTTAACTGTGTAAAGTGACAGTCTAATAGGTTCATTAACCACTTAATACATCAAGATGTACATGTGTGGGGATTCAGTCCACAGCATTAAGCAGTTACAGTACTTCTTTAAAACCTCAACAGAGCATTTGCCATGGAAACAGTTAACTCTATAGAATTTCCTTCAAAATGTTCCAGGTTTGTAAACAGTTTCCAAACCATACCGTTTCTGTCAAATACTGTCTTCAGGGTTTTATTTCACATTTGCAAACTTGACCTCCCCATGCAAGTAATAGGTCATTATTTATAGATTCATCTAGTGTTTTAAAAATATAATTTCTTTCTAATTTATAGGGGTGAACACAGGTACAGTGAGACACTATCTGATCGTTTGTCATTGGCATTGTTTTGAAATATTCCTGTAGCCTCAAACTGGTATACTAGCACTAGCAACGCCAAGATCATGGGTTCAATTCACAGGGAACACACAAACTGATCAAATATATGCACTGTAGGTCACTTTGGATAAAGGAGTCTGCCAAATGCATAAATGTGAAATATGATGCCAAATGGCTTTGCCCCTCACACAAAAACATTTTAATAGCTAAAGATTTACTCTATTTTATAAAGAGGGGAAAAATAAATATTAAATACAAAAACTTAAGTTTCCTAATTTATGAGTTGTTCCATTTTCACCCTTTGTCTACATAATATTTATATACAGTTTCAAGTGAAATTTTGCTAAGATATATCTCTTTTGTTTTCCAGTTTTAAGGAAAGATTTTGGCACGTTTCTGTTTGTTTGATTAAACAAAAGCCAAAATAAATTAAAAAACCTGCAAGCATGGGGAGAGAAATATGGTCTTGGGTCTAATAAAACATACAGTCAAATATTCAGTCCTCCTTTTAAACTCTGCTGAGAAATAGCACAAAGAGGACTTGCTTGTTTTGCTCGCACAATGGGAAACTGTATGCAAAATAATTTCCTAATAATCAGTCAGTGTCTGTCAAGCAACAACAGAAGAAAATAAGGTTAACAAACACAAACACAGCATAGTCAGTCTTACATTATGTTGTTACAGTGTTCATACATCTACAGCTCTGGAAAAAATTAAGAAACCACCGCAAAATTATCAGTTTCTCTGGATTTACTGTTTATAGGTATGTGTTTGAGTAAAATGAACATTTTTGTTTTATTCTATAAGCTGCTGACAACATTTCTCCCAAATTCCAAATAAAAATATTGTCATTTAGAGCATTCATTTGCAGAAAATGACAACTGGTCAAAATAACAAAAAAGATGCCGTGTTTTTAGACCTCGAATAATGCAAAGAAAACAAGTTCATATTCATTTTAAACAACACAATACTAATGTTTTAACTTAGGAAGAGTTCAGAAATCAATATTTGGTGGTAACCCTGATTTCCAATCACAGCTTTCATGCGTCTTGGCATGCTCTCTACCAGTCTTTCACATTGCTGTTGGGTGACTTTATGCCACTCCTGGTGCAAAAATTCAAACAGCTCGGCTTTGTTTGATGGCTTGTGGCCAACCATCTTCCTCTTGATCACGTTCCAGAGGTTTTCAATGGGGTTCAGGTCTGGAGATTGGGCTGGCCATGACAGGGTCTTGATCCGGTGGTCCTCCATCCACACCTTGATTGACCTGGCTGTGTGGCATGGAGCATTGTCCTGCTGGAAAAAAAAATCCTCAGAGATGGGGAACATTGTCAGAGCAGAAGGAAGCAAGTTTTCTTCAAGGATAACCTTGTACGTAGCTTGATTCATGCGTCCTTCACAAAGAAGTATCTGCCCAATTCCAGCATTGCTGAAGCACCCCCAGATCATCACCGATCCTCCAACTGGTCATCTAATGGTTAGACGGAGACCTGGAGAGGCCTTCAAGCCATAGTGTCTTGCACCCACTGTGAAATTTGGTGGAGGATCGGTGATGATCTGGGGAAAGAAAACTTGCTTCCTTCTGCTCTGACAATGTTCCCCAACTCTGAGGATTGGTTTTTCCAGCAGGACAATGCTCCATGCCACACAGCCAGGTCAATCAAGGTGTGGATGGAGGAGCACCGGATCAAGACCCTGTCATGGCCAGCCCAATCTCCAGACCTGAACCCCATTGAAAACCTCTGGAATGTGATCAAGAGGAAGATGGATCAAACAAACAAAGCAAACAAATGAGCTGGTTGAATTTTTGCACAAGGAGTGGCATAAAGTCACCCAACAGCAATGTGAAAGACTGGTAGAGAGCATGCCAAGATGCATGAAAGCTGTGATTGAAAATCAGGGTTATTCCACCAAATATTGATTTCTGAACTCTTCCTAAGTTAAAACATTAATATTGTGTTGTTTAAAAATGAATATGAACTTGTTTTTCTTTGCATTATTCGAGGTCTGAAAACACTGCATCTTTATTGTTATTGTTATTTGGAATTTGGGAGAAATGTAGCCAGTACTTTATTGAATAAAACAAATATGTTCATTTTACCCAAACACATACCAATAAATAGAAAATCCAGAGAAACCGATAATTTTGCAGTGGTCTCTTAATTTTTTCCAGAGCTGTATATTGCATGTAGAGTGTCATTAACCTATAATTACATTGTTGTTACAATGTAACAAACCATGTGCTAGAGGAGTTTGAAATCACAGGTAATACAGACCTAGATCACACTCTTGAGAAAATGTGGATGAATATCAAATCTAGATACCTCCATGTATTGTCATTAAACATCAAATTGTTTACCAGTCTCCTATTTTCAAACCTCTTAATCTACTATTATGTTGAAATATCTGTGCTGAATGTGCTGTGAATGTGAATGGACAAAACCCCCAAACAAATCATGTATTTCAGTCGAGAGCTACATCTACTCAGAACACCATTTCAAAGACAATAAAATGGTAAACAACTCTATTAAACATATCTTAATCAAACAAAAACCTGATCTCATGACAAAAAAAAACAAAAAAAAAAAAAAAACAATCACTGTGGTGACATTTTTACAAAATGATATATTACATGGCTTCTTGAACGTATTGCAGCAGATCTGAGGTGAAATGTCCACTGAGTGGTGCTAAAAAATAAATTCTCGCAAACAGATTTTTAAATCAACAAAATCTTTCTCCTAGCTGAAAGTGTCAGAAAAAGCAAATGTGAGGTTAAAAACACAATTGCTGAAGCAACCATGTCATTTTGTGGTGCTTCTATGACACATTCAATTTGTGTCAAGCTGCGTGTTCTTCGGGACTCGTACTCCGGTCCTTTGCATTGCAAGTGCAATGCTCTATCAGTTGAGCAACTGAACAATGTCAACATTTGTTGAAATGTCACCATACAAGTCATGAGCTACAGTAAAAGTGTTTAGAAGTCATAAGACAGCAAATGAAAAGTACAGTGTTTATGAAATGATAGTTTGCCCTTGTCAAAGTCATTGTTTTAGCAGCTATTGCGTCCATTTTAGCCAGAAACTGCCGCTATCATACAGCAAGCCACGTGAAAATCATTTTGCAAAAATGTAGGTATAGTAGCGTGATTCTATGATCCCAGGTAAATCAGCATGGTCTTTCAAAAGCTCTACACTGAATGAATGGGAGTACCAAGTGTTTGTTAGTGTTTCTATTACAAGAGCTTGGTTAAAAAAAAATTGTAGAAACATCAGTGTAAAATGAGATCATAGCATGGAATGTTCATCACTTCCCCGTATTGCACCTTGCTGAGGGCAACGTCCTTCTGTGACAGTTTAAAGCCACTCTCTTTCACATATTTACAAAATGAAAACCCCAACATATCAAAATATTAAATTTATTTCAAACCTCAATTGTCAGGCTTAAGTTTCCCTAATGTTCCTGTAATTTATCTTCTCAGATAAAGTTCCTCAAAGTTCTTTCTCTATATGAAGATGAATCTTAAATAGCAAAAGCCATCTAAAATAAATGCCATTCATATCACAAAGTTGAAATAATTGTGTGCATGTTCTTATAGTAACAGCCACATCATATCAGATTCTTTGAAGCTGAGCTTTAGTGAGCATATTACAGTAATCTCAGGGCTGCTGCCATTTTATTTCAAGTTTCTCCAAACAAAACCCAAATAAAAAGACACTGCAAAACTTCTCAGATCACTGTAAATGACCTCACAGCAATGCTAAAATGAAATGTCACGTCACCTTGCTTCTAACAAATGAACAGAGCAGAAGCTCGGCAGAGGCGATGCGAGAGGGAGACAATCAGGAATGTTGTCCCGTGAGCTGTGATTAGGGGGCCCCACAAAGGTCCTTAGTAAGTATGTTTACATGCGCAATTGTAATCGAGCTACAGTAGGTTTTTGCGTTGTCGGGCTATGAATCTGTCTATTCAAACATGACCCAATGTGTCAAATATTTCTCGAAGGAATCGAATATTTGAAGGAAGAGGAAAATACGGTGGGTTAAATATATGTTGGGTGTCACATCTGTCTTTTGGAGCATGTGAGCATGCACTATTTAACCCAAGATGGACTACTTGTATTGAAAATTGGCAGATGCAGAAAAGTCCCGCCTTACAGCTAAATGGGCCAAAGACCTTTTAGATACAGATATTGCCTGTCAGCCAATTCAGGAACTCGCATACGCATTAGCTGGACCAGCCTGAAAAACAGCATTTTTTCCATGATCTGAGCTGAAGAAGCACAATTTATGATACTGATGTTGTCAGATTTTATTGCTGTACTTAAATGTACTTTGATTAATCTTGAACAACCTTTTTGGAGATTTTGGTCTTTCCCAATTGAAGTAGAAAGGAGCTGTAATATTATGCTGCGTATCCTTGGAAAATAGCTGCCTGGGAGCATTACAAAGATGGCAGCAAAGAGGACTGACTTGACTTGAAAGGAACTTTGTCAATGACGAAGCCTATTGTGATCCGTTTAAGGTGTATACATTCTGGACAAAGCAAAGCTACAATTGCATTATCTAGGTCTTTTAGTCCGACTTTGCAAAAATCAAACTGGTACAATTTCAGTTAGACTAAAGCATTTACATGACAATTACAAAAGACAAATTATTGTTTTAGTCTGACTGAAATTGAACTTTTAAAGTGCATGTAAACATACTGAATGAAGATATCTACTCATTGGGGTAGAAAGGGGCCCACATATAAACATAAGTTTGTCCCAGTGAATTTTAGTAATGACTCTGAGTCCGGCCACTGTACTGTACTGCTGACCAATACAGAAATGTACAAACAAGGTTAAGCGTTTTTAACAAAAAGAACAATCATGGATAGAATCCTACTGTATTCTTCATTATCAAGGAAATAAAGCTGACAGTTCAGTGGCCATGTACACTATCATTTGGACAGGACAAAAGCACTGACTCATGTCTAACTGGGAAGACATCAGGTGGGCTAGGCAGATTTCAGCTCAAAAGATTGGATGTACCACACAACAGTAAAGCTAGACTGAACTAAACCACAACAAACTAAACCAGAGCTGCCTGCAAGGTTGCTAATGCACACTTCAATGTAAGGCCATTACCTACAGAGCAAGTTAGGTAACAACAGTGTTAGAAAAGAATGCAGTAAGTACAGAGAGGGTGAGGAAAGCAGCGTTTCAGCATTGTGTTTCTGCACTTTAGTTTTGTTACTGGAAGAGAACAAGCCTTTAATAGGACAGCTCTTTCTTTTAATTTTCTCTTTCAAGTGATGGGGCAGGATCAACTTCAGTTAATTCAAACCATCTACTTGGTTACATGAGTGCTTCTACTTTTGAATAAAAAGGAGTCTAGTCTATATACGGACACACACACACACACACACACACACACACACACACACACTTGTGACAGACCGATATATTAGCCAGGCCGATTAGTTGGCTGATATTTGGCAATTCTGATATTATTGATCGACAGCCTTGTCAAAGCACATTTTCTGTTTTGCAAATTGTTTTTTTTTTCCATAATTAAATATTGTGTAAAATAAGTGTACATTTAAATCTTATTTGTTATCATTAAACATCTTGGACTTGCACTGACCCCTAGATGCAACATCATTCAAACGCAATCATTTTCAGTTACCAATGCCATTATAGAAATGGTAGAAAATCACAGTCGGCCATGATTAATTTAATCCATGAGTGGAAGTGTCCAATATCAGCATGTTACTGCTTACATAGATTAAGTGAGTAGTACTGGCTGGCCATGTGATCCTAACATGGCAGCCCTCATGGACCCTCTCCATGTAGAATAAAACCTTTAATTTGTATTATTTTCCTTGCCATTATATTTGCCACTGTTGTCTAGATTCTAGATATTGGTATCAACAATAAAAAAAAAACGATATAGGTCGACCACTAACACATGCACGCATTTAAATCCTTGCATAAGAAATACACCCACAAAAACTCGTGTTACAGACAGCTTGGAGTCAAAATTCTCATTTAGCATACCTAAATCCAAAGCTAATTGTAACACAGTGCATACAGCTCAGTTACCAGGACTGAACTAGGATGTGCTGACTGGCTGGCAACTGAGGGTAGGTAGGGGTCTCTGAAAAGTTGAACGAATGAGACAAATGGGTGCGCATCACAGTACAAAAACTCTAAAGTGACCCTAAATGGGGTCCCTGATCCCTGACTTTTAAGAAAGGGATCAAGAGAGAAATCCTCTTCCTGGTTTTCAAATACCCAGGGTGAGAGGCACTTTCCTGGGCACAGAATGGACAGAAACAGCGACTCATGGTAAAGTACCAGGACTCAATACAGTCTATGAGAAGCATTGTTGCCATTGCTCCTTTTGTAGCTTTTTGATTCCTTCAAGTTTTCACAAGTATTGTAGTTCAATATGTTGTGGTTTTTGTTGTGTTGCTTTTATGTTACTAATTGTGTTTGTCTATAAAGTGCCTTCCAGATGCAGGTGACTGACGTGAGGGTCAGATTTGAAGATATATATTCCCACAGTGCAGCGAGATTGGGAAAATGGGAGATGTAGCATTGGCAAATGGGTAACAGAGGGCTTTTGGCACTCAGTCTCAGCTGGAGACCCTGAGTAAAAGGGGTAAGGATGTGGAAAAGGAATCTAGTGAATGTCAAAACCTTTATCTTTATGTATACCCTTCCTTTTGACCCTTTCTTCTCTGTTTCCTCCCTTACCCTTTCCCCCTCTACTCCTTCATTCTCTGGACTGATAGAACAGGATGTATCCTGACTCTGAGTTCTTGGAAATATCAGAGGTCAAACCGTAGAACTCCTCTATCGCCTGTGCATCAATTTTCTGTGAGAAAAATGGAAGGATGTATAGAGAAAGCGATGGTGAAAGAGAGAAGAAAACAGAAACGAGATGATCTATGTGCAAGTGATTTTATATTGTCTATATACAACATAAAGGTGCATACCTCTACAATGTCATCATCAAACAGCAGCCAGAAGCCATGACTCTTCACAATGGTGATGTAATGCCCTCTGTTTGGGCCACTAATACACACACACACACACACATACACAAATTGTACTGTATGCATTCATAGAAATGTAAACAAAAGTCAGCATTCATTCAAGTTTTTAAAGATAACCTGAAATATATTTCATTTATAAAGAATTGCCCCTGGTCTTGTTGTGTATGATTCATCAGTTTCATCTATTCTAAAAAAAAAAAAAAAAAAAAAACTTTCAACAAAATGTACACACTTTCTCCTAGCTTAATATGTTTAACTTTTTCATGATCTAATTAAATGCCAATGGAAAGTTCCGATGAAAGTCCCAAGCTACATTATCTCCTGCTGGATATTCTGCTTCATCCGGAATTCATCACAGTATGGAAGTTAAATGTGTTGCAATTGCAAATGCCTTTTATTTTTTCACAAAATAAATAAATAAATAAAAACATCATCACCATTATAGTGTACTCTGGCACTAGACCTAATTTATCCATAACCTAAGAATCACAGTTCATACCACAGTGTTGAGACTCAAACTGCTTATATGATAAATTTTTATAAAACAAATGGCATCAAGTACCTAAATAACATACTGTTCTACATACTGTTTTAATATGTTGCAGGTTTGTGTTTGACAGTTTTCATACCTGCCACAGTGGACCACCACAGCGACAAGGTCATACATGCGGTCAAGATTGACAGCGTCTACGGAGGTGTTGAAGAGGCGAAGCTCCAATGGAAACACCACGCGATAGCTCAGTTTAGTGTACCGATGCAGCTGCTCCATGTACTTAAACCGCTTCAGATGAAGAGCCAAGATCATGGGCAGCTTTTTCACACGCATACTGAAACACATACACAGGATTACAAGCAAATCCTAGGCACGCATACACCTGCACCATACTGTACATCTCAAACACACATCTGCTCACACTGACCGTTTCTGGGCCTCTTGTTTGCTACAGCACATCTCACAGTAGTATTTATATTCACTGCACAGGGTCTCTGTATTACTGAAGCCCCTGTAAAAGCCATTAGACAATAATTACAATGACTATCATAAAACATATGAAAAGGCAAAAAAAAAATTTTTTTGAACAAATTATATTAACTATGGGCACTTTTCGTAAAGATTTTGTTGGATATGGTGGAAGTGACACCACAACTGAGGGAAAGTTGTAATTTGTTAAAAAAAAATTATATAAATAATTAACATTTTTATACTTAATTGTGTCTCAATTCAATATTTTGTATTTACTTTCCATTTCTTTCCAAAGACAATCATTTATTTCTTTTTGCTTTTAAAGCTTAAGTGTGTAATTTCTTCACCACCACAAGGAACAGCAAAGTTAAACATTGTTTTCAAACAGCTTTCCGATTAAGCCACCACCTGCCATTGATTGAACAAACAGATAGACCAACCCCAAACTTATGTCATTGGTTGAGTTAATGTTGTTGTGTCAGGCTGGACAAGTCGCTTAAAACAAACAGAGGAATTTTAATAGCGCTACAGAGACAGTGTTTACAGTTATTGAGAAAATTAACCTACGAATGGCTTACTTATAGTAACCTCTGCATATTAAGCTGGAATAAGAGAAAGTTTTAAGTTACATAAATATTTTTCACAATAAATAATAATGTGGTTTATGGTTATTAAGCACTTTTCTTGGATTTTCAAAGTTTTAAAAATGTAATTAATATATATATGATGGATTTTCATATTTTAAGATTTCAAGTATGGCTCTGGGGAAAGGGTAAAACAATAAAATCTATACATAAATGGCATTTGAAAAGAAGGAAAAGTAAATTATAAAGGCTAGGTAAAAAGTTTCCAGAACAGGGTTAATATCACTGCCTAGTGGCAAAAAGACAAAAATTGAAATCTGTAAAGTTTTAATAAAAATCAACCCCTGGGACATACTAAAAGTTGAAGTAATTGAAGAAACACACAGTGGAAGAGGATGGGCTGTGTAAATCGGCATGCATGATTTTTGTCATGTTATTTTGAGTGTTGACTTTAGTATATGTACCTGAGACAGTGTGTTATTGAAGTGTTCTGCTCAACATCCACAGACAGATCCAGAAAGTCTTCATCCTTGCTACTGACCTGTAGAAAATTAGAGGTGATGTAAGTTCACAAAGCACTTTACACAGAGAGAAAAGCCTGCGTAAGCAATTTCAGAACAAGAATCTCTGCGAGACCACAAACACGTAAGCACTCCTATTCCCTGATCACAAACCTCTTCAGACCTGTAACCAGAGCCAAGCTTCTTCAAGAAAGTTACCAGGAACTCATTTTCTTCAGAGCTGTTTATCAAGGCATGTAGATGACCCCCTTCTATGGGCAGGCTCAGCATTTTGAGGTGAACAGGCTGCACTCTGCTGAACTAACTGTCTCTGATTTATTAATTGGAATTTATTTTATATGACAGGAAGATTTGTGCGAGGACACGATAATGCAGAGATGTAATTGTGTGCGCAGCGGTGTGTTAGCACTCAGGTGTTGTTGACTGCAGTGAGTGGTAGTGTGTTAACGCAAGTAGAAAGTAGATTAATCAAAAGGGAACATAGAAAAGTGGGCCAGACAGCAGGGAGACACTGGTTTCTTCCACTTAGGCAGAAACGTTTTGCTGAATACCAAGATCAAGCAGTGTATAAGAGCACTTATGGTGCTTTTGTCAAAAAAGTGCCACGATTAATGTCACTTTTACACTCCTGATGTTGCTCTTAAGCAGATGGGGGGAAAAATCCATGTAGATGACAGACTCAAAATTATGTGGAGAAAAAGCTAGATCATTTTTGAATCAGAGCTAAATAAATGGACAGTTTCAACTGGAGTCCCTCTGAATGTCTATTGAATTATTCAGCATGGAACTGAAGCTGTGGGAAATCTTGAATGGAAATACAGAGCGCTGAGTAATTTGCAGACAGAGATTTTTTAATTTCATAGTTGCACATACAGAAGCCCACAAAGGCCATGCATTTTTATTTGTATTAATCGACAGCAAGTTATCTTGAGTTTTTCTCTTTTTAACAAGAAAACAAAACAGAACAATGACAATAATGTAAGGTCTCTAGATAATAAAAATACTACTAATAATATGAAAATAATAAAATTACTAATTACATTTAATTTAACCATAGAGTATATTCTGTATCTCGTTATTTTGTAATAAATGTGTAAATAATAAATTAATTAACTATTACTAATTATTATAAATAATGATATATTATTGAAATAAATATATAATCACATATATTTGAGGGAATATTGGTCCTGATATCTTAAACAAATACATCAAGGTTTGCATTTGTGTATGAAGTCACACTGTGAACACTTTATGCAACATGACATGAAACAAGACACACAGACAGAGCTCATACCGTCTCACAGTTGAGACAGCGCGTCTCATTGGTCAGTGTTCCCTGGAAGATATCGTGAACCCAGGTGGGCTCGATCTTGTTCTGTTCTGGCTCTGTGTCCGTGGTGATGGCAGTGCCGTTGTTCTTTAGTCGTCCATTCTGTTTCTCCTGTTTCTTCTCTTCTTGAAGGATGTCAGCCACTGTGTTCAACAGGTAGTTCAGGAATTCATGAGCATCCTGCTGCATGTAGTTATCAAACAGGTCTGTAGGAGAAGCCAGAAAGCATAATATAAGCTGTAAAACAAAAAAACATAATCTTAACAGAAAAAAGTTAAAAAGGTACAGTAAATTAGTTAACTGTAACTTAAATTACCATATATTTTTTTTTACAATATATGGTAAAAGCACACGTACAACACAATAAATTAAGGTTTTTGTAAATAAAAAGTAGTCCCCTTATCATTTATTGTGAAAACAATAAAAAGATGTTCCAAAAACTTCCTGTGTCACATTACATTTGATCATATTTTATTTAAATAGTTAAATTTTTTTCTTATTTTAGTTATCAGTCATGTACATTAGAACAATCTGTTACATTTTATATTGTTTGGTTAATGTTTATAGCATTACTTCAGCTATCCATTAGGGAATGTCATCATGTGGCCTTCTATTTTACCACCAGGATTATTATGGTGGTTATAAGTATTTTAATGTACAAAGCAGATTTCATCATTCTAGCAGGTTGGTATATTCACATTATTTAAGTTAATTCAATTTAACTGTAAAATATACAGGCACCAAAATGCCCTTTACATGTATTTCATAATTCCAGAAAAATGTACTGTATGTTTACATTGAATTTCTGTCAACCACAGGTGCTAGTTTTTTTTTTGGTGTGTGTTTTTTGTTAGTTACAAAAATTTGACAGGCTTTTTTTTTTTTTTTTTTTTACAATGTAGCAACCACACAAATGGTTGTGATGCAAAAATGTAATTATCTCGTGATTATTTCTAGAGCACACAGTAAAATTTGACACTGATTTGAAGAACATTACATGTCCATTTCTAACAGCTTTGAACATATTCCAATAAACAGGTGCTGTGAAATATTAAGAAGAAACAATTAAGGCAATTAAAGAAGCAAATGTGAGCTTTCAAAGTCTATAATTACATTGACTATATAATTACTTTCTTTGAGGGTACAAGTCTGTCTGCAACATGTTAAGTGCGAATACAAGAACGAACCGAGAACAGCTCTAATTAACACAGACACACACATGGGCATGATGTGGGAACATGCCATAACATGTGCAATCATATAGGCAATTGTGTGTGCGAGTGTGTGTAGTTGGTGAAGCGAAGTCTCTTTGATAAAGGTCTGTATTGTTAATTAATTATAAGAGCATTCTGGAATGAAACACAAGAACAAACCCCTTTTATACAACAATCCCTCCCTTCTCCCTCACAACACACACATATACACTAGGGATGGGCATTTTGGTCATTTTGTCTACTCGAATGCTCGGACTAATTACTTGAGTGCTTGTCGAGTACTTGAGGGGCAATGACATGTGCATAACTGTATATATAATAACATGTCTGACAAACGTCTTTGGCTGCTGCATTGCGTCTTGTTGTTCCAGTGTATTGTCTATTCATTATTATAGGCTTTTATAAAATAATCTGTTACAAAACGTACAAAAGATTGCATAATCGAAATATAATGCATCATATTTTGTCATTACAGGTGCATCTCAATAAATTAGAATGTCGTGGAAAAGTTCATTTATTTCAGTAATTCAACTCAAATTGTGAAACCCATGTATTATATAAATTCAATGCACACAGACTGAAGTAGTTTAAATCTTTGGTTCTTTTAATTGTGATGATTTTGGCTCACATTTAACAAAAACCCACCAATTCACTATCTCAAAAAATTAGAATACATCATAAGACCAATAAAAAAAAAAACATTTTTAGTGAATTGTTGGCCTTCTGGAAAGTATGTTCATTTACTGTATATGTACTCAATACTTGGTAGGGGCTCCTTTTGCTTTAATTACTGCCTCAATTCAGCGTGGCATGGAGGTGATCAGTTTGTGGCACTGCTGAGGTGGTATGGAAGCCCAGGTTTCTTTGACAGTGGCCTTCAGCTCATCTGCATTTTTTGGTCTCTTGTTTCTCATTTTCCTCTTGACAATACCCCATAGATTCTCTATGGGGTTCAGGTCTGGTGAGTTTGCTGGCCAGTCAAGCACACCAACACCATGGTCATTTAACCAACTTTTGGTGCTTTTGGCAGTGTGGGCAGGTGCCAAATCCTGCTGGAAAATGAAATCAGCATCTTTAAAAAGCTGGTCAGCAGAAGGAAGCATGAAGTGCTCCAAAATTTCTTGGTAAACGGGTGCAGTGACTTTGGTTTTCAAAAAACACAATGGACCAACACCAGCAGATGACATTGCACCCCAAATCATCACAGACTGTGGAAACTTAACACTGGACTTCAAGCAACTTGGGCTATGAGCTTCTCCACCCTTCCTCCAGACTCTAGGACCTTGGTTTCCAAATGAAAATACAAAACTTGCTCTCATCTGAAAAGAGGACTTAGGACCACTGGGCAACAGTCCAGTTCTTCTCCTTAGCCCAGGTAAGACGCCTCTGATGTTGTCTGTGGTTCAGGAGTGGCTTAACAAGAGGAATACGACAACTGTAGCCAAATTCCTTGACACGTCTGTGTGTGATGGCTCTTGATGCCTTGATCCCAGCCTCAGTCCATTCCTTGTGAAGTTCACCCAAATTCTTGAATCGATTTTGCTTGACAATCCTCATAAGGCTGCGGTTCTCTCGGTTGGTTGTGCATCTTTTTCTTCCACACTTTTTCCTTCCACTCAACTTTCTGTTAACATGCTTGGATACAGCACTCTGTGAACAGCCAGCTTCTTTGGCAATGAATGTTTGTGGCTTATCCTCCTTGTGAAGGGTGTCAATGATTGTCTTCTGGACAACTGTCAGATCAGCAGTCTTCCCCATGATTGTGTAGCCTAGTGAACCAAACTGAGAGACCATTTTGAAGGCTCAGGAAACCTTTGCAGGTGTTTTGAGTTGATTAGCTGATTGGCATGTCACCATATTCTAATTTTTTGAGATAGTGAATTGGTGGGTTTTTGTTAAATGTGAGCCAAAATCATCACAATTAAAAGAACCAAAGACTTAAACTACTTCAGTCTGTGTGCATTAAATTTATTTAATACACGAGTTTCACAATTTGAGTTGAATTACTGAAATAAATGAACTTTTCCACGACATTCTAATTTATTGAGATGCACCTGTATGTGTAGATTCGCTGCCCAACTCAATAAAAGTGCACAACACATGTCTGTCTGTTCTTCCTTCAGGTTACCGTAGTAATCTTAGTAAGGGCACACCAGTTTTTATATTGACTGTCTGAACCGTCTATTTTCAAACTGCGTTTGGCTTAACAGGAGATGCCATAACCATCGCTTTTTTAATATGCGTGTTAAGCTGAAGTTCAGTTTTGAAGATGCTGCATTCTGTTCCATTTAGCTGCGCTCTGTCTAGCTGTTTGAAACACTCACAGAGCGTTGAGTCCACTGCCACACACACCTGGTGTCTCCCCAAGTGTTCGCTCCTGTGGGGAAAGCCGCGATTCTTGTTGCTGTGATGAATTATGAAGCGTCCATTCAACACAGAAAGTCGGAATTTCCACCTTTCAACTGGGTAAAGTGCAATGGAATGACACTTTATATCAGACTTCTAACTTGGAAACTCTTCAACTCCCATTTCGTCGAGATGCAGGTGTGTGTTTCTTCACGCAAACATTTCGGCACCCAGGGCAGGGAAGTTTATAGTCAATGACAAACATTCACTTTTAATAAATAATATCCATTAACGGTCCTAACCAGTGTCATGATCGCCAGACAAATTGTTTTAAGGGGATGGAAGTCGGCTGGAGCGCCCCCATTTCAGGAGTGGTACTTGCTTGATTTGATTATGGGGGGGGGGGGTTGTTACCTCCTCCCCATCCCCCCTGAAATCTATGCCCTTGATCGTAACGATAGCATTGCAACATCGTAGATCAGTTTGGTTGCTATGAGACGTCTCTGACAATCAATTTATCCCTCAATATCACAACATAATCAATCTCAAAATTAAAAAAATATGCGAACGTTGAAACGTTTGTATTTAGTTGTCAGGTAATTGTCACTGAATTTCAAATTAAGTGAAAAGTCACATCATACATGATCACCATCGATCATCGTTTTCATGATCTATCACTGCTGCCACGTCCGAGTACTCGTGCCCATCCCTAATATACACACATACACCTGATCTCTTCCACCTGCTTCTCATTCAGCATATTACACAGAGGCTTACTGTTGGTGTGCACAGGTTGGATTTTCATGTATTCTAAAGCTCTTGCAGTTCAAATAGTCTACTATGAGATCATGTTAACATGTCACAAATAGCTTTTGCATAAGCTGCTGAATTAGAAACCAGGAGAAAACAGATTTTGCATTTAATCAAATACAGTGGCTCCAAAACTTCTTTAAACTCTTTTGCACACTTAAGTCACAATAATATATTAATTTAATCAATTAATTTGTATGATGTTCACACAGGTGTAGTTCAACACATTAAGTTAGTCCCAGGATTAGTTCATCACATTAAGTTTGACAACCAGAAAGTGTCTTAACTTGGAAGAAAAAAAATTATATATACACTACCGGTCAAACGTTTGGGGTCACTTGACTTGACTCATGATCTTAAAAATCTTTTGATCTGAAGTCATATGCTTAAATATTTGAAATTAGTTTTGTAGACAAAAATATAATTGTGCCAACATATTAATTTATTTAATTACAAAACAAAATGTAATTAAAAAAAAAAAAAAAGTTTTTGAAATTGATGACTTGGACCAAATAATAAAGAAAAGCAGCCAATAAGTGCCCAACATAGATGAGAACTCCTTCAATACTGTTTAAAAAGCATCCCAGGGTGATACCTCAAGAAGTTGGTTGAGAAAATGTCAAGAGAACATGTCTGCAAATTCTAGGCAAAGGGTGACTACTTTGAAGATGCTAAAATATAACACAGTTTTGATTTATTTTGGATTTTGTTTAGTCACAACATAATTCCCATAGTTCCATTTATGTTATTCCATAGTTTTGATGACTTTACTATTATTCTAAAATGTGAAATAAATAAATAAAAAAATAAATAAAGAATGAGTAAGTGACCCTAAACTTTTGAACGGTAGTGTATATATTTTTTAATTATTGAAACTCACTTTTTTGTGTGTGAAATGTTATGCTTAAAAAGTGTTTTTCCAATATATCTTTAAAATACTGTAAATGAAACGTGTTTTGATATTTTGTTATACAATGCACGTCTGTGACGTGCACTGAACGGGGCCACAGGGGTGCAAACCCCTGCCCCTTTCATTCACAAATCTAAAGGTGCCCTTTTGGTCGTCCAGTAAAAGTGGAGAAATTTTAAAAATTAAATTAAAATAGTTAAATAAAACAAAATTAAAATTTCATAATAATCTCACAATAAGAGTAATGATGTGTTATGAGATTTTTTTTTGTAAATCGTGGGCATATTAAAGAAAATTAAATGGAGGTGCCTTTAAGAGGGTGCGCTATAGCAGATCGGGGGCAGATTCCAATCGCAAGTGATCCTCCCTATGCCCTACTCACTCCGAAAAGTAGAGCCCTTGAAGTGGGTACTCTGAAGGAAACATGGCATTACTGTATGAATGTCCCCTTCACTAACAGTCTTGTGGAAGGGCCCTTTGAGAAAAATTTTTTTTCACTTTCCTGGGGAACAAGCTTTCGAATGGCATCCCCTCCCACAGCAGTGTCCTTCAAGGAAGCAAAAAATGTAGTTCTGACTGCGCCCCAGAGCATCGAAGTGCTGTTACATCAGACGAGTAACAGGTCAGATAAAACTCCAGTGGTTAAATCCATATTTTCTGAAGTGATATGATCGGTGTGGGTGACAAACAGATCAATATTTAAGTCCTTTTTTAACTGTAAATCTACATGTTCACTTCCACATTCTGGTTTGGAAGTGACTTTCACATTCAGCTACCTACTGGTTGGGGCTGGTCAAAGGTGGAGAGTTATAGTAAAAAAAGGACTTAAATATTGATCTGTTTCTCACACACACCTATCATATTGCTTCAGAAAACACGGATTTAACCACTGGCATCATATGGATTACTTTTATGCCTCTTTGTCATTTTTGACCTTCAAATCTCTGGACACCATTCACTTGCATTGTTAGGACCAACAGAGCTGAGATTTTCTTCTAAAAATCTTAATTTGTGTTCTGCAGAAGTAAGTCAAACACATCTGGAATGGCATGAGGGTGAGTAAATGATGAGAGAATTTTCATTTTTAGGTGAAATATCGCTTCAATTCATCCCCTTTCAATCAAAGCTACGAAAAATATTAAAGCTAACAAATCTATGTAAATTAATGCTATGAAATTGAATTAGACTTAATAAATTGCCTTGTCAGTTCTTGGACGTCTAGTCAACTTTCCTGACCCATGCCTACTCTTATTAAGATCTATAAACAGATCCCAGTTCAACTGAATATTAAGTAAGAGTAGAATCATTGTGACATTCATTGAGGGAGGTGAGTTTGGTGGCAGGTCAAGCTTCTTGGTTCCCTCACCGTTCTCCTTCCGTAGACGTGAGATGAACTTCTTGGGAGGGATCACGCCAACCTTCTTCTTCTGCGTGGCGATACTGTGGAAGAGGTCAGCCAGACAGGTGAGAAGGTTCTCCTTCTTCTTCTGTTGGACTTTATATGCCAACACATTCTCCCTGAATGGCCGGCAGAAATACAGAGCCTGCAGTACTGAGTTACAGTAACACGTGTTCCCAAACTAGAGAAAGAGACAGGAGAGAGAAATTATTTTGGATGAGCTAATCAATTTTTTGAGCAGGAAACAAACAAAGGACACTTAGGATGCAATTAAAAAACTCTTTGAAAATAAGAGATAAATATGGAACAATACATGCTTGAGGCATGCCAGTGAAGAAGTGAGCATCAATCAAACACAGAGATTGCACTCAAATGTGGAGCTAGACGAGACATTGAGCTCATTAACATGCACGTTTTTACACCGATTATTCTTAATAGAAGTGTGTGGTCATTTAAAGGCATTGCACGGCTTTCCTTTATCGGTGTAAGATCATAAACGGCTAAAGAATAAACAGATCGAAACTGGTAGATTTTTGCCCGTTACGCCAATTTCGCATCGCATGTAAACACTTTTACCAAGGTTCTAACCGGCTTATCCAATGTACGCACGTGTTGGTCACATGAGATCTGAGTTTTAGGAGTTATCAGCGTATTGGTGTGCATGTAAACACTTTTACCAAGGTTCTAACCGGCTTATCCAATGTACGCACGTGTTGGGCACATGAGATCTGAGTTTTAGGAGTTATCAGCGTATTGGTGTGCATGTAAACAGACTCACACATGATCAAGGGAGACAAATCCCAACTACCAACTCCATGCTAAAAGCAAATCAAGGGCTGAACAAAATACAGTGCATTCATAAAGTATTCAGACCCCTTCATTTTTTTTTCACATTTTGTTATGTTGCAGCCTTATGCTAAAATGCTTTAAAAAATTATTTATTTATTTTTTCACATCAATCTACACTCCATATCCCATAATGACAAAGCAAAAACCCGATTTTTCATAACTTCACAAATTTATATACACTACCGGTCAAATGTTTTGAAACCCTTGACCGAAATGTTTCTCATGATCTTAAAAATCTTTTGATCTGAAGGCGTATGCTTAAATGTTTGAAATTAGTTTTGTAGACAAAAATATAATTGTGCCACCATATTAATTTATTTCATTATAAAACTAAAATTTAATGAAAAAAAAAAAAGTTTTTGAAATTGATGACTTGGACCAAATAATAAAGAAAAGCAGCCAATAAGTGCCCAACATAGATGGGAACTCCTTCAATACTGTTTAAAAAGCATCCCAGGGTGATACCTCAAGAAGCTGGTTGAGAAAATGTCAAGAGTACATGTCTGCAAATTCTAGGCAAAGAAGATGCTAAAATATAACACAGTTTTGATTTATTTTGGATTTTGTTTAGTCACAACATAATTCTCATAGTTCCATTTATGTTATTCCATAGTTTTGATGACTTTACTATTATTCTAAAATGTGAAGAAAAAAAAATTATAATAAAGAATGAGTAAGTGTTTCAAAACTTTTGACCGGTAGTGTATGTCAATGTGATATTTCAGTTTTATCTTTTTAATAAATTTGCAAAGTTATCAAAAATCTGTTTTTGCTTTGTCATTATGGGGTATGGAGTGTAGATTGATGTGAAAAAAAATGAAGGGGTCTGAATACTTTATGAACGCACTGTATAATGTTGGATCAAATGCTCTCTAAAAACATGACCTGCACAAGCTGAAAGAGCAGCACTCACTATTGCCCTTACAACAGAACATTGTTTTGCTTCTTTTTCTAACTTCTGACTTTTAGGGGCCACCAAACACATTCTGTCACTAAAAAAGAATCTAGACAGAGTGCAACGCATATATAACAGAATGCATGTGTCTTGAGACCAACCATTAGAACACAACGGTCAAAAACATCCAGCTAGCACGTTTACAAAGAAAAACAACTGAAAAACAGAGATGGCGTACACAAAAACGCGTTCGGTGTGAACAGCCCCTTAAAACGCCGTTTATTACTTTTTAGGGTTATTTTTGTCATGCTGTTTATTTTTTAATTGACAGTGAAAGTGAAGATGTCAAGAAACAATGTGTAAAAGAGTGGGGGAGGGGGGTACAGGATTGGGACAGGACATGGCCTAGACTCAAACCCCATTACCCAAATGAGCACTACGGTGCAATAAGCTCTTTTCCACCATGTGGCCGAATGTTTCTGAGCGTGCTAAGGAACATTCCAGTAGCATTTCAACTTGAGCACGGTACAACACGGTGCAAGTACAAACCGTTCTCAGCTAAATTTCTCAGCACAGTTAGCTTACCGTACTCAACCATACTGGTGGAATGGTTTTGTGGCGACTAGCGATTGCCAATTTGCCAGTGCCAGGGTAACACAGTTGTTTCTAGACAGCTGGCTAAGTGCGCTTAGAAGTTAATAAAAAAATGTGTATGTTTAGTGTATATTCATGATTTTATGATAATAGTTTAACTAGTACAATACATTACTTTTCTACACACCTTTTTTGTCAGGGAGGTAGATAACGCTAGTTAGCTCAATAAAACGTATATAATATATCAATATCTTACACATTTATTTTATCTATAAATGTCCTTAGTTAGTCTGGGAACTTTTATCTTTCTGTGTGTTCATGTCAAAACAAAGGTTGATGGTTAACCTGTCACCTTTTTTTCTTTGTATTCCTTTTTGCGAAGTGGTCGTTCCAGTGCTTTGGCAGGGGAAAATTCAGGGGAAAAAGCAGCCCTAAAAACTGGAATATGTGATCATCCTACATAATGAATGAACTCGCTCAAATGTTAACCTCTCATGATATCGGCAACTGTTGTGTTTGTGACGTAGGTAATAATCCTGATTTTGCAGCACCACAGTGGAAAAAGAAAAACCATAACCGTGCCAAATGGCCCAGACTGGCACAGTTTTACAGCGAGAACCGTTTCTGCCCAATGGTGGAAAAACGGCTAATGTCTCGGAGCACATCTGCGGACCACAAGGTCATGCCTCCGATGACACCACTGCTTTCCATGGGCTTCAATACCACAAAAGACACACCATTTGATTTGGTCATAATCAAATCTCTCATAAAGCAGCAATTTTTTAATGCTTTTTATTGCAACCTTGTAATGAAAGGTCTTAAAATCCTTGGTTAAAATTAAAGCAGTAAAGCATTCCCCCTCGAAATTAAACTCATTAGATCAGGCAGACATCTAAATAAATGACAATAGAAATATAATTATGCCGCTAAATTTCACAAAATGTGACCTACTTTTTGTGGTATCCGTTTTAATATCTCCTGACGACTAAGTGAGATACTACTGTAACTACTGTTCTACTAAAACTGAAAACAAAAGGCAGCATGACCTCAAAGGTTCAGCTTTGTTAGACTGAACAGTAACATAATATTCATTATTCATACCAGCTGCAGCTAATGGCTGCCAGAATAAATTCTGCTTTGTCAAGCTGACCTGTCCTGACCTGCCCATCTTTGACCACTGTGCCATGTCTCACTGTCTTGTGTCTTTTCAGTATCTTGCGCAGGAGCTCAGCGTTTTTTAGATGCCGTGTAATGTGGTGTAATACTTACATTGACCAATCCAAAGTAGTGTTCATTAATGGGGAACTGCTCTGGGCCAATGTCTTTCTCCAGAGCAGAGGCATTGGTGCCCTGAGAGGAGAGAAAGAAAAACTGAGAGATGTAATTACACATTTTCCATTACACCACCTTTCATTTTATATAAAACATTTATTCTCATGCTTCAAAAGACCAAGTGTGCACTATGGCTCTAATACATACATTTTTGCACTTTGATTGCGACAGGGAGGAAATAAAACAGTGAAATATCAGCCTAACAGTGTTTATAAGACTGACTGGCTACCAGCCCAAAGAACACTTTCTGCCTTTTCTGCACCCAATAAACAACTGATTTTCACAAGTAAGTTTAAAATAGTTCATCCAAAAAACAAAAAAATAGATCAGATTATGCTCCAGTGACTGCTCCGCTATATGAAAAAAATACAAAATAAAAATAAAAGAAAATAAGATTTCCAAACAGATCACAATCTAATGTTTTCTAAAAAGGTTTCTTTAGTTTTTCCAACACAAATAACTGGAAATAACTGTACTTCATAGTAACTAGGTCAACTCTGCAAAGAGCAGTGGGCACTCAGGTATAATTTGAGTCAATTCCATTTAAACTGATACTCTCAAAGTATCAAGTGTTTTAGTGAAGGTTCCATTTAACAACAGCTGAGTGACAGACCACTGAAGATGTAATAGAGCTCTGTGGCAGGAAGAGCCGTTGTATGCAAAGCCTTAATAATGAATAGAACTACTAACCAGGAAGTGTTTGAGTTTTTCAGTTCCAGTAATGCTGAAATCACTGACAGATGATTAAATTATGGATTTGCTGATCATAAGATTTAAGCTATATCTACTGTTTATATTACCCCTGTTTCATCTTCATATTCAGCCTTTATTAATTCTTTATCCATTTAAATTTAATTGTGAAAATCTTTTTTGACCCAACATATAACTCGAGTATCTTCTAATAACTCTGGAATGAACACAACAGGTAAAGAATGACTGCACCCATCACAGTTTGATCCAGTTAGACAATTCAGGTCTGAGACAGAGATCTAAATCATAAACCAGGGGAGTCAAGAGGATGACTGACAGTTGAAAGATGGGAATTAGCCTGTGCATTGTCTATTTCAGTATTAATGACCCGAGACAGCAATCCACTAAGAACTTAATTTCTGGCTACCAATTTTTTCTTTACTACCCATTCACTTGAAATATAAATCAAGCATTGTCTAACAGAGACTTCAGAGCTTGAAGGTTTTTCAGTTACAATAATTAGCAACGGTCAAGTAATGCACTGCATTCATTCATAAGGGCTATCAAATACTCTGAGCTCAAAGGCTTTTGAAAAAAGTGCCATTATGTTGTCTAAACAACGTGAAGGTACCTTTGGCAACATTTGACTTTAAATAGGGGTCATTTTCTTTTCGCCAATCGCCAAATAGCCTGTCTTTGTTTCTGCGAAGACTATGAAACCTGCCAAAGCACATAGATGGGTATGCATTGCATACAAGTACACACAAACGTCAATTTTCAAACTAAAGCATAGGTAATAGATGCATGTTCTCAAACTGAACCACAGAAAATAAATGCATGGTCTAAAAATAAAGCACAGGTAATATACACATGTTCTAAAACTGAAGCAAAGATTATTGATGCATATTCTAAAACTGAAGCACAGATTTTTGATGCATGCTCAAAAACGGAAGCACAGATTTTTGATGCATGTTCTAAAACTGAAGCACAGGTAATAGATGCTTGTTCTAAAATTGAAGCAAAGATTATTGACGCATATTCTAAAACTGAAGCACAGATTATTGATGCATGTTCTAAAACTGAAGCACAGATTTTTGATGAATGTTCTAAAATGGAAGCGCAGATTATTGATGCATATTCTAAAACTGAAGCGCAGATTATTGATGGATATTTTAAAACTGAAGCACAGATTATTGATGCATGTTCTAAAACTGAAGCACAGGTAATAGACACGTTCTAAAACTGAAGCACAGATTATTGATGCATATTCTAAAACTGAAGAACAGATTATTGATGCATGTTCTAAAACTGAAGCACAGGTAATAGACACGTTCTAAAACTGAAGCACAGATTTTTGATGCATGTTCTAAAACTGAAGCACAGATTATTGACGCATGTTCTAAAACTGAAGCACAGATTATTGATGCATGTTCTAAAACTGAAGCGCAGATTATTGATGCATATTCTAAAACTGAAGCACACGTAATAGACACGTTCTAAAACTGAAGCACAGATTATTGACGCATGTTCTAAAACTGAAGCACAGATTATTGACGCATGTTCTAAAACTGAAGCGCAGATTATTGATGCATATTCTAAAACTGAAGCACAGATTATTGATGCATATTCTAAAACTGAAGAACAGATTATTGATGCATGTTCTAAAACTGAAGCACAGGTAATAGACACGTTCTAAAACTGAAGCACAGATTTCTGATGCATGTTCTAAAATGGAAGCGCAGATTATTGACGCATGTTCTAAAACTGAAGTGCAGATTATTGATGCATATTATAAAACTGAAGCACAGATTATTGATGCATGTTCTAAAATTGAAGCACAGGTAATAGACACGTTCTAAAACTGAAGCACAGGTAATAGACACGTTCTAAAACTGAAGCACAGATTATTGACACATGTTCTAAAACTGAAGCACAGATTATTGACGCATATTCTAAAACTGAAGCACAGATTATTGACGCATGTTCTAAAACTGAAGCACAGATTATTGACGCATGTTCTCAAACTGAAGCACAGATTATTGATGCATATTCTAAAACTGAAGCACAGATTACTGACGCATGTTCTAAAACTGAAGCGCAGATTACTGATGCATATTCTAAAACTGAAGCACAGATTATTGATGCATATTCTAAAACTGAAGCACAGATTATTGACGCATGTTCTAAAACTGAAGCGCAGATTACTGATGCATATTCTAAAACTGAAGCACAGATTATTGATACATATTCTAAAACTGAAGCACAGATTATTGATGCATGTTCTAAAACTGAAGTACAGGTAATAGACACGTTCTAAAACTGAAGCACAGATTTTTGATGCATGTTCTAAAATGGAAGCGCAGATTATTGATGCATATTCTAAAACTGAAGCACAGATTATTGATGCATGTTCTAAAACTGAAGCACAGATTATTAACACATGTTCTAAAACTGAAGCACAGATTATTGATGCATATTCTAAAACTGAAGCACAGATTATTGACGCATGTTCTAAAACTGAAGCACAGGTAATAGACACGTTCTAAAACTGAAGCACAGATTTTTGATGCATGTTCTAAAACTGAAGCACAGATTATTGACGCATGTTCTAAAATTGAAGCACAGCTTATTGATGCATATTCTAAAACTGAAGCACAGATTATTGACGCATGTTCTAAAACTGAGGCACAGATTATTGATGCATGTTCTAAAACTGAAGTACAGGTAATAGACACGTTCTAAAACTGAAGCACAGATTTTTGATGCATGTTCTAAAATGGAAGCGCAGATTATTGATGCATATTCTAAAACTGAAGCACAGATTATTGATGCATGTTCTAAAACTGAAGCACAGATTATTAACACATGTTCTAAAACTGAAGCACAGATTATTGACGCATATTCTAAAACTGAAGCACAGATTATTGATGCATATTCTAAAACTGAAGCACAGATTATTGATGCATGTTCTAAAACTGAAGCACAGATTATTAACACATGTTCTAAAACTGAAGCACAGATTATTGACGCATATTCTAAAACTGAAGCGCAGATTATTGATGCATGTTCTAAAACTGAAGCACAGATTATTGATGCATATTCTAAAACTGAAGCGCAGATTATTGATGCATGTTCTAAAACTGAAGCGCAGATTATTGATGCATGTTCTAAAACTGAAGCACAGATTATTGATGCATGTTCTAAAACTGAAGCACACGTAATAGACACGTTCTAAAACAGAAGCACAGATTATTGACGCATGTTCTAAAACTGAAGCACAGATTATTGACGCGTGTTCTAAAACTGAAGCACACGTAATAGACACGTTCTAAAACAGAAGCACAGATTATTGACGCATGTTCTAAAACTGAAGCACAGATTATTGACGCATGTTCTAAAACTGAAGCACACGTAATAGACACGTTCTAAAACAGAAGCACAGATTATTGACGCATGTTCTAAAACTGAAGCACAGATTATTGACGCATGTTCTAAAACTGAAGCACACGTAATAGACACGTTCTAAAACAGAAGCACAGATTATTGACGCATGTTCTAAAACTGAAGCACAGATTTTTGATGCATGTTCTAAAACGGAAGCACAGATTATTCAAATCAAGTCATTTTTATTTGTATAGCGCCTTTCACAACACACATCATTTCAAAGCAGCTTTACAGAAGATCATTCATTAACAGAAGATAAAACTGTAATATCTATAAAGTCTTAGTCATCATTGTGTAGTTTGATAAAATATGATTGTGTATTGTTTAAAAATAAGTATTTAATTATAATTGTATATATAACCCCAGTGAGCAAGCTGAAGGCAACTGTGGCAAGGAACACAAAACTCCATAAGATGTTGTTTAATGGAGAAAAATAACCTTGGGAGAAACCAGACTCACTGTGCGAGCCAGTTCCCCTCTGGCTAGATTATTGACGCATGTTCTAAAATTAAAGCACAGGTAATAGACACGTTCTAAAACTAAAGTACACATAATAAACGCATGTTTTCAAACTAAAGCACAGGTAATAGATGCATGTTCTCAGACTGAAGCACAAGTTATAGACACATGTTCTTAAACTGCAGCACAGGTAATCTCAAACTGTAGCACAGGTAATAAAAGCATGTTCTTAATTTGCAGCACAGGTAATAGACATGTAATAAAACTGAAATGTAGGTCTGCAGCTGTGCACACCAAACACACACTAATCGTGGTAATTTAAGCAGGACTGTACTGTACATGGAAGACATGAAGAAGCACATTTTATTAGCTTGCCTTGTACCCGTGGTCAGTGAGCCACTACAAAATGAGGCCCCCAAAACACACAAAATGATGAACAAATGAACCCTGTCAGTCCACTGGTTACATAACCAGCAGCAGTAGTCAGACCTTAAGTCTGAGCCCTGCCATGCTGGCAATAATTCACTATTCATATTCCTAACAACATCTAGCCCTGACTGACACGCCACCTGTAGTTATTTGAGGATGAACAGCTGCCTGTGAGACTTCAGGCCAGTTTCAGTCACTGAAATATGCAGGCTTACAGATATCCAACAACAATGCTTCAATGAAACTGAAGCACTGTAGTATTACATAAAAACACTAGTTCTGTTCCTTTTAGCCTACTACATGTTAAGCCCCCAAAATGGCAAAAAGGGCACAACAGAGACAGTAAGCACAAAAGTGTAGAACACTGTTGGCCGATAAAATACATAGAAATTGTTCAACCATGCAAAGCACTAAAATTAGTTATAGTAAACAGAAATGGTAAACTATGTGTCACCTGTGTGCAACTGTTTTTCTTCAGTTCTGTGCTCTCCAAGGTTTGAGAAGACTTGTTAATTGTTACAGCAGTGGTCATGTTAAAGGAAGATGTTTATCACAAAATGATCAACAAATTAATAGATTTTTTTGGATATATTATACAGTATCCAGCTATTTCATTTTAGGAAGCATCCCACTTACCTTTTAGTTATCATTACATAGACCTTTAAACACATATTACCCCAATATTTTATTTCTTAAATTGTGATTTCTCTTAAAAATGATTTTCAAAAGGTTGGAGGGAAAAAAAAGTTTAACATCTCAGCTACATAATGTAAAATCTAAAGAAAGCTGTATCTCAACACAAGGAGGGCATCACTGATACTGCTAGCCTTTCCTTTGAAACAAAGCTATTTTTGTCTTACACCACCACCCCTGGTCTATTATTTGAGCATGTAAATATGTCTAGTGATGATAGATGCATTAAATAAAAGGGTGATTCATGTACACATCAGCCATAAATGAGGTCATGCACCTGACTGTGAGTGAACGCAAACAACCATCATCATCATCATTACATAAGAGCTAGCCAGCGCGCTTGCCACACATTCATACTTACCATATTACAAATGGAGGCAATATTTCTGACAGTCATTTAGTTTATAAGGTACCCCTCGCAGCCATCGTTATGAAAAAATAAACATGACTGTAATAGCAGCACTGTCAGGCCAAGCTGCAATCCCAACCGAGGACAGCAATCAGTGACCATTCAATCCCCGCTGCTCATGCAAAGCGCAACCAATGCGAAAATAAACATCTAACACGTTCATCTAGTTGTTTCATTCATGGTCACTGCAACGAAAAACAGCAAAGCCTACTATATTTATTGTAAACATCACTGCTAGATGCACGTAATAGACGGCACACTAACATCCTGGATTAGCGGTTAAACCCCGCCCACTGAGACGGGATTGGTGCATTTGTTGTTTACGACACGAACCGCTGCGCTACTTGATTGACAGATTGACTCACCAATGAACGGTGAAACACATTCGCTCGAGGATTCGTTTTGGCCAATAGAATGAGGAATAGAGAGTCTTGGGACTACCGAAGGTATTGTCCCTTTGCAGTTCACATCACATTATTAATATTGCAAATATTATCATTAAAATATATATTGTTCTATTTTCAAGTATTTTTCTTTTCCACAAATTCAATTCTGATCTGGGGTTTACTATTGAAAATTATTTTTTTATACTTATATATCCCGCTTAAAGGAATATATAAAAAGCCAATTTCTAAAGCTGAGTGTGCTTTTAAGTACAGCGTTTCAACGCAATAGTATGTGAACGTTCCTCTACCTTTATTTTATTTATTTTTAAGATTTATCTTATCTCATCTTCTCTGTCATTCATTCTCTACCGCTAGAAAATGTCTCTTTAAATATCCCAGGATTCCTCGCTCTGCTCACACGTGTTCATTCTCTTCTCCAGAGATCTTCAGACAGAGCAGACGCAAACAGCATGAGCGGATGCAGTGTGGTTGTTGGTGAGTGTGTATGATTACATGGTTGCACATTTGTTTTATTATGGAAGTATGACCCTTTTTTCCGTTGAGGTATTAAAACAACCAGATTTAAATTTATGTTGTACAAATTTGACCTGTTTATTATGGTGGGACGATTACTGTGTAAGGTTCGATAGAGGATATAAAAATATTTCTTGGCGTCAAATAAAAGTGTGTTAAAAAATAAAATGTGGTTACATTTATGCGTTTCACGATTACTGTTGTTTTAAGCTGTTTTATATAAAGTCCATGTATGGCGCGAGATCCTGTCTGCACGTGGTGAATGTGCGGCCTGTCCGCCTGCCGATGCAAATTTAAACCTTGCTATATTTTGTTATAGATTGGCCATCTGAACCCCAATACTTGTCATCTGAACCACCCGACTGAAGAGAGGCTAGTTAACTACTATGCCTTAGTAGTTATGTCTTAGTAGGTAAGTAAGGCTGGTTCTTGATTGTATTTCAGAAGTAACAGCCACGTGCTTCCTCAGTGACTAACAAAAGATACACTTTCAATCTTTTACTAGTGGTCAACCGATATGATTTTTTTCTTAAATTACCAATGCCGATATCCAGAGAGAAGCGTGGCTGATATGATGCTAATATATCACACAATTTAATATAGTAAGTTATATGTTTAAAATATCTTAAACCCTTTAGCACTATGAGTCAACATTTCACACTACTTTAACTTTGGAAAAAATTAAGAGCACTTCAATTGTTTTCTGTTTAGGCATGCAATTTTAGCAACTTATTTGTACATAATTCATAAATTACGAAGGAAAGAGTGCACACAGTAGTCAAGCAACCATGTAAGGGAAGTAACCCAATTAAGCCTTCTATAAAAGTATTAAATCGTAGATTAAACACGTTATATTTCGTCAAACTGACAAAATTGTTACTTTAATTGCAATTGTGAAAAGCCTGGAGTGGGCTTATAAGGAACATGTGTACCATTTAAGCCCACTATGCCTTTAAAATGTGAATGCTTCACATTTTACTAAGACACCTAGATTTTGATTAATTTTTAGATTTAAACATTATAACCTGTTAATGAAATATTTAATATCTGAATCCAGAAAGCTTTATCATTTTGGACAGTCCAAATATTTTCTCTGCCTATTTATTTTCTCCCTGCAATGAAAATAGATTCTGTAGTTGGCAATGAATTAGGTTAATTTTTAATGTGATACAGTGGGTTATTTTCTCAGTGGGCTTATTAGGAACAATATGGGTCAATGGGAAATTAAACCTCAATTTCTAGTAGAGTCAAGGTGTAAACTTAATTTTTTTCTTGAATAAAAAACACTTTTACAATAAGGCATGTTTGGTATTGGTGCTTAATCAATAATTCTGCTTTTTAGCTATGAGCAAACAGGCTTTTCAAAGGCACTGTTCCTTATGAGCCCACATGAAGAGTTATAATTACAGAGAGCACTAAATCTTGTTTTGGTGATCAGCAGTTTTTTCTTTTACTGCATCTATCTTTGTGACCATCACTCAAACAGTGTCCTGCACTAGCTTCAGATACTCAAGTCCATCTTTTCAAATACAAAGTATTGCTGTTAAATAAAGATAAATATCAAGTTGCTTTTGTTTTGTAATCTCAATTTAAATTTAATTTTATCATTCCACACCCAGTTTGTTGTTCAGACTCCAGAAAAATAGCTTTTTTTTTTTTTTTTTTTAGTGGAGATTTCCTAAATTGCTTCTGATCAGTGGTAGCATATGCTCCCAAATAACTCAAGAATGAAACATTTGAATGACACCAAATAAAAAGTAAAAGGTTACCAACAAATATGTGCACTTCCTCTGCAACAAATCTTTCTCTTGCTGTCTTTTAAATATCAAAATAAAACAGTAATTGGGCTTTTATGGTACTTGGGCTTAATAGTCACTTTCCCTATGGCATGTGCGCTTTAGCAATCGCATTTTCTCAGAAAAGACGAATCAAACCAATTGTACATACAGTGAATATGACGCTTACTCATAGCACACATGAAGCACTTCCCCTCAGTGGATGAGAATTTCTTATTTTTTTTTTTTTTTTTTTTTTTTTTTGCCACCATTCTGAGTAAATTAGAGACTGTTGTGTGAAATCCCAGAAGATCAGCAGATAAAGAAATATTAAAACCTGCCCATCTGGCAGGATGCTGGATTTGCTCAAGTTTAGTAAAGGTTCGTGAATTACATCTGTTTAAACAAGGTATTCACATATTTGCAGACAATAAATGATATTAGTTTTATTGATTAGAAAGTTAAAAAGTTACAGGAACTGTTGAGGAGAGAGAGAGGGGAAATGAAACCGGTGAGGACTAAAAACATTGAGCATATGTGCCGATATTGAACTCCAAATATCGGACAATTTAGCAGCCTTTTTTACTCCAGAGACTGTCAAAGAGAAGCTCAAGTTTGGGGTTCATGCTAAATTCTGCTCATTTGTGAAGATGGTTAAGTTTATTACTTATTCAGTTTTTTTACCCATGTCTAGGCTCCGATGTTTGCAAGGCCTTGAGGTCAGAGTCATGCAGAGGAGTCATTCTCTGCCTGTTGTACAAAGATGTCTCAGTTTGTTCCTGGGATGCAGCAGATGTCCTAATCATATGGAGCCTGTAAGGCTGAGTAGCCTGCCAGGAACAATGCATGGCACCTTTCACCCATCGCATCATTCGCTAACCGTTACCTGGCAAGTATTTGACATACCATTTCTTTTCTGGTTTTGTCAGTTGGCCCCTTTTTTGCCCATTCAAGACCTGCTTTTGTTTTGAATGACTAACACAGGGGGGTAGAATAATTCTCTCAAAAACCTGAAGTATTGGCTTAATATTCCTTGCTTCGGATCCTGTCGGGAGAAACAGTTTAAAAAAAATTAAATTGAATATTTAAGTTTGTGTTAAGATCGTTGCTTATCCAAAGTTTTTCTTCAGGTGATGAAATGCAAAGATGGAGAAATGGAGGAGCACAGTCATTAGGTGAGCAATTAACTTAAGTATATGGTGTCTCTCTGAATTGCAGCAGTTCCTAAAACTAGTCTGCTGTTGGCTTGATCCCTTCTATGCTTTGCCCACTGGAGGCTGTCCATGTCTCTAGTGGCCATAACAGGGGGGTACAGTAACCCCTTGCTAAAACCTGGGTCAGAGGTCCTTTCTCTGTGCCTGGATCCTGTCGCAAGACACATTCATATGAAATTGTCACATGCTAACTTGAGCAAATTGTGATATGTCCTGTCTGAATTTAAATTGAAAATCCTTACCCTCTTGTTTCTACAGATACCATTGGTGACAGCTTTATCTCTGGGACATGTGAATGCAAAGAGGTCTACACAAAATAAAAATAATATTTTGGCCTATTTTTTAAGATTTACACATCAATTTCACACAAATCGGTAACTGTAAATCTTTTTTTTGTGTATATAAAGTACATTCACAATCATCTCAATGACAATTGTTCAGCTGCAGTGTGCAGCCTGGGATGCTGCCGTGTTGCTTTATGGGCACCCACTTCCAGAGACAGTTTAAGTCTTAAATGCCATGTGACCGATCACTCTGTATTCCTATGTTTAATATTAAAAAATATTGTTGATTCGTTGGTGTATTTGGGCTACTTTTGCATGGCCATTTAATAAAACACTGTTTGCTTGCATAAATGTGTAGTTATGGCATCTACCAGCAGGGGCCAACTGCTGAAGCTAACCAGCCGAATCTTTATCTTGGTTAATGTGGTACTGCAACTATCAGATGGTTTGATTTGAATGGTGCTGATTGTATTGCTATGTTTGGATAACCTTTGTTGTAAGTAGTGCATTTTCTATTATAAATAATGCATACAGTTGTGTATGGCTGGTTCCCAATAAATGAAGAAAGATCCTTTTTGTCATTACTTGTCTTGAACACAAAAGATAGTGTGGCTCATGAAACTCTCTAATGAAGGAAATTAATGTAGGAGGTAAAGCTTGCAGGTCTTCCAAGCTTGCCGTCCCTAGATTTCCTATTTTCTCAAAGGGTGATCGATCATTCAGTGTCATGGTCCCAAAACTCTTCACTCTTATTAAGATGAAAGTCATTCCTTAATGCAGAGATAGGCTGTAGTTAGCAGTAGGTACTTCTGTTTTTCACATGATGTGTTTTTCCATGTCTGTCAGTTGCATTTGTGTCTTAAATGTTTGTTCACTGTTTGTGATGTGACCTTGAGCTGAGGCAAAAGGTGCTGCTTAAAACATTATTTTATGGTTATCAATGAGATATCCTTTTGCAAGAGGTGCATGATTGGATGACTCAAATTAATTAACAGCATTGAAATGAGAACACCAAGCACTATGGTCCTACAATAAACCACGATATAAGAGTGGAGTGAATGCAGATGTAAGTGTTACAGCAACAGGACTTCTCATGTTAGAAGAGAATGAGAAACTGTCATACTCTTGGTTGGTCTTGAGGACTTGCAGTGCACGGCAGCCTTCATGCAATCCATGGTACTTTGTACACCTTTCCTTTGTAGTGTCTATTTGAGTGTTCGAAAAGAATATATCAGTGCTCCCAATAGAGAGTATAGAGTAAATTAAGGCATATCTAAAAAATGATATCTGAACAGTGCTTACAGATGATGGGGCCTCAGCTGCATAGCACAACTGCTCACATTAACCACACATGGAAACAGCGCCTGTCATTCTGTTGTTCAGAGCACTCTGTCCCTTCTACACAGTGCTCTGCCCTCCACCTTTATCTTAGAGTGGTCTATTGGCTAGTGCTACATGCAGTATGAGCCGACATAGATGACAAACTGAATGGTGAATATTAATATTTTTTTCCTCTCTAATATGTGAAGAAACCTGAAACCAGTATGAACAAGATTCGTGAAACTCATTCCATAGATACATATAGTGTAGGAAATTGCTTTCATGTTAAATATCACTATTCATGCAATATATATATATATATATACACACAGTATATATAATTCTAAAAACAACTCACAGTTGCACTTACAGTATATGTTTATAAAAAGATTCAGACTATTTTAATTGCTCTGACTGACAAGTGACGACACTAAAAACCTTGATGTTAACAGAATGACGCTCTAGTTTGGCTATCTAACATTCTGCCAAGATTAAATGCAATTTCTGGCACAGAGGTGATTAATAACTCCATTACACAGATTGGTTCATTAGTTACAGTTTTTCTGCATTATGAAATATGTCATTCTTATTAAAGGAGCATGCAAAAAACGGTAAGAGAAAGAGGACATTTTATTTCAAATGCTACAATAATGGAGACGTTAAGTGATTTTCTATCTTCCATAGAAAAACAAAAGGAGATGTTAGGCTTATTCAGTATTCACTCGCAACACAATGGAAGTAAATGATGACTGAAGCTAACATTCTGCCTTATGTTTTGTGTTCCATGGAAGAAAGTCATACACTAATGACTTAACATGAGGATTAGTAAATAATGACAGAAAATTTATTTAACTTTAATTTGAATAAACTTTTTAATTTGAATAAACTTTAAGCAAATAGTGGATCTCTGCAAAACATCCATTGTAAGAAAAAAGCTTCTTTAATTCAAGGAAGGACGTAAGTGTTGGTAATTAAAAAGTCGGTAGCACTTTATATAATTACAACAACTACAGTAATTACTTGGTGCTAACACTAAAACTAACCCTAACCATAACCTATATTAAGTACATGTAGTTACTAAATATTACTCAGTACTTTCTTGGATAAGTACACTATAAGTATACTGAAAGTACACGTACTGTAAAATAAAGTGCAACTAAGAAGTCTGTAGACACTGTGCCCTCCATATACTGTAGGTTCATTCAGTTTTCAACTGGCTGGACTGAATTAAAGCTAAGCAATTTTGCGTTTTGCTCATCTAGACAAAAAAATTTTTTTTTGTGCCAATTCAGCTCTTAACAGAAAGGAAAATAAACATTTGATTCCATTTAACACTTGTATAAAAAAAAAAAAAAAAAAAAAAAAAAAAGCACAATGTAAATTCCAGTTTTTTGTCCATCAGACTTGTGTAGTTCAGCACTTCATTCCACTATGGCATGATATTCAAACCCAAAAGTCTGCAGAGAACATTGTGCTCTACTTTCATACATGGTGTGGCTCCCCTTGGTGAGGGTAGTAGTTTTGCACTGCTGTGTGCGTGTGTGTTATCCAAACATCCTGTTATTCCCCTCAGCTGAAAACTGTCCAAGTCATTCAGCCCTGAAAATCCCTTTCCCTGGAACAGTTCTCTCTGCCAAAAAGCATGCAGCTCTGCATGAATGTGACCCATCCCATCCAACCTTGAACCACATTTCACATCTGGGTCACATCAAAGCAACCAAACATGGACGTGGAAGACAGCCGGCTGGTGCGCTGTCCTATCCAATCATATTCTTGTAGGCATGGCCCAACTCCTCCCCACAACATCCCCCCATCACCCTTAGACAAATCCAGACTAGTTTCATCATGTATGTTTATATGTGAGGAGTGCAGAGAGCAGTGTGATCTATCAACTATCATATAAATAAAATCTCTCACTGTCTCAAATACAGAAACACTCAACCACTTCCCCTTTCCCTTTCTCAACCCCCTGTATCTTTTTCTTTGTGATGCTCTCACATAAATGATGATCACTGTACAATTCAACCCACAGTTTTTTCAAACCCTTTGAAGTCTGCTGGTAAACTGAGAAAAAAACATTTGACCTTCTCCAGGTCAATGATGGAACAAAGAGATTAATTATGTATATTCCTTCTACGTTTCTCAAGAAAAAAATAAAACATCTCACTCAGTGGATCGCAGTCAGACATATACACACACACTTCACTTCTTCTTGCTCTACCAGAGGTTGAGCTCTGGGCAGAAAGGCTGTGTGCGTGGATAGCTGCCATACTATTTTTTAAACTGTGTCCCCCCCTCCCCAAACTGGACTCAGCTCTACTGTTTCTCCGCTGGAGCCGAACCAGGTTTCCTCTCGAAGCATGAAACTTTTATTCTTTTAAGCTTTCAATAAGCCCTAACATGGTTCATGTGACCGAGATTTTTAAACATGGTTTAAGCAAGTAAATGAAAAATATAATGTAAAGCTACATTAGAGTGCTTTCACATGAGACCTTTCAGAGCAGACCCTGTTTGACATCAGTGTTCAGTTAGGTTGGTTGGTTGGTCTGAAAGTGTTTTTTGAACTCAGTGTACACCAGTGAACTGCACCAAGTACAGAAAAGGTGGTCAGTGGTTGGGTTCAAGTTAACTCCGGTACAGTTTTCAGTTGGTATGAAAACAATCTATACTCAATCACAGACATGATTTACTTTTGATGATGTATAATGTGAAGTTTTGCATGCTCCCTGTCATCATTATTATAATGTAATGCATTTTGCATAGCTGCATGTAAATACATTTCCTTTAGAGAGCAGCTCACATTTTCCACATCTCTTGCAATGCATCCATGACAGATGAACGCAAGTACGCTTTCACAACAGAACGCACAGTGAATTCGGTGACAGTAGGGCAAAAATTATAACTACTGTCCCCAGTGGCCAAAGCTAGAAGTGTTGTTGAACGTATGGCCACATGTGAGCTCCAGTTTCCAGGGAAAATGTCCACAGAGTGGCACCAAAAGTGAGTAAAGTGAGTTGGTTTTAGTAGTAAATGATGCAATACAGTCAACAGAAATGTATATTTTATTAACCATTCGCCATTAACAAAACCCTAAACCTATTGTCAGTGTAACCTCCATATCACACTCATTATTGATTATGTGAAACGATTACTTATTGGTTTCAGTGGGGCCAGAACTCTAAAGCTGCTTGCGCAACAGGTTATTAGTAGCGCCTCAGGAAAAGGAAAACACATTTGAATTGAAGCAAAAATGTCTGATAGGAGATGCCGTTTGTCAGTAACTCAAGTCAAGTCCTTTTTATTTGTATAGCACTTTTCACAACGCACATCGTTTCAAAGCAGCATTACAGAAAATCATGCTTTAACAGAAAATGAAACTGCAATATCTATAAATTCTTAGAGTCATCATTGTGAAGTTTGATTAAATATGATTGTAAATTGTGTTTAATAATAAATAAGCAAATAATAATTGTATTTAGAACCCCAATGAGCAAGTCGAAGGTGACTGTGTCAAGGAACACAAAACTCAATAAGATGTTGGTTAACGGAGAAAAATAACCTTGGGAGAAACCAGGATCACTGTGGGGGCCAGTTCCCCTCTGGCTAACTCAGCAGAAAGGGGTCGATTCAAAGGTACCAGAACATATTGAGTGCCCGTGTGCTCATATTGTGCCATTCTATGTGTCTAAAGTTTTGGTGGTAAATCTAAAGAGACAAAAACATGAATAAAAGAGTGAAGCTACATCTTAGACGTTATCTATCAATGCTAAACAGCTATGACTAGTATTCAGAGTTGTACCCATGTTGATGATGCAAAGGTACCATGGTTTGGACCCAAAAGTACAATGTGAAATGAGTCCAGCAGGGGGAAAGGGTGGAATCGAACATGGGTTCAGACAAAGCAATCAAACCAAGTGTGAAAACAGCCTTAATGTAAGTTTTAATTAACAAAAGCTTTGAAACTAATATCCTTTAAAGTGTCTGGCCATAGAAAGTAAGAGTTTCAAAAAGTCCAAAACACAGTAGGTTTAGCAACCTCTGTCAATCACTTACTTACAGACTTTGTGTATGTTGGACATGTGGTTCTGATTTTACATTCTGTACCTTCTCACAGATGCTGATTGTTCAAAGTAGCAGACTAAAGGGAAAACCGCATTGAGTCATGAGACCTTTGAGTCCTAAAGTGGACACTGAGCATTCCAGATTTGTGGATTATTAACAAATACACTTAGACTCTTCTTACTGTTTGCTTTACTATTTACAATCAAATACAATTTAACAATCTATGATTCTAATGTAATTTATTTGTAGTTCCCTTTCGCAGGAACTCGAGCTGTGTAGTCACATTGGGACATGCCCTGAGTGTCACGTGGTCTGAAGCCCTTATACAATCATGCCAGTTTATTGGCTGATGGTGCTAAAGCGACGCCCCTAGGGAGCTACGTCTACGACTTCCTGTTCCGGTTGCTGCCGGCATGCTGCACGAGTCTGTGTTTGTAGCTTGCTAGCCTGCTTAGCATTGCTTATTCTTATATGTTCATCGTTTTATCCTTTGCCATTTTACCGCATTCTTAATTTTTTTCTGCATTTGTACAGTTTCAACTGTGTGTATTTTACAGCGTGCACCGTTTCTCTCTTTTTTCTTTTTTTCCCTGCTTGTCTACATCTCGCGTTTCGACTGCATGCATTCGTTTTCTCCTCTGTGTCAAGAACAACTATAACAACAACAACAACAACAACAAACAAGTGCAGTAAGTCATGGCATCCGCTCATTTTATTTCTTCCTGCATTGCATGCAACATGTTTATGAAAGCTTCTTCCATCAGCAGTGAGGGATTTACATGTGATAAATTTAAGGAATTAGTCAGGCTGACGGAGAAGGTTAATGAGTTAGAAACACGCATCTGAAAGCTAGTGGAGGTCAGTGATAAAGATTAGCTGGTAGATACTGTTTCGGATACGGGTAGTACAACGAGCAACACACACTATGGTTCCAGCTGTAGAGCCCCCACAGCAGGGCATTTAGGTGACATCTTTGTGGCATACTCGCTCAGTAATGCGACACCACTCTCCCGTTCCTGTTAGGGATTCCAATTGAATCATGTTGAAAGATCCTTAGTAATAGGTGATTCTATTGTATGGAATGTGGAAATAGAGACTCCAGCCACTATTGTTAAATGCATTTCGGGGGCTTGGAGGTCTGACATCAGATAAAATTGTGTGGCTAATTCTAAACGTATTTTCTAAAATTGTTATTCATGTCGGTACTAACAATGTCTGACTTCGCCAGTCAGAGATCACTAAAGATAATGTTAAAGAGGTTTGTGAACTTGCAAAACATTGTAAAATGCTCTGGCCCCTCCCTGCTCATCATGATGACAAGGTTTATAATAGATTAGTTTCACTGAACAGCTGGATGTCTGAGTGGTGTCCGGAGAATAGCATAGGATTTATAGACAACTGGAAGAGTTTTTGCTGATACCGAAAAATTAATTCATGCATTCATGACCTCAAGACTAGTTTATTGTAATGCATTACTTGGAGGATGTACTGCAAGTTCAATAAACAAACTTTAATTGGTTCAAAATGTAGCTGCCAGGGTGCTGACTAGAACCAAGAAATATGTCGTTATTTTATTGTCGTTACATTGGCTACCCGTTAAATTTCGTATTAATTTTAAAATTCTGTTAACTATATACAAAGCTTTGAATGATCTAGCTCCACAGTACTTAAGTGACCTTCTACCACGCTATATTCCATCACGTTCATTATGATCACAAAATTCTTGCCTGTTAATAGTTCCTGGAATATTAAAATCCACAAAAGGAGGTAGATCCTTTTCCTATTTGGCTTTAAAACTATGGAATAGTCTACATACCACTGTTCGGGACGCAGACACACTCACTCAGTTTAAGTCTAGACTAAAGACTCATCTATTTAGCTGGGCATACACCTAATTTATCCATCAGCTCACAATTAGGCAGCTTTGGTTAGGTCTGTGGGAACTAGAAACATTTCTCAGAAACATATCTCATAATCTATAACTCAATAAACTGAATGGCATCTATGCTAATATTATTCTATTTGTTTCCCTGTCTCAACCTTGGGATTCGTATCCCGAGGTTACCAGGGCTGGCCAGATCCAGCTCCATTCCTGCTTGGTGTCGGACTCCACTGCTAAGTGACGCTGAGTGATGACGACAAACTACAGCCGGTGCTAGCAAGACATCACTTCAGTCTTTTACGACGGACTTCAGAGGATGAACTGATGCCAACTCCAACTGTAAGACATCGTATGCCACTGCCTGAACCTTGGACTTAGGATGGACCCCACCAAACCTCACCGAAATGACCTGCCGGTTGAACTGCGATGCACCTGATAGATCTCTGCCTGCATCACTTTGTTTATTGATGATCTACACTCTTGAAATGGAATACATAGACTACCAATTAATTGCCAACAAGAAAAGCCTTCATCAACCAACTAACAAAAGACAATGCATCTATGTGAACTTCTGCAGTTAATCCAGGATGGACTTCTAAGACATTAGTCATTCATCTTACAGTTCATACAAAATCTTTGTTTAAACACTGGCCCTTAACACTTCCTTAGTTTACAAATTTTAAACCATGACTTGCACTGCACACAAATAACTAATATTGGCATTATATTCATGCTGTTTAGCCAGAGGGCAACTGGCTCCCACAGTGAGCCTGGTTTCTCCCAAGGTTATTTTTCTCCATTAACCAACATCTTATGGAGTTTTGTGTTCCTTGCCACAGTTGCCTTTCGGCTTGCTCACTGGGGTTCTAAATACAATTATTATTTAACTATTTAATGATTTCTTTTTATACACAATTCACAATTACACAATGATGACTCTAAGACTTTATAGATATTACAGTTGAATTATCTGTTAAAGCATGATTTTCTGTAAAGCTGCTTTGAAACGATAAAAATGACTTGACGTCACAGGCTCCATAAAGGTGCTCGCTTCATGCCATCAAGCCATATTTTCTGTTCTTCAGTGCACAGTCTCATCTGGCCCGTGTTGTACCAATGACTCATGTCGAAGCGAGGATCATTATTATTTTAACTTTTGAGTGGTAACACAGGATGGAATTTAGGAAGTGCTTACCTCCATGCACATGGTTCATCATTGGTTTTCACCATGCGGAGGCTGCATTGGAGGGTTCGGATTGCTCACAATGTGATTTAATGAATGTCAGGATGCTCCGTGAAAGGCTCGCCTCCTTTGGAAATTCGGTCAAGCCACGTGCTGGTGCAGACCGCACATCTGCCATCACCACACGGCCATTTGACTCGTGGGAGGCTGGTGCAGATGCAGAGGAGATGGGAGTTGAGCAGCAGGCCGACCTACGGTTCTCTCTGTCACTCTCCCCGGATTTGGCTAGATGTTCTCCCGTGGAGTTTACACGTGGGCATTTGCATCCTAACCCTGAGGCATGCACTGCAGTTTACTTCGGTGCTGAGGATGAGGATGCTATGGTGCTATGGCGGCATCGCATTCTGAGGATCTTGCCAGTGGCCAGGCTGAAGCCTTGCCTCATAGTGGTCGGATTTCCAGACCTTCTGCAATTTATGTGGAATTGCTGGAGGTTATTACACATGCAGTGGAAAATTGCACCTGGACTGGCCGGATGAAGCACTGTCAGAGGATTGTAAATCAAACTGTTTTTTAGGTGGTCAGCATGCAGCTATGCCTTGTAGGCCATTCCCTTTTTCCCCGGACCTCCATCATGAGAAATTGAAGTCCTGGGATCAACCTTATTTGGCCAGGATTACGAATCAATTGGCCTCTGAGTTTTCTAATGTGTGGCGAGCTTCCGACCACGGAAATACTTAGATCCTGGCGATGGAAGAGACACTGGCTGTCCATCTCTCTCCTTCTTCAGTGACCACATGAAAATCAAGGCCTACTCTTCCCTTGAAGCCGTGCAAAATAAAATCATCCTTCTTGAGTAAGGCCTAACAGGCTTCAGGCCAGGCAGTTTTGGCTTTGCACACGCTGGCGGTTTTGCAAGCCTATGAGGGATTTAAATGAAGGAGCTGTCAAATAACTGTGACGAGCTTCTGATTTGGTGCAATCGAAGTCCTAGGATCAAACTTATTCAGCCAGGATTACGAATCAATCGGCCTCTGAGTTTTCTAATGTGTGGTGAGCTTCCGACCACGGAAATACTTAGATCCCGTAAATTTTGGCTGCCCAACATCGAGATGTCATTCTCAGCCATCTGAGCAATCTAGGGCTGTGTGTAAGCCTAGACAAGAGTGTCCTGTTGCCAAGGCAACAGACTCTGTTTCTAGGGGTGGAGCTAGATTCGCGGGCGATGCAGGCACGTCTGTCTCCAGCTCGCGTTCTGTCATTCTGCCGGTGTCTAGCGATGTTCAGAGTAGGACACGTTCTCCCTGTGAGAACATTTCATAGGCTTTTTGGCTCATGATCGCGACTTCCGCTGTGATTCCCTTGGGCATGTTGCATGTGAGACCTTTTCAGTGCTGGATGAACTCCACAAAGGGACTTCAACCACTGATGCAGGCATTTTGTCTCTTCAAAGTGACGTGTGGGTGCTACCGAACTCTGTTACCATGAAAACGGACCCACCTTCTGATGTCAGGCATTCCATTGGGACAGGTGTGTCGCCGCAAAGTTATAACGACAGATGCCTCATCCATGGGTTGGGGTGCTGTATATGAGGGTCGTCCAGCCTATGGGGTCTGGACAGCTAGCGGCAATATTGGCACATAAATTGTCTGGAGATGTTCGCGGTGCTGCTGGCGTTAACATTTTTCCACCCGGAGATTCAAGACAGCCACGTCCTTATCCGGTCGGACAACAGGACAGTGGTATCCCATATCAATCACCAGGGAGGAGTGCGTTCTCATGCCATGCTGAGGCTGGCATGGTGCATTCTTCTGTGGGCACAGGACAATGTATGGTCTCTACGAGCCGTACATGCTCCGGGCCAGTTGAATTTGGGGGAAGATCTCCTGTCCAGCAAGAGCTTGATGCCCAGAGAGTGGACATTACATCCTCAGATTATGGAACAAATCTGGAGAAGGTTCGGCAGAGCGGAAGTGGATCTGTTCGCTTCGAGCCCCTGGCACTGATGGGGATTGATGTTTTGGCATATCAGGTGCCGACAATGCATCTTTACGTGTTTACACCAATCAGTCTGCTGCACACAGTTCTGCAGAGAGTTCAGGAGGATTGGGTTTGGCTTCTGTTAGTGGCACCGTTTTGGCCATCTCAAGTGTGGTTTGCGACTCTGGTCTCTCTCCTAGAGAAAGTGCCTTGGGAGATTCCAGTTAGAACAGGCATGTTGTCTCAGGCTTGGGGCAGCATTTGGCACCCCCAGCCAGACTTGTGGAAGTCACCTCAACGGGGTGCTCTTTTGAATCATGGGTTATCCCCTGCTGTGGTCTGAATGCTAGAGCTCCATCAACTAGGAAGCTTAATACGTTCAAATGGCATATATTTGCTTCTTGGTGTACAGAGCGAGGTGAAGATCCATTTACTGCCCTGTCGGTACAGTGCTGAATTTTTTGTATGAGTGTTTTGGGCCGGGGTTGCCCAGGCAACGCTTAAAGTCAATGTTGCCGCTATAGCGGCTGAGCATGCGCTTATCAATGGAGTCTCTGTCGGTAGACATTCTCTTGTCTCTCGTTTTATGCACGGGGTACGCAGGCTTAGGCGTTTTTCGTCCCATCCGCGTTCCTTTTTGGGATTTATCTGTTGTTTTGGAGGTGCTCTCAGGTGCTCCATTTGACTCTTAAAATGGCCCTGTTGGTGGCATTGGCATTATTTAAAAAGGTTAGTGATTTGTATGCCCTGTTGGTTAATCCCTTACGTATGGATTTTGCACCAGGGTGTTCAAGAGTGGTGTTAAGACCTCATTTGGGCTATTTGCCCAAGGTCGTTTCTACATCATTTAGCTTTAAAACTATTAATTTTCAGGCTTTCTATCCTCCCCCATTTGAGTCTGAGGAGCATTAAAGATTGCATATTCTTTGCCCAGTTCGGGCGCTGTGAGTTTATGTTGACTGTACTAGCCAGTGGCATAAGTCAGAGCAGTTGTTTGTGTGCTTTGGTTTCAGTGTCCAAGGAAAGACTGTCTCAATGGCTAATTTCAAGTGTTTACGAAGTGCACGGTTTACCTTCACCTTCGGGTATTCAAGCTCATTCTACAAGGAGCATGGCATCCTCATGGGCTTTGGCTAGAGGTGCGTTCTTGTAGGACATTTGTATGGCGACAGGATGGTCCTCTCTGCATACATTTGTTAGATTTTATAATCCGGACAAGGGTTTGACTCCTGCTTTCCAGGTTCTCTCTGTTGGAACAGGAATAAACTCATAATTCTCTGTTTTATTCAGACGCTTTAGCTCACTTGTGCACCGCTATATGCTTGCCACATGGGCGTAGACAGTTGGCAGCTATTGATCACACGGTGTGAATATTTATCATTCCCAATATGACTACACGCTCGAGTTCCTACAAAAGGGAATGTCTCGATTACGTGAAGCATAATCCTGGTTCCCTGAGTGGGAACGGGATGTTGCGTAAACTGGCCATACTCTCTAGCAGCTGCATAGGCTCGTGCCTTCATGCAGAATATCTGGCTCGATGCCGTGAAGCCTTTATGGAGCCCGTGACATAGTTTAAGCCCCATCAGCCAATACATTTGTGTGATTGTATAAGGGCTTCGGGCCACGTGACACTCAGGGCGTGTCCCAATGCAACTATGTAGCGTCTCGTTCCCACTCAGGGAACCAGGGTTATGCTTCATGTAACTGAGAGGTTTTTTACTGAAGCCTAATGTTGTAGTAGATTCAGGTTGCACCTTAGTGTGAGCAGAAGTCCTTGTTTTGATTGTGTTGTTTTGTAATGAATCTAGATTGGACACAGTGGCATTCATTACACATTTATGCGTATTTACTGGGTCAGTTATATTTGCCTTATGTATGGCCCTGTGTTGTGCAGTATTGCACAGTATACAGACAAAACTTGTTGTGTATAGCAACCATCAGTAGACATAACTACATTTGTTAAATAGATCTTATCAGTAGCTTAGAATCCTGACTGTACTAATGAAGGCCAACAAAAAAGTCACAGTAGGAATATATCTTGCAGGATGGTCAACAGATGCATGAGGAATCTGACCAACCGCTGATGGAAATGTTAGTCTGGCCCACACAGAAACAAAAAATCTTGCTTAAATAAATATAACTAAAAGACTAAATTGTATATTTCCTTTCAGGAACAGTTTAAAAGAAGAAGAGTAGCCTAAATCAATAAACAACAAAATTACCATTATTATTACTACTCTGATTATTTTTACCCAGTGCTCAGACAGAATGGGGTGGACTTTGTGTCCATTTATTTTGTGTATATGTTAATGGTTTAAACCAGTCATTTAAGACTCATAAATTAGATCACACACACACACACACACACACACACACACACACACACACACACACACACACACACACACACACACACACACACACACACACACACACACAACTGGATATGTCCAGTGTAGCTTGTGCCTTTGTGCTATACACAATGTTGAGCATTTCCTTCTTGTAAGTATACTGTATGTAAGTGTAGAATACATGTGTAAGTGGCTGAATAGCCTGAATAACTGCATACTGTCTCAGATTGATGCATAATCAGACCTATACTTGATACCATGGTTTTTATTAAAAACCTTGGGTGACTTATAGCCCTAGTTTCGGCTGAGCAAACAGTCAGATACAGGATGAGATGATTAGTTTGCAGAGGTTGTTTAGGGTCATTTTAAAGCATACTGTTTTGTATATGTGTATAACAGTTGACAAAGGCTGGGTGTTTTTTTTTTCTGTGTTGATGTTTTCTTTTTTTCTTAAACTGGATAGCCTTTAGTTTACATCACAGCTGTAAACCATGATTTGCTACTTGCTATTGCTTGTCCAGAGTATAGGTGGTATTTAGGGATGGACCTTCTCATTCTAAAGAGCATGTTATTGGACAAAAATCTGGAGACACCCATGAGCGCAAGATGCATCATAAATATTTAAATGTGTGTATCTGCTAAAAGTTGTCTTGTCAACTTTTAGGGGGACATTAGCATAGCATATAAATGGCCTAAAATGAATTGAAGGGGCATGTCAAATCCAGTGTAGCTTTGAGGTGTGTGTATTTCGACCATAAGATAAAGTGTTCTCAAGAACTGTCTGGAATCCATCTACATGTGCCCTGCTGTGTGACCTGACGCTATAAAAACACTGTGTATTTGTGTATGCGTGATTTCATGACCACTGTGACATTAACATCAAACTAATGCAGTTAAACAGTGAATGTTGTAGAGAGAGTGTTTACTTATGTTTTGTGTGATTCAAGGGAGAATAGCCATCAGTATTCTAATGTATTCATGCTTGTGCCTGTAAATTGACACTAGAACCTGTACAATATCAGTTATGAAACACCTGTATTATGATGTTGTGGTGAAGTGGGCATGGCCAAGCGACGTCTGTAGAGAGCGAGGCTGGGAGAAGGAGAACGGTAAGGATTGACACCTGTGGGAAATTTTCTCTAACAGCTGTTCTGTGTTTCAGTGAGAGCTGGAGGGGGATAAAAAGGCTGTCCAGACTGCCGGAGGGGTGAGAGACGCACACAGCAGAGTCCAGTGTGTGCATTTATATGAGGCTGATAAGCTAACCTTAGGTGCTTGTACTGAAAAGTGTATCAAATTAAGACTTGTGGATTGTTTATCCGGCTCCCGCTTCCTCCTTCACAACCCATCAAGAGATTCATCACAGTGATGCCGAAACCCGGGATTCTCCTCAGCGTCGCGATCTTCAGCCAGCAGCGAGGACTCCATGACGGCACCTTCCACCTCCAGTTCCCGGGTTTCGGCACCAATGTGGCAAACCTCTGCCTTTCTACGGAAGGAGGAAGTGGGGACCAGGTGAACACTCCAACGTGAATCTTTTAATCACAACACTTTTCAGTGTACACATACAAAATCGTGCTTTTCAGCAGAACCAACACATAATGCTTTTCAGCATCACAACACCAACACAGACACGCACACAGCTCCGTGCATCTCTCTCTCTTCCCTCCGGCAGTCTGGGCACCCTTTTTATCCCCCTCCAGCTCTCACTGAAACACAGAACAGCTGTTAGAGATAATTTTCCACAGGTGTCAATCCTTACCGTTCTCCTCACAGACGTCGCTCGGCCATGCCCACATTACCACAGATGTGTATACTACTCCTGCACCATAAAGAGCATAGTTTTGCTATGTTTTATTAGATTTTGCCTTGTATACAATTGGTTGGTTAAACCTGGAATTTAAGGCAACAAAAAAGATAAATAAAAATAAAAAGAGAACATGACATTAAGCAGAGGCTCTTTGTACTACAGTAAGTGCAAAAATGGATAGATGCTATTTGCACTCCAGTGCAAATAGTGGCAGAAACTATTTGCACCCCAATTAAATACTAACATACAGTATAGGGGCATCACTGTTGTGTGTTTACTGTGTTAATTTAGAGTTCCACAGACACTCTTCACCAACCCCTAAACCTAACCCTAACCTAACAAAAATGACCATGGTTTTATTACAATAACCATAGTATCACCATGGTATTTTGTAGTAAAATAATAGTCACCACCAAATTAAACATGCTTACTCCATTAACATTATACTACTGTATTAACACCATGGTTAACTGCATTAAAATTATGGATTCTGCCAAAAAAAACAAACAAACATGTTTATTCAATATTGCTGCATTATAGTAAAACCATGGTTAATTTTACACAGATCAAACCTGTCTCTCAACACCCTGACCTTCACAGTGACCAAATCACTTTCATATAATTTTTTATTTATTATTATAAGTAGTATTAAAGGAAATGTTAAGAGTGGAGACAGGACACAGGATGGGAAAAGGTGGGACAAAAGGTGGAATTGAACCTGTGTCGTCCACATGAATATAGTACATCACCACTGTAGTGACAAGAGTTTTTCTTCAATTTCTGTTTCTACCATACTATTGGAATGCAAATAGTCATGCTGTGTGGCAGGTGCTATTTACACCTAGTGAAAATAGTCACTCCAATATTATTGTTTCATCTAGGTCACTCTGAAACTCTGAGTTACTATGAAGTGCAGTGGAGCAAAAGCAATTTCCCCTCCCTGCTCAAAGCTTTCTGTGTTTGCATTCTCAACTCCGATTGACTGTGTTTGAGCCTAAGCAATTTGATTGTTAAAAATAAAGCTGGTATCTGATTTCCAGGGCTTTGTCAGGGGCATTTATGTGTTGTGAATCCGTAAATGCCAATTGATTCTGGGTCTCTGTGTTAGCATACATGAGACAATTTGACTTACTTTTCATAACCCAGAAATGAAAAGAGTGACAGAACTTTAATGATTATCATTATATAAACAAATGTATCTGGGATGCCTTTCACAGAACTTTGCTCAAAGCTGATCAAACCACCTTGTAACTCAACGCTAAACTGTCATATTGGCCACCACCAATTGTGGATGCTAGTTTTTACATCTCACAATTTGCTTAATCATTCAGTTTAGTGACTCATTATGCTCTAGTCCCTCACAGATGGATTCATGACCTACTTTCACATGTCAAAAACATAAACAATGAAAGAATTTTAAGTGTCGACCTGTGTGTATTTACACTGAAATGCATTAATGTGACATTGATTTATAAGAAATTGTGATAAATCTTTCAATCTAATCTCAGTTTTCTTTCCCTATACTTTTCATCTGGTCTTTTCTTCATCCCATGCCCCATTTATTTTCTCTAACTGCACTGGGGTACAAAAGTCTCAGCCCACTAGTGAAAATGCTTCTATTTTGTATTTTTCTCATTTAATTAAAAATAAATCAATTACTAATCATATTATCATTATCAGCATAACAATTTGATTAAAAGTTGAATTGGAAATTTAACATCAATTTGAGAATTTCTTAGCATTTGGTATGTTCCCCATTTGCTATAATGACAGTATACACTCAAGCTGGAATGGACTCCACAAGTTTGTACAAAACATGATGATCCATGATATCCAAGTATGATTTGAGAATATTCCAAAGAGCATATTGTGAAATTTCACCTGTTATACCAAGGATTTGACTTGGTCAATTTCACAAATTTGTATACATTCAATTGTTTTTATTTTAGAATAATAGTAGAGTCATCAAAACTATGGGATAACCTAAATGGAACTATGGGAATTATGTTGTGACTAAAAAAAATCCAAAATAAATCAAAACTGTGATATAGTTTAGCATCTTCAAAGTAGTCACCCTTTGCCTAGAATTTGCAGACATGTACTCTTGACATTTTCTCAACCAACTTTTGAGGTATCACCCTGGGATGCTTTTTAAACAGTATTGAAGGAGTTCACATCTATGTTGGGCACTTACTGGCTGCTTTTCTTTATTATTTGGTCTAAGTCGTCAATTTCAAAAACTGTTTTTTTTTATTTTTATTAAATTTTAGTTTTATAATGAAATAATTTAATATGGTGGCACAATTATATTTTTGTTTACAAAACTAATTTCAAACATTTAAGCATACGCCTTCAGATCAAAAGATTTTTAAGATCATGAGAAACATTTTAGTCAAGCGTTTCAAAACTTTTGACCGATAGTGTATGTGGCAAAGAGGAGGGCAGGGCTGGGCTGTGATGATGCACGCCCGGCCCCTAATCAGGCTAATCAAGTCCACGAGAGGGATAAAGGTGGCCAGAGGCGGCAGTTCGGGAGAGAGAGAGCTACAGGCAGCTGCCCTATGTGTGTGTGTGTGTGTGTGTGTGTGTGTGTGTGTTATTTTGCTTTAAGTTAATCATTAAATTATTATTTATATTGTCAAGCTGGTTCTCACCTCTTCCTTTCCCTTTTACCCCGTTACAGTGGTTCTGAAACCCGGCTTTGGAGGAGAGCGCCATTATGGTCAGGATCGGTGTCCAGTGATGGAGGTGGGGACACTGGTCTGGATCCCCAACGCACCACAGGCCGCCCCCAATCGGGCAGGTGTGTAAAAGTAAAAGGGGATACACTTCAAGCTTTGGTGGATACAGGTTGTTCTCAAACCTCGATCCACCAATGTTTGGTGCAAGGCAGGGCATTGGATAAAAATAAATGTGTAAGTGTGAGGTGTGTGCATGGTGACATTTACAAGTATCCGGTGGTTACCATTGAGATATGATTCAGGGGAAAGAGTGACCAGCGAGCCCAACACCACAATCTGAGAGATTGCTTTCATTTAGTTAGAGACGTATTTGTTTTGATGGTTACCGTCAATTTCGTGTGAAGCTGAACATTAAAAGACTGACTTTGAACCTGCTTCATTGTCTCCTGACTCCTCCATTGCCCACGAACTAAGATCCTTTTACAATATATATATATACAGGTATATATATATATATATATATATATATATATATATATATATCAGTGGCGAATTCTCAGGGCCAGCAAAGCCTTCTCTGCTGGCCTAACATGCCAAATAAATAAATATATTTCATCCTTTCATTCTCAATCACCTTTTTGCCTATGTATTTTTAATCGCTTTCCACTCTTAATTAATCTACAAACAAATATAGAAAAACAAAGTTTATCCAGTCAGAATTGATTCCTTGATGAAGTGAAGTGTGACAACTGTTTCACAAATAACATGCCCAAAGCTGAGCTCGTTAGCCGAAGCAGCGTGTGAGTCTGAGCTCCACCCCCTCAGGCCTTCAGAATTTCCACAGAATCCCTCAACAGTGCAAATGAATGGGCAACTAAAGTTAGATTGTCAGATTCATCAGCCAATCAGATTGATTTATTTGTTCTTGGTGGGTGTGATCTTTAGGATATGTCCCGGTTGAGGCCTTCTAGCTGGCCTTGAGTGACACAATCACGCTTTAAGTGACGTAATTTGAAAGTAAAGAGCGCGAGATCTTGCTGACGAGTCGACTGTCATTACTGCCGCTATCGCTATTGAGAAAAAGATCCTTATGGATTTAAAAACACGAGATGTTCTGCATGACCGTGTGATTACTTAATTTATTAAACAGGAAAGAAGGACTGATTTTCACTTCAAGCAAATTGGTAAGTGCTTTTTGCATTGTTACAGCAACATCAGGAGTTTTCTAAGTGCATTCAGTGTCAGATCAAGTTTTGAAAATTAGTGCTGTATTCCATTCAACTCGGAAAGTCAGATTTTACAACTTCCTACAAGGAAAAGTGCAATGGAATGCATCTTGAAGTCAGAATTACAACTTGTAGGCTCGTGTAGAAATTCTCAACTACGATTTCGCCGAGATGCAGGGGCATGATGTCAAACAAACATGTCGACACTCAGGGAGATATACAAAGTAAGTGATAAACATTCACTTTATTAAGTAATATCGATAAATGAGTTTGTTTCCACATTACATGATATTAAACTTGTTTAACAAACGCCTGCAGAAACAGGTGTATAAAACATTATAATCTCTTTTGATAATCGTACACCTGAAGCACAAATGCTAGCGCTGCAGCATTGTTTATCAGTTGGGTTGCTAGGAGACATCTCTAATGAGAGTCAAACGCCTGCTAAGCTAACGGGAGCGTTGCAGTTCCGAATATCGGGGAATGGAATGAATTTATGGTCGGAGATATAAAGTAGGAATATCCCACATCCAACTTGAATGGAATGCAGCATAACCATGTACCCTGATGAAACTAAATTTATTGCAAGCAATATTTAAAATATTATTAGATAGATTTTTCCAGGTATTATAGACCTCCTTGGTAGATTCATATGAAAAATTATGATTTTTGAATGTCTGTTTGGGAGACGCTCATTTCACAAAACAATCATGCTGCAATTAAAATTAGGCTTGCTTGAGCATTCAGTGTTGTTTCAAGTTCTGGCTTTCGTGCGTGGACGTGTTTTTAAAATGTCAGTTGGTATTATTAGTTAGCTGTGGCATAATGTATGATGCCCAAAGGCATAGGGTGTCTTATTCATTGTGAAACTGTGTTTTCTTAATGGCATGAATCACACTGAAGGCTTAGACTTTTAATGCATGGCCCGCTACTGATATATATATATATATATATATATATATATATATATATATATATATATATATATATATATTTATTATTATTATTATTATATTATATATATATATATATATTTTTTTTTACATTTTCAAAAAACTTCCTGCTTATTTCCAGGTTCAAATAACAAAGAAAAATCCAGATTTTCAAAGTGGTCTGAGACTTTTGTATCTCATTATACAGTATATTGTCCTGGGCTGCGTTTCCCAAAAGCATCGTAAGCCTAAGTAGATCATAGAAAGCATTGGCGCCAGTGGTCTCTACGATCAACTTAATCTTGTGATGCATTTGGGAAATGCAGCCCTGGTTAGTATCTAAATGCATGTGTTTTTCATAACCCACTTACAGCTGGCTTTGACCTCCTTTTTCTCTCAATCATCTCTTCTAGTTCTATCTCGTCTCTGTCCTTCCTATTTCCTGCTCTTTTACCAGCTGATTGTGTCAGCATTTGTTGAATTTGAATCATTTCAAGCATTTTTGAATAAACAGTTCATGAGGTTCAAGAGGTCTGTCTGTCTGTCTGTCTATTTGCCCCACTTTCTGTTAGTTTTTTTGTTGTTGCAAAAGCTACTCTACTCTATAAAACAGAGCAATGTGTCAGTAGTGTGTTCTTCTCTTTTATGTTTCTCTTTTTATACAGTACTTCTATCTCATTTATTATTATTAGGATACAGTCTATACTTTAGTTCATGGCCCGTGCACAATTGAAAGAATAAGAGGCTAGAAATGGACCAAATTTATATGGGACCCTGCAGTTCCCTGCTGCTTCAAATGCTCCACAATCATCCCCGTCCCAAAGAACCCAACATCACAGAACTTAATGACTTATGCAAGGATACTATTTGTTGACTTCAGTTCAGCTTTTATCAACCCCACTCTCCTAAGAACTAAAGTAATCCAGCTCTCTGTTCCTGCCTCTATCTGTCAGTGGATCACCAGCTTTCTGATGGACAGGCAGCAGCTAGTGAGAATGGGAAAATTCACCTCAGCACATGTACAATCAGCACTGGTGCCCCCCAGGGATGTGTGCTCTCCTCACTATTCTTCTCCCTGTACACAAATGACTGCACTGCCAAGGACCCCTCTATCAAGCTCCTGAAGTTCGCAGACGACACTACAGTCATCGGCCTCATCCAAGATGACAATGAGAGTGCATAAAGAAGGGAAGTTGAACAGCTGGCCGTCTGGTGCAGTAAAAACAACCTGGAGTTGAACACGCTCAAAACAGTGGAGACGATAGAGGACTTTAAGGGGGAACACCCCAAAATTAAACCTGCTCTCCATTCTGAAAAGCGCTATGGAAGCAGTGGAGTCATTCAGGTTCCTGGGCACTACCATCTCACAGGACCTGAAGTGGGAGACCCACATAGACTCAATTTTGAAAAAGGCCCAGCAGAGGTTGTACTTCCTTCGCCAGCTGAGGAAGTTCAACCTGCCACAGGCGCTGCTGATACAGTTCTACTCAGCAGTCATTGAGTCTGTCCTCTGCACTTCTATAACTGTCTGGTTTGGTTCAGCTACCAAGTCAGAGATAAGAAGACTTCAAAGGATAGTACAACTGCTGAGAGGATTATTGGCGCTCCCCTACCCACCCTGCTAGAACTGTAGACATCCAGATTGACAAAAAGGGCTGATAAAATCACTCCTGACCCCATTCACCCAGCACACTTCCTTTTCGAACTGCTGCCCTCTGGCCGGCCCTACAGAGCACTAAGTACCAGAACAGCCAGGCAAAGGCCATCCACCTTATGAACAGAAGCTGCCCCCAAATACTTTCCTTTTGTCAATACAACCATGTGCAATATTCAGTCCATCCATTCCTACTTATATCCATATTTCATTTATATTCTTTAACATGTCCTACCTCTTCTTCAATACATTACATCACCTGTACATAACTGTATATCTGTGTATAAAATATTCAAACAACAATATTGCTCTATTGTATATTTCTCTTTTTTTTATCAGTTATATCTTATTTTTTTATTTTTATGTCACTGTATGTATATATGTTTAAATATATATATTTGTATGTATGTATATATGGTTGCATTCTCTTTGCACTGGAAGTCACCATGACAAATTCCTTGTGTATGTAAGCATACTTGGCAATAAAGCTCATTCTGATTCTGATTCTTCAAAGGCACCAAAGTCATGTCTCACAAAGTCATGTGAGCTTAAGAGATAAATAATGCTAATATTTAGTGAAATATTTCAGCAATTAAAACTTTAATTTTACTCTGTTCCTCACATGGAGCTATAATGTGACTTTGGAGGACTTCTATTAATGCAGCATGAGGCATTTGGAATACTTTTATAGTGCTTTTTGTTATTTTTTGAATACATTATTGTGACTATACTTGTATCTGCTTTATACATCTTTTATATGGTTGAGAATTGGTTAGGTTTAGGTGGAGAGGTCAGGTTAGGTGCTCCAAAATATCTATATAGTAGTGTAATGTAATCTATTACGTTTTATATTGTTGATAACTGGTTAGGTTTAGGGTTGAGGTAGGTTTTTAGGGGATCTAAAATATCAATTTGATAGTATAATGTAGATAAAATATTGTATTTCTAAGAAAAATAAAACATATTACAGTTAATGCGTAATAATATCCGAAGATTGCTGAGACTGTGATGGAATTATTGTAAAAAATGATCTATGGTGACAACTGGCTTATGAGACTGCCCTGAAATTAATGTACTTCTTTCAAACACTCCATCAGATCCCATTTTGCCATCGAACCACTGAACCACAACTGGGAGATCAGGATTGTGGAGTATCAGAGGCAGTGAAGGATACATCTATGCTGTCTTCCCTATTCCTATCTTTCCCGGTGTAGCCATGTTGTTCACCAGCAAAACCAATCTTGTGAAGCTGGTCAACCAGTATGTTTTTAAAACATTTTTTTTGGTAAAACCAAAGAAGTCTTCCTGGTTAAGCTCATTAAAAAGCCTTGTTGGAACAACAGCAAAGGGTGAACATATGTCCTCTTTTTTTCTGGACATGTCCTCTTTTTCAGACCTGAAAAAAGCATCCGGCCGAGATTTCAAAATTGGCTAAAATATCCGGGATTTGGCCTTGTCTTCATATTATTGTGCACTACAGTTTCTCTACATAGATTCTGTATATAGGTTCTGTGTATCAGTTTTTTTTTCACGTTTACTTGTCCTTATGTGATTATTCTGGCTGAAAGCGGCAGAGCACACTCTTACAAAGTACTTTTTTACACTCTCTCTCTCTCTCTCTCTCGATCGCCCGCTTGTTGCTCGCTGCACATGCTGTATGTGTATGAGCGAGAGAGATCGCAAGAGTGCTCTGCCACTCTCAACCAGAAATATCAATAACATAAGTACACTTTTAAAAGTACAGTACATCCCCCAACTCTGCGAGCTATCAAATAGAACACCTGTTTCATCAGACTCACACTTACTACACATTGTCATTTTTAATGGAAAATGCTGACTATATCGAGTCAACATCAAATATACTACATATCAGTGAGATTTAAATTAATGATTAAATGATAATGATAATGATAAAAATACACCAAATGTCAATGGCGAAAAAGCCAGAAAATACAATGAAGAAGAACACAGGTCAGGCCCCGTGAGGGGAGAAACAAGCCCTGCGTCTCTATTCAAATACTATCCATACTAAATGTCATGTATATTTACGGTATCAAAATTGGTAATTCGAATGATAAAGCATGATTATGCTATCTGCTATCATTCCCCTGGGCCTGTTCAGGACTTCATCTGCTGAGGGAAGCGCATCGTCCCTTCAAAGTGACACTGAAGCTGCTGAGTCCTGTTGCCATGGAAACAGACCCGCTTTCTAGAGTCGGGCATTCCATTGGAAGAGGCTTGTACCCGCAAAGTGGTTATCTCAGACGCCTCTGTGGGTTGGGGCGCTGTGAACGAAGGTCTTCCAGCCTACAGCAGCTGACATAGAAACTGTCTGCCGTTGTTGGCGGTGCAATTAGCACTGAGACACAAAACAGAATGGTGGCGTTTTAAATCAACTGTCAGGGAGGGGTGCGCTCTTGTGTCATGCTGAGGTTGGCACACCATACTCTCCTGTGAGCATGGGACAGTGTACTGTCTCTTTGAGTTATACACTTCCCAGGTCACCGAAATTAGGGGCAGATCTCTTGTCTAAGCATGGTCTGAGACCTGCAGAATGGACATTACACTCTCAGAGTGTGGAACAGATCTGGAGGAGGTTTGGCAAAGCAGACATGGCCCTGTTCGCTTCAAGTGAAACGTCGCATTGTCCTCTGTAGTTCTCCCCCTGGCCCCTTTGGGCATCAATGCACTGGCTCATCAGTGGCCATCCGGGTGCCTGTATGCGTTTCCGCCGATGAATCTGCTTCACAGAGTTCTGTAGAGATGCTAAGCAACAACCGAAGACTTTCGATTTTCAGGAGGTGAGGGGGGCCTCCAACTGGTTTATGAAATGGCAAAGGCCACCCCTGCATATGGCGTTAAAGTATACATTTCCCAATACGTCAGCTCTGAAGGAACATCAAAATGAACTACGAAAGGGAACATCTTGGTTACATAATGTATGTAACCCTGGTTCCATGAGTAGAGAACGAGACATGGGCATGGTTTAGCATGGGGGAAACGAAGCCTAATTACCACAGTATACATTCCTATGATGAAAAAGGTGAGAAATATCCAGCAAATTTGGCTATTTTAACAACGATAAATATGACGACAAGCTGTTGTATAGTTTTTTGTGCTACAAATAATGCCAAAAAACCCAAAACTGATTTTTTATTGCCCACCAACCGACAGAAATAGAAGCCTAAAGAAGAGCACTGTGGCTGCAGTTGACCAAATGCTGAATACGTGCTTTAATGTATTTGGGAAACATATGAACGGATTCGAAACTAAATCGATTATCATATCATCACAACAGTGGCTCCAGCAGAGACATAACGATGAGTTAATGCCATAAAACAAGACAAGATACGTGAGAAAACTTGACATGATCGAAGTGGAGTGCTGCTTATTGTTTTCCATGCTTTAATCAATCAAACATTTCCAAGTTCAGTTTGGCGAAATGTTTAGTAAATGGGGTTTCTGGTAAAGTTGCTGTGAAATGTGAAATTTTAGCTATTTTATGTGTTATGTGTAATTTCATTAATCATCAATCATATTAAAAGGTATAAATAAATATGTTTTAAGATATCAATCGAATGACAAAATATTAATGTCATAAACGTAAACTTCTGTCTTGGGGTGGCCTGGCGCTGCACAGAAACTACTTTATGGCTCAACAACTTGTAGTTTTGAGTTTTTTGGCATTGTTAGAAGTGTAAAAAACAGCTTTTCGTCATGTTTTTTGATGTTAAAATAGCCAAATCTATTGGACATTTCTCCTCATTTTCCTCATAGGAATGTATGAGTAACTATGTTAACACACTTTGCTTTCCCCCACGAGTGGGCGGGGTCTCCTTGCCAACTGTATCTATACTCCCTGGCTAATGCCTAGGCTCGTGCCTCTTGCAGAAATTCTGAGGAGATGGCATCAAGAGGATGTTTATGTTCCATGTTCCATTTGGGGCGTCGCTAAAGTGCCATCAGCCAAGAAATTGCTGTTATTCTACATCGCTTCAGTCCTTGCGACCTCCTGGGGGGTACGCAATGCGTCAGCTCTGACGCAATGTCTTGTTCCCTACTCACGGAACAAGGGTTACTTGTGTAAACAGTGACGTTTCATTGTATTTGCTTGTTTACCTTCTATTTTCAAAATTGCATTTTCAAGTTAAATTTGACCTAATAAAAGCCTGTGAAATTGCCACTTTGAAACACTGCACAAATCTGAGGACATCGTAGGCATCAGAATAACGATAATTCCTATGATGTGATTTAACGGTCTTAAGTCATTAAGTGACGTTACTGTAGAGTACCTGTGTGCGGCAGTGCATGGAGGTGTGTTTGTAAGCATTTCCTATGCATCAGGGACTTACTGTTCAATCAATCACCTATGCACAGCACACTTCCTATGACACATACACACACATACAGGTGCATCTCAACAAATTAGAATACATCATAAGACCAATAAAAAAAATAAAAACATTTTTAGTTAATTGTTGGCCTTCTGGAAAGTATGTTCATTTACTGTATATGTACTCAATACTTGGTAGGGGCTCCTTTTGCTTTAATTACTGCCTCAATTCAGCGTGGCATGGAGGTGATCAGTTTGTGGCACTGCTGAGGTGGTATGGAAGCCCAGGTTTCTTTGACAGTGGCCTTCAGCTCATCTGCATTTTTTGGTCTCTTGTTTCTCATTCTCCTCTTGACAATACCCCATAGATTCTCTATGGGGTTCAGGTCTGGTGAGTTTGCTGGCCAGTCAAGCACACAACACCATGGTCATTTAACCAACTTTTGGTGCTTTTGGCAGTGTGGGCAGGTGCCAAATCCTGCTGGAAAATGAAATCAGCATCTTTAAAAAGCTGGTCAGCAGAAGGAAGCATGAAATGCTCAAATTTCTTGGTAAACAGGTGCAGTGACTTTGGTTTTCAAAAAACACAATGGACCAACACCAGCAGATGACATTGCACCCCAAATCATCACAGACTGTGGAAACTTAACACTGGACTTCAAGCAACTTGGGCTATGAGCTTCTCCACCCTTCCTCCAGACTCTAGGACCTTGGTTTCCAAATGAAAATACAAAACTTGCTCTCATCTGAAAAGAGGACTTTGGACCACTGGGCAACAGTCCAGTTCTTCTCATTAGCCCAGGTAAGACGCCTCTGACATTGTCTGTGGTTCAGGAGTGGCTTAACAAGAGGAATACGACAACTGTAGCCAAATTCCTTGACACGTCTGTGTGTGGTGGCTCTTGATGCCTTGACCCCAGCCTCAGTCCATTCCTTGTGAAGTTCACCCAAATTCTTGAATCGATTTTGCTTGACAATCCTCATAAGGCTGCGGTTCTCTCGGTTGGATGTGCAGCTTTTTCTTCCACACCTTTTCCTTCCACTCAACTTTCTGTTAACATGCTCGGATACAGCACTCTGTGAACAGCCAGCTTCTTTGGCAATGAATGTTTGTGGCTTACCCTCCTTGTGAAGGGTGTCAATGATTGTCTTCTGGACAACTGTCAGATCAGCAGTCTTCCCCATGATTGTGTAGCCTTGTGAACCAAACTGAGAGACCATTTTGAAGGCTCAGGAAACCTTTGCAGGTGTTTTGAGTTGATTAGCTGATTGGCATGTCACCATATTCTAATTTGTTGAGATAGTGAATTGGTGGGTTTTTGTTAAATGTGAGCCAAAATCATCACAATTAAAAGAACCAAAGACTTAAACTACTTCAGTCTGTGTGCATTGAATTTATTTAATACACAAGTTTCACAATTTGAGTTGAATTACTGAAATAAATGAACTTTTCCACGACATTCTAATTTATTGAGATGCACCTGTACACATACACATGCAAAAACCCATTCAGAGAGTGACCTTGGGAATACAGACAGAGACAGAGAAATTTCAGGCACTGCATCAACGTCAGTACCACCCTCATGCTGAAAGGAGGAAGGGGGTTTGTGAATAAGGTGTTAAAGTGTGAGTTGTCATGATCTATTGTGTGTGCGTGTGTATGCGTATCTGAATTTCAGTTTCAAGACCCAGATTTCAAATTAGACATAAAGTGGAAACTCAAAGTACCAAAACTGTCTACACAAAGTCAACAAAAATGTCCTTAAAATCAAACATTTTGATTTTTTCAATATTACCATGAACTGCCTAGGCCCAACATAATCTGCATATGACAAATTTAGCAAAAAAATAAATATTAACATGACAGACTTAATAGGAAAATTAACAATAAACAACTGCAGAAGCTAACAATGCTAATAAATTTTTGGTCGCGACCCCCAAGATCAGAACCACTGGTCTAGTGTACTTACTAAATGTACAGCACCAAATAAACTAAAAAAGTTACACAAACCTGTTATATGTTAAGGTAAATTAACTGATGTTAATATAACATCAGTTTTTAACCTGCATTTTTTATTTATTTATTTTACAAATCATGATAAAACACTAAAATAGTGAGAGAGTGAGAGAGAGATAGAGATAGAGTTTACATTTGGGTGTTGTCTGTCTAGTCCACATGTGTAGAACCTGTTAGTGAGACTGCTGCTGTCCTAGACTCACTCACAGTGAATGATATTGTCTGGTCTTAATGCCTACATAAACAAAATCCTGAGTCATCCCTAACATCTGTTGAGTCTCGTTCCCCACCCTCTTCCTATGCTTCTCAATTTTTGAGTATCTAGCTGGGCTTCTTAAGTGTGTTTGTTTCTTCATAAGATTGAGGACATAGAGTTCAAATTATGGACTGCTTGCCAAGAGGTCATCATTCAGATAAAAGATCTCTCTCAGATAAAAGAGAGTTCTACCAGCACTCTGAATAGAAAATGCTTTTATCTTTTATTTACCCAAACAAATGATTGGTAATGTACAGTATATACAAATCCCAGTTTTGAACTGAAATAACTTCATTTTGGATCAAATTAATTGTCATCAGACTGTGGAACTGTGGCTAGTTCCTCTGAGCACTAAAATTAGGCACACATGTATGTCTATGTCACAGGCGCTGCCCTGTGTGTCGGTTCCAGCCCAGAGCATCGAACCCAGTTTGTCCTGTAGTGTTCTGCATTGGACTTTGGAGTTTTCCCCTTCGGGGTTGTTTCTGTTTGTTTTGTTTATTTTTTAAATGAAAATAAAACCCATCATCTCACTTTCTACAAGTCCTCGCCCCCTCTCTTCAACTGAACATTGACAGAACAATCTGGCTAACAGAGGACTCAGCAAAAGATGGGCATCTTCCTTTTTCCACTTCCCACTTGCGCTTACTCCACCCGTCAGCTTATGGTCCGGCTCGTCCACCTCCCCAAGGTCTGTCAGGGGGATGCGGACGTGAGGGACTTTGCCTGTGATTTTCTGATTGCAGTGGATGAGCTGGACTATATTGAGACTGATTTAAAAGAGGTTTTTAACACCTGCCTCAATCAGCCTCTTAGCCAGCAGGATATGGAAAAGCTGGGGAATCTGGGCTTCTAGTATTTTGTTTACCACATTTTCCATCATGGGGAGCCCGGACTTCCGCTCCAGGAAGAGCTCCCCTATGTGGAATTTCCCACCCTCCCATCCGTGGTCAGCCAGATCCCCAGCCCTCCGATCACCCGTTCTAAGAGAAGGAGGAGGAAGAACGGTCCTGGCTCATTCTTCGGCGTTACTGAAAAAGAACTGCAAAGACCTGCGTGACCTGAACGGCGGCGGACGTTCCCGCTGCCGCCCACCAGGAGGTGGTGGCTGTTCCCACTACAGTGCTGCCGACCATCCGGAAGAGGAGGAGGAGAAGGGCTCCTGCTCTCCTGGCGCTAACAGCATCCTCGGAGGCCATTCCCCTGCCGCTGCCTGTGTCCTCATCCACAGAGTCCATTCCCTGCCACTGCCAGCGTCCTCAGCCATGGAGGCCATTAACCTGCTGCTGCCAGTGTCCTCGGCCATGGAGGTCGAACACTGCCCGCACTGCCATCTGTTGAGGTTGGTATGCCAGTTGAGCTTACCATCTCTTACCTGGCTACCACCCTCCTCTGAGTCTGGGCAATGGTATTTACTGAACTCTCTCCTGCAGCTGAAGCTGGCCCCAAACTCTCCCCTGTGGCTACCGCCAATCCGGATCACTCCCCTGCGGTTGCTGCCGACCCTGAACCTTTCCCTGTGGCTGTTCCTGACCTCTCCCCAGTGGCTGTTACCCTGCCTTCCCTGCCCAGTGTGTCTGTTGCCCAGTCTGACCCTTCGACAGCGGCTGCCACCCAGTCCGGTCCCTTGTCAATGGTCATCGCCCAGTTTGTCCCCGCCCCATTCACAGAGCCCCTGCCAGACCTCATCCCTGACCTGAGGCTGCCTGACATCATCCCTGCCCTGAGGCTGCCGGACCACACTCCTGTCCCTAGGTTGCCTGATCTCATCCCCGTTCGGTTCCTCAAGCTGCTTCCTAGGCCACCAGAAACCGCCCCCTCCCTCAGGCTTCCTCCCTAGTTGCAGGACCCCACCCCCTACCTTGACCCTCCTCCCAGGCCGCCAGACCCTGTCCCCTATCTTGACCCTCTTCCCAGGCCACCAGACCCCACCCCCTACCTTGACCCTCCTCCCAGGCCGCCGGACCCCACCCCCTACCTGGTGCTACATCCCAGGCTGCCGGACCCACCCCTTACCTTGACCCTCCTACCAGGCTGCCGGACCCCACCCCTTAATTAATGCCGCCTTTGTTGGTTTCCCCCACCCTCCCTCCCTCCCTCCCTTAGCTGGTTCTGTCTGCTACACCCTGGTCTGTGTTTAGTTTGCTTTTGTATCTGTGTTTGGTGTTTTATGTTTCCCTTTTAAGGTGTCCTTTTAAGGGGGGGGGGGGGTAATGTCAGGATCCAGTCACCTTTGTCAGTCAGGTTTATTGTGGTGACAGGATCATGACAGGTATGTTCTATGTCTCTGTGTGAGCACACAGCTTTGGTTGTTTTCCTAGCCATGTGCTCTTCTGTCTAGTCTGTGTCTCATGTTCAGAGCATGGTGTCTGGATCCTGACTCTTCGGTCTGGTTCGGTCTTGTTTCTGAGTCGGGATCTGGACACTCGTGCAACTATGTCTTGTCTTTGTTTTGAGCACATGGCCAATAATGGCTTTACTGACATGTGCTCTTTCTGTCCTGTCTGTTGTATTTGTTGTGAGCACATGGTATGCCATGTGCCCTCCTGTCTCTCCTGATCCCGCCCCTTGTTACATCATTAGTTCATTTGCTTCACCTACTTTCCTGATTTTTTCCCTCGTCTTCTTTCCCATTGTGTTTTTTGTCTTATGCCAGTTTATTGTGGTTTATCACCCTGTTAGGTTCTCCTGTGTGTCGGTTCCTGTCCTGCCCTCTGTGCCGATTCTAGCCCGGAGCATCGAACCCAGTCTGTCCTGTAGTGTTCTGCCCTGGACTTTCGAGTTTTCGCCTTTGGGGTTGTTTCTATTTGTTTTGTTTATTTAAACTTTTTTTTTTTTAAATAAAGCCCATCATCTCACTTTCTATAAGCCCTCGCCCTCTCTTCAACTGAACCTTGACACAGTGGGGTTCAAAAGTCCACATTCAAAATCTGGCATTCAAAATCTAAGTTAAACCAAAGTTTTAGGATTTTCAAAAAAAATCATAAATACATGTTATGCTGTAAAATTAAAAATATATTTTTTGGATCCTGCCCTATTTAGGTCACAAATCAGCTAAGCTTTCTTTGCTTCCATTGAAGCACACAAGATGCTCTTTGGAACATTCTCAAATTATTCTGAATAACATGGATCATTAGGTTTTGCAAAGAGTCCATGCCAGGTCGATTGTGTGCTGCCATTCAAGAAAAAGGAGGACAAATATTATATGGTATTGTGCCAAATATCAAACCTACCGGCCCACTAAGTTTCCCCATCTTTACCTTCCTAGGCACAAAGAGGACTCCACACCCCTTACTGTTCCACATTTGCCCAGATGACAATTTTTCACCTGTATATTTATTTATTTCAAATAAAGGTCTTTTAGAAGCACGTTGCCACCGATCCCACTTTGTCTACCTACATGAAAACTGAACTGTAAAAGAGAAATCTTATTAACTATGGCATTATTATCATCACGGAAGTGAACTCAAGTGTATACCCAATTAGACAGCAATCAAGACACAATGTGACTAATAGCTCCTAACTGCCAAATACCGTAAATCACAATATAAAAATCATATTTCATTTCCCTTCTATGATCTCAAACTATGATCCTTTGAGTGTTCTTTCACAATCAATACACACAGTACACACCTCATTTTCATCTGAAAAAGCTTTCCGTGCCAAATAAAATAAAGAAAGAAATAAACAAATAAATTAAACAAAAGGACAACCAATGTTCCAGAGGTGGCTAAGTGCACTGCACTTTGTGACTGTTCACAATCTGTTCACATTAATAAACGGACACACCAGAGGATGTTAATCCTTGAAAGCCTGTGGAAGTCATTTGTGAGAAACGAATCATACATATGCATTATCACAGCAGACTTTTTGTGCAGTTCTAACATAATGTGCAGAGTCTGATTTATGTCTCACTGTGAGAGGAGGATCCTGAGTCTGTGCAGCGTCTACACAGTGTCTTTCATGTCTGACAGATGACTTCTTCCAGACACTTTCTCATGCACACAGCAGTTTAATGCTTATGTACTAAAACACACATCTACACATACGAACACACAGAAACAAGCGTGCACACTCACACATAGATCGAAGGCAGTCATGATATGGATGGAAAAACACTTGATACACAGACATAACTCACAAGAATAGCATCTGAAACGTGATTACACATACACATGTCTAATGTGTGCAAACACACATCCATCTAAAAACTTCCCTTACAAAAGTACTGAAAATAAATAAATAAATAAATACAATGGCGCTTTGATACATACCATGGTGCTGAATAATTACCATGATCACATACCAAGGTTGTACCTTTATAAATATCCTGGAACTACAACAAACATTTGGTAGGTCTTGTCATTGTTAAGGTTTAACTTCAATATACCCACACACAACTTCTGATTAATGTCAATGATGAGCATGATTTGGAGGTTGCATTTTCCCTCTAAGATTACATTTTTATTCCACTGATGATTAGGATTAGGCAGTATGATTAATAAAATATTTGTGCTGTCAACTGATTACATTTTTTAATCAAATTAATTACACAGCATGGCAATTAATTAATTGAATTAATCACAATGAATTGCTCATATCAATATTTGTTGTGAAAGACCCCCAACTAAAGATAATTCACTATAAATAATACATAGTATTTAAATAATTATAAATATAATATATATATGTGTAACAGTATAAGGACGGGCAAGGAGGAGGCGGGAACCGGCTGAACAGTCAACGTAAAGTTTAATCATAAACTCAACATAAAACAAACATAAACATAAGGACACACATGCAACGCGGCCGCGTGCGTCACTCTCTCTCTCGAACTGGTGCCTCCGGCTTCCCTTTATTTTGCTCTCCCACTGATCATCTGATTCTGCGCTGGCCGTGCACCATCACAGCCCGCCCACACCCTCCTCCTCGTCACAATATGTAAAATATATATCTCCATATACAGTATACATAAAAGGAAATATATTGTTTGTTTTACTTATATACCATTGAACATAAGCCCATAATCGACAGCAATCCATTTTGCAATTAATTTATTTAATTGCAAAATGGGTTGAGTTCTTGCTTTATTTTTCCGGTTGGTCTCATGAACGTTATGTGACCATGGCAACATTTTTGCCCCAAAAACATTACTTGCCTTATTGCACATTTTGCTGCAGTTTCCCAGTGAAATGTCCAGTGGGGGACAACAAAAGCTAGTGAAATGGTGTCTTAATCAGACGAGGCTTTTAAGGTGAATATTAGATGGAGGTTTTAATGAATAAAATGTACCCTCCATAACCTAAAACTTTAACCTAACTCAACAAACATTGATCTAAAATTAAACGTGAGTTAAATTCAAAACACCCTTACCCTTAACCACTGTCTAAACCTAACCGATAGTGTCCAAAAACAAAATGTGAAATGAGAAGCACATTTTTTGAAGCAACTATGTCATTTTGTGTCACTTCCATGACACTCTCGTCTCACGTGTCAGCTTGTGTGCATGGCAAGTCTTGAACCTCGTACTTCCGAGTCCAAAGTCCCACACTCTATGAGGTGAGCTACCGCGGAAGCTAACCACATTGGAATAAGTGTGTAAATGTTGGTGGGTCTGTAATACAAGCGTTAAAATGTATAATTTTTCAAATGATACGTTATAGTAAACGTGTTTCAATATCATAACAAAGCAGTGTAATAGAGTAATAGTGTGTTAGCCGTTGTAGTCGTAGTCGTGATTTGTGTGAAATAAAACACACAGTTGTTGTAGTGCCTCTAGTATCAATTTCACCAGGACACTGCAACGAACAGAATTCGGCACACAGGTCATAGTTATAGTACCGTTCATTCTATGAGACTAGGTTGCTATTTTTAATTGTCGGCCTATGTACATTACATTATGTGAAAGGCAGATGCTTTTGGAGCATCTCACTGGTTTTCCGCATTTTTAGAACACTGTGTCAAGTTAAAAGTAGACATAGAAAATCACGTCTCGAGATCCCTGCATTCTAGTGTGCTTTGTCCAGCTGTCAAGAAATTGTCCTGGCTCTCATTCTGTGGCTGTGCTGCTTGTGAGGTTTGTTGAGGCGCGCTGACTGCCCTCTGCTGACGCAGCTTGTAAAAGTTTGCATTGCTCAGATGACAGGAAAATACCTACTTTCATTATGAAATGTACATATGGGTCAGGTGGCATGAATATTGCTTCATTTTTTATATAATCAATAACACTAAATTAGTGTGTTTAATCGACAGCCCTATAAAATATGCTTTCCTGTTGACAGTATTAACTCTTTTTCAACTATGGACATTTTACCTGGAAACTGGAGCTGACACATGCCCGTACGTTCAACAAAACTTCCGGCTTTGGCCACTGGGGGCAGTGGTTTGAATTTCAATAAGCACAGACCGATTTCATCTAAAGAACTTTCAACCTACTGTCGCTGTATTCAAATTAAGATGAGTCTGACTTATGCATGCAGCTCAAAATAAAGTCTTGACCTCACACACTCACATGCACAACACTCACAAAGCTATCAGAGTGACATAAGGGCCATACTGTATCACACAAACAAATGCATATAGTAAACAGAGTGACTCTTAGAACTGATAGACTGGTACATAACCCTTTTTTCCATGTGTATAAATCACAGGTCACACGCACAGTGAAAGTGACTGCATGATCCCAGTTGTGTTTAAAGCAGCAAGAATTGAAAGATTACACCTGTCCTGATTCTTTGGGCTGAATTTAGAGTGTTACCAGTGGCATAACTACAGGCAGTGCAGGGGGTGACAGTGGTCCCGACGGTGAGAACCATCACTGTTTCAATGGCGAAAGGGGGAATGTCAACAACCCCCACTGCTTTGCAATAGGGCCTGTAAGATCCAAGTTACGCCACTACTGTGACCTGCCCTGTTAAATATGCTTTGAAATTTGTCCTGATATTGTCCTGTTTCTCATCCTGTCTTTATATTAGCTCTCCCTTTTACTCCTTCATCTTCAACTTTATTCTGTCTTGCTTATGAATCCCCTGATGTTTCTCTCACTCTATCTCATCTGGTATTTAGGCCTGCAACCCACAAACCAAATTAAAATTAAAATTAAATCCACAATTAAAGCAGTTTTTCCCATCCCATCTCTCTCTCGCCATCTCCCAGCAGCCGGAGCAGTAAAAACTGTCTAGACGATCAACTCCCGAGGGCTAAACCAAATGACAAGGGTGTCTGACACAGAACTTCACTCAAATATGAGCTTCAAAAGCTGAGTGGGTCGATTAATTGTGTGCGTATGTCAAGATGTGGGTGTGTGAAGCATCTTTTGCAGCATTTTAATTTATAAGGAAAAGCGAAGAGAGAGTAATAGTCAAAGAACAACAAAACAAAATATGTGCACTGTGCACGACTGTGAACATGTGAATGTGTGGCTCATCGGCACAACCTACTGTCTCTGATCATATCTTAATGTGTACCACGCAGATAACCTTTGACTGTTCTTCACAACACTGTCATAGTTGATATTATCAAAACAGAGCTCTCAGAGTTAAAGTAGTTGATGCCAATCATGTTTTTCCTGCACACAATGCCTTAAATTGGTAGTTAAAAATGAAATCACAGAAAATTACCCATGCTTTTTTTTTTCTACATAAGTGTTATGTTAACAAAAAATGTTATGGATGATTACCGACATACTGTATTATCCTTTGCATGCATCTCATTCAAGCAGCACTGGAGAATGTTTTCAGCATCTTTATGTCTTTTGTCTTTGTGAATATCTCTCATTGCGGAGCTAATTATTTCAAGCTCATCTTCCAAACAAGCAAAACAAGCTCTTTAAAAGTGTTGTGTTTTTTGTTTCTAAGCACCAATAAAGGGAAAGTTATGACTATCAAAGAACGACCAGGTTTTTGCTTGTGTCTGCATGCATGCTTTTACTGTACGTTTAAGAGGTCATCGTGAAAAGACAAACATGTTTGAATACAGGAATGTTGAAGATTACTGGCACGTGCGTTTGACTATTGTTTATGTATTTCTGACTTAGTAATAATGCTGACTTTCCACTGAGCTATTGTAAAGCTTTCCAGAATTTTCTGATTAAGTCCATTTACAGGGATGTGTGTGTAATTCCTCAGTAAAAGTGCATTTTTTTTTCGTTTTGTCATTTTCTTAGGAAATCTATTTAAAACGCCAGCCTTTCAAGTGCCAAGGCAAAACCTACAGAGTAAGAAAACAAGATAATCCCAATGTTTAACACAGAAGTCTCTCCCTCTCACAACACATACAATTATGCCTGCACATAACTTGCAAATAATCACAAATGCACCATAGATTACACATGCTGTTCCTTTAAAAGATATAAAGATAATGGGGTTAAAAATTTGAGACCACTAATGAAAATATTTCTATTTTGCTTTTTTTTTACATGACAAATTATTTTACCTGCTTATCAATTTGAGTGAAAAGTTTAATATAAAAAGTGATTTATAACTTTACAGCTCAAATAATACACAAATTTAAACAGAGAAATTAATGTAAGTGCTTATAAAATTATGAGCTTCACATATCTGACTTTAAGCACTCCAAAAATCGCCCCCATTCACCTTTGTAAGTGTCACACATTAACCTCATTTTTGGTTGTTGTTGTTTTAAAGAAAAGAAGAAACTTATTTTCTGGGATAAACAACATTGCTGGGCCTCATGTACACAAATAGAGACAAAGGCAGGCTTACATACAGTGCATCCGGAAAGTATTCACAGCGCTTCACTTCTTCCACATTTTGTTATGTTACAGCCTTATTCCAAAATGGATTCAATTCATTATTTTCCTCAAAATTCTACAAACAATACCCCATAATGACAACGTGAAAGAAGTTTGTTTGAAATCTTTGCAAATTTATTAAAAATAAAAAAACCACAAAATAAATAAATAAATAAATAAATAAAATAAAAATAAAAAATACAAAAAAATAAATAAAAAAAATAAAATAAATCGCATGTACGTAAGTATTCACAGCCTTTGCTCAATACTTTGTTGAAGCACCTTTGGCACCAATTACAGCCTCAAGTCTTTTTGAGTATGATGCTACAAGCTTGGCACACCTATTTTTGGGCAGTTTCTCCCATTCTTCTATTCAGGACCTCTCAAGCTCCATCAGGTTGGATGGGTAGCCATTGGCACAGCCATTTTCAGGTCTCTCCAGAGATGTTCAATCGGGTTCAAGTCTGGGCTCTGGCTGGGCCACTCAAGGACTTTCACAGAGTTGTCCCGTAGCCACTCCTTTGTTATCTTGGCTGTGCGCTAAGGGTCGTTGTCCTGTTGGAAGATGAACCTTCGCCGCAGTCTGAGGTCTAGAGCGCTCTGGAGCAGGTTTTCATCACGGATGTCTCTGTACATTGCTGCATTCATCTTTCCCTCGATCCTGACTAGTCTCCCAGTTCCTGCCGCTGAAAAACATCCCCACAGCATGATGCTGCCACCACCATGCTTCACTGTAGGGATGGTATTGGCCAGGTGATGAGCGGTGCATGGTTTCCTCCAGACATGACGCTTGCCATTCAGGCCAAAGAGTTCAATCTTTGTTTCATCCGACCAGAGAATTTTGTCAAGTGACGGACGAACACACATTCTACCTGCGTCCTCACGCGACTCAAGGAAGAGGTTTACGTCTGGGCAGAGATAGATTATTACAGTGTGTTATTCTTGTGTATCAAGGCTACTGCTTGTACAGTTTACGGACCGCCGAGTCCACTCATTGCTGCTAATAATACTCAAGGTATTAATTTAAATTACTGTTACCATGAATTAGATTTGCTGTGATGTCATCCAACCATGTTGGACTGTTTGAGCATTTCTACCATCGCGGGTGAGACCGGCACACTGAGTTTATCCATTAAAGAACCAAAGACCGCGGTGGACGGATTACGAGTCGTTCACTGTGTATCTGAGTGATAAAACTAATGGTTTCCTTCTCTCCCACAATCGGTGCCATCACTCTGTTCTCTATCTCTCGTACTAACCGCACACACACACGACCCCTCACAAACATACCCGCACACACATTTGGTGAGCAGATAACTTTGCGATAGAGCCCAGCTTTGTCCCTAAATTATCGTACCAGCGGAGACACGTGTTAAACGGGCAGACGCCGTTAACCAGTCTCTCCGCCCACATTCGCAGGTTTCGGCACCAGTGTAACAAGTTCCTTTGGGCAATGGAGGAGACAGGAGACAACGAAGCAGTGCAGGCAAGGTTTTTAGTTTCCTTTTGCCTCAGGTTCACGGTACTTAATACAGTCTTTACACTCAATCAGATAACAAAAATAATATTTTTCTGGACCACACAGTCAGATCATCAGTAAGCATCAATCTCATACTCTCTTTCCTCTTGTCTGGTGAGCTGGTGGCCTTTAAGTATCCCTCCGCCATCACTATAACAAGAGACAGGTGTTAGAGATAATTACAACCCAGGTGAGGAGCCTTACCACTCTCTCTCTCCCACAGACAGACACATGACCACGCCCCCATCCCCACACAATCCTATATTGAGACTGCTATACTGTCTGGTTATTAGTCCCTGATTCCAGGGTGGTGCCCCGGTGATATTAATCCTTATTAATATTCTATTGATTTTAATAATTGTTAGTTATCTTTGATGATTGTTGATTTGAAGGATTAATAAACTAATGTTGATTCTAATCAATGTTCTATTGATTTTAATAAGCTAATGTTAATTCTAATTAGTGCTCTATTGATTTTAATAATTAATAATTATATTTGATAATAATTAATATTTTATTGAATTTGATAATTGATAGTTACCTTTGATGATTGTTGATTTAATGGATTAAAAAGCTAATGTTGATTCTAATCAACATTCTATTGATTTTAATAATTAATAATTATCTTTGATCATTATTAATTATTGCTAATAACCAAATCCGCTCCTGAACGAAGCACCCAACAACATTATGCCACAAATGCTGTCGATTGAGCTTAACTTGTGATGAGCCTGGAATATTCCTTTAATGACAGAATGCACTCAAGCTGGCATGGATTTCACAAGTTTGTGCAAAACCTGATGATCCATGTTCTCCTAGCATTATCTGAGAATGTTCCAAAGAGTATCTTGTGTGCTTCAGTGGAAGCAAGGCAATCGTATCTTTTGTAAAAGTAAGTTAACATGGTCAACATCAAAAATTTGCTTGTAGTGACCTATAAATAAAACAGAATCTTCAATATTTCCTACACATTTTACTCCATAAAAACATGTCTTTATTTTAGATTTTTCACAATTCTACAGCTTTGTTTATTTCCAGGTTTAATTTTGGATTTTGAATCTAGGATGTTCATTGTGATCTCAGACTTTTGGTCCTCACTTAAATGTAGGCAACAATCATGTACTCTTAACACATGCTCTCATATAGCATAAATGTAGGCATGCCAACAAATAAACAGGCACCCTAACTCTTGTGTGTCACACATGTGGATAAGGTGGAGTGAATCCTATTAAACTGGTTAAGAGCTATTAGCACAATCTACTGTATACGCTTCAGCTCTGTTCAGGTATGTGAATGCAATACTGCCCTGCTGAGCTCCCAGGACACAATACTGTACAAGCCTGAGGCACATTCCTCAGAGTGTGTGTGTATTTTGTGGGGCATTGAGATTCAGAAACCAATACGAGCACCCCCACCCTCCCTACTTTTTCTCTCCTCAAATCCTCAGCCTGTTCCAGTGTGTTGACATGCAGACCAATGCAAATAGAGTAAACATGTTTGAGTGAATTTCAATGAGAAAAATCAATCTCTCATCCTTTGTCAGAGTGGAGGGGGAAAAGAAGTACGTGAAAGAATTTCCAAAAGCTGTTGAGATGCTAATGGTCTTGTGAGTGAGGTAAACAGCATGGAAGAATAGAGTTATCAGCTGATCTTAGGCATTCTTATAGGAAGTTTTGTGGGAAAAGCTGTTCAGTAGCCTGACAAAATGTTTGTTCTTATAATGATCCCTTATCAACAACAAAAACAACAACAACAGCATCTTCAGCTTTACATAGCACTCTGATGAGCTTAATGCTAATTGCTAATGTAATGATATGCTAAACTACATCATGTAAAATGGTGTAATGTTTATGACTTTGACAATAACAGATGAAATAAAGATTACTACACTGAAAAAAGCATTGTGCTTCATGTGATATCTAAATTAACTTTTGATTTGGGAGTTGGATTCAAGTCACAAGTTGTATTAAAGATTATTATTTCCTTTTATTTTTGTCATTGCTTACAATTCTCTCCCTTGGTTATGCTCTAATTTCATTTGCTCGTTAGTTCTAGTTTCTTTCCAATTAGCTTTTTATTGATTTGTATATGCCCTCTGTTGATTAACCAATTACTGCAGCATTGTGCTAATGGCTCCTGATTTATAAATGCCTGCATTGATGCACAATAGAATGAGACTCTGCAGTGTGTGTGTGCTCGCGCGCATTCAAGATTTATCTTGATTCAGGTGTTTGTATTTCTGTTCTTGTCTAGAAACTACACATTATGTACTCCCTCCTCATCTGCTTTGTTCAGCCTGCTTTAATGGACTAAAAGTGTTCAAATGGAATTGCACTACTGGACTCTGTGTTCTTACAGACACCCCTGTTGGACTCAAGCCAGACATTTCCTCCTTCATCCTAACCTCCCTTAGACAAATATTATTTAACATTATTGAATCAACCTGAATACATTAGGTTACACCAAGGCTAATTTTAAAGGTAAGATTCATAATAAAAAAAATAGCTCCTTAAGGTAACAATTGCAGGTTACCCCATTTTACAATGAATAATGTAGTTAGCTGCAATAGCTAAATGTGAGCACCTGCATACTGGAGCTTGGTGAAACTCACAGACACAGAATTTAAGAACTGTAAATTGATTATCTACATGTTTAATTGTGCTGTTGGATCCTTAAAGAGATAAATTATGTCATTTACTCACCTTCATGTTGTTCCAAACCCATATGAGTTTCTTTTTTTCCATGGAACACAAAAGGCAAAATGTTAGTCTCAGTCTATGCATCTTTTTCCCCATACAATGAAAGTGAATAGGGACTGAGGCTAACATTATCATTTATTTACATTGAGCCCTAACATTCAAAGCTCCAATAAAATACATAAATGTAATCCATATGATGCGAGTGGTTTAATCCATTATCTTCTGTAACAATACAATTAGTTTTGAGTGAGAAACAGACCAAAATTTAACAGCCGTCTCCTTTCCGCATTCATGAGAGAAGCTCTTATTACACATCATTGCGCTTGACGCATGCACAAAGTGCAGTACACGCATGGAATAAAACACTCAAGTCGTATGGATTGCCTTTATGATGTTTTTGGAGCTTGAAAGCTTTGGACCCCATTGACTTGCATTGTATGAATATAAAGAAATCATACATCTGTGAATACAGTATCTTTGTGCTTAGAAGAAAGAAAGTCCTACAAATTTGAGACGGCATTATGGTAAATGATGAGAGAGTATAATTTTTGAGTGAACTATTGCTTTAATGTGAAGGAGAGTATGTATTAGATATACAGTATGTATCAGCAGTATTGGGGCGGGCGGGCCGATGATCCATTTAATCAGGCCATTCCAGTATGTCAAGTGGACACCAAATCCTTTGAACACCTCATACACTTAACCTAGATTGCTAAGACCCTCTCACTCTGTGACTACCATGTATTCCCCATTCATATTGTTTCTCTTAATATCTAATACCTGTCCTTACCACTCAGACCTCCCCTGGTTCACTAATTGGCCCCCTATGGAGAGGCTCTTTTACCCCACTACTGACTTGACCTTCCACTGTTGTTTCCGCTGTGTGAGTGACACCTCCCTGCTCATCTCCCAGCACCCAGACCTCTCCTGATGTGGATTCTTCATGTCAAGTGTCAGCTACCTTTCACCGTACAGTATCTCTCCGTTCTCCCTTAATGACAAGAAAGAGACAGTCAGCAGAACTTGTAATTCTCTAGGAAGTGGAATAATAGAGTGAATCAACCCTGGCAGTATGATATCTGACTTCAGCAGCACACAAATGGAAATTCAGTATTAAAGGCATAGTTAGGGTTAGTCAAAAAAAGATTATGTCAGTATTTATTCACCTTAATGTTGCTCCAAACCAGTCCACAGCAAAACAGTTTGCAATTGAGTTTGTAAATCTATCCAAGGAATTTATGCACAATCAGGGGGCATGATTAATTGCATTAGTTAACACATTTAATTTTAAACAGGGGCGGACTGGGAAGAGAAATCGGCCCGAGATTTTACATAGAAATTGGCCCAAAAGTTGTTGGGGGGGGGTGGGGGTTCGTTGACCTTTTCTGCATATCGCGGCGCAGCATATTGCTCCTCATTCTCCCATCTCCACATTCCATCATTCTGTTCTTTCCCCACTTCTTTCTCAGCACCAGACAATCATGCTGACACCATAGCCAAAAGCCAAAATATATAGTGCTTAATGTTAACAGATGACTTAGGAAAACTCTTGTGTGGACAAAGAAAAGAGTTATGCCTTCATTAATTTCAGTAAAGTATACATGCACACATAGTTGTAACAGTTTCCTTTTTATGCACTGTGCCCATTCAACCACATACCATACACTAATTTAAGTGACTCTGATGTGGTTAACAGAGCTGGTTAAGGTGAGTATTTGTGTTTCTGTGAGTTAATGGCCCATAGCTTGCAAGGGCTTGTCTGTTGACGATTCAGTACCATCAGTATCACATTTCAGCAAAGGCCTCCTGTCATCATACCTCTTATCATATATACATACCAGCTCATAATCACACAGAGCCAACTGCCAGCATACCTGCATAGGCTAACGCATGAGTGTGGACGAAAGACAGGAGAAAGACAGATGGGGGGTTGGAGGAGAGTTTTGAGAAATTGGAACAAACACAGAGAAAAGAATGGGGAAAAATGAGGGTTACTGGGGGTAATGACAAAACTTCTCTGATACAAAGAATATGTTTATAGAGCACACTTAAATTAGTCTTACCCTTTTAATTATACATACACATAAAATCAAGGAGGTTTAGAAGGGGAAAGAAAATATTAATTATGGATGCAGCTGGATGTGTTCAAAAGCATGGTCACACTTTGATCTGAATCTGATGACCTCAAAACACTACAGCACAGTGACATAAAACATGTACGCACACACACAGCAAGACCAAATATCAGGGAGACTTCAGATGCAGAAACAGTGTCTTAATTAGTCACATAGTCTGACATTAAATGTTATGAGCATGGCACACACAAACACACAGCCCTCCAGCTAAGTTAGTGACAGGGCTATCTCAAACGCATCATGGCTGAGTAGGCCTGTGCACTTTCCATATGACTAATTGCTGAAAATTATGTCTAACCATTTCACTAAAATTGTTGTTTTCAATATAATTGTTTTAAGTCTGTATGGATGATACTCAGAATGGGTGTAGTTGCATGTATAAGTTGTTTGGGGGTCAACAGTCAAGGGGTTCTTTGAGAGATGTCAATAAGCATCCCCCTAATGACACACACTCTTACAACCCCGGTGTCCTGACAAAATTCCCCCCATTGGCCCTTATCTATCATGGACCCTTAATAATCTCCATCCCTGAATTGGCTACATCACTCTCCTCTCCACCAATAGCTGGTGTGTGGTGAGCGTACTGGCGCACTATGGCTGCTGTCGTATCTTCCGGTTGGATACTGCACACTGGTGGTGGTTGAGGAGATTCCCCCTATACAATGTAAAGTGCTTTGAGTGCCTAGAAAAGTGCTATATAAATGTAACAAATTATTATTATTTTTATACAGTTCCTCTATCTACAATGTTTACCAACACTTTAACACACTGTACTAAATAAGGACCATTAAATGTGTGAGAGATAAATTTATAATCTGTCTCTGGATCAGGTCCAGTTCTACGGTGGTGCTACACACAGTCACAGACGTTAAGGCCAAGGGAGTAACTAGAGGTAGGGCAGGGTGGGCAGCTGCCCTAGGTCCCGGGGTGAGAGGGGGCCTGCAACGGTCGACCAAAAGAAACCATAAAAATGACTGCAGGCCCGAGGGGTGATAAAAAACGACCAAACTCAAGGAGGGGGCCCGACAGTTTCTTTGCACTGGGGCCCGCAAGATCCAAGTTACGCCACTGGTTAAAGCACCCTCAACTGAATAACGTTGGTACTTTATTGCATCTTCTCTCCAACTATTAGAGCACCCCCACTAAATTTAGAAGCACCCTCAGAGATTTAAATCTGAAACTGGGCCTGCCTGATGCACTGGACGAAGACAAATAATACCCCCACAGACAAATGCAATGGGCCCTTTCCACTTCTGGGTTTTGGAGCGTGGAGGTACACGATTGCAGGGTAAACTTCGATAGCAGTGAATGGGAGACCACGGCAAATATAATTTTTGCTTACACATTTGCTCCAACATCAAAAGAAAAATGCCACTATTACGTTTCTACAACTTTTCAACAGAAGAAAAAATAGTGAGCAATAGACTACGACTGCCAGAAGAAGGAAGATGGCAAATTTACTGTCACTATCAAAGCAGCTGTATTAGAAACCTCTTTACATCTGTGGTAACTAGTTTTTTTAAATCTAATTCCAGGGTAATATAAAGTATAATGTTATACATTTATAATAATAATAAAAGAAATAACAAATTAAAAGTTTGCTAGATTTAAGCTGCTAAATAAGGCGTAAACCTGTCATCACAGTCTGTGAAAAGGGTCCATAACAAATCATTTGGTTGTACACCAAGACTCATACTGTGCTTCATTTAAACACTGGTTAAAATCACGTCAAACAATTTTACTTGTAATGTGAAATGGCCAATCTTCTGTATGTACGGTGAGCTACCACAATGCACTGTTTCATTACAGAAATATACCATTTTGCAAAATACAGAGATTTTAGAAAAAACAAATGTATTGTAGAAAATACAGATGGTGAGAAAACAAAACAAAACAGGCAGTCTACCAGCACAATACAATACACAATGTCACTGTCATGAGATATGGTTAATGAAATATGCAGTGCAAAAGGCAAAAATACCAAGAATTTTTAAAAGATAAACTGTTATAATTTTTACTCTTATTTTATTATTAATATTATTTTTACATTATTTTAAGTTGCATATTTATATATAAATAATATTACTAATACTTTCGCAATGTAATGTATTTATACCTCGACAATAAAGCTACTTGAATCTGAAAATCTAAGAGAGAGGAAGAGAAAGAAATGAGAGTCATTTATTTATTTACAGGTCCTGAGGCGATGCTGATCAAAAGCTTATTTGCATGGGTTAAAGAACAAACAAGAAAGAAAGAAAGAAAGAAAGAAAGAAAAAACAATTTCAAAGCCTCCATTTTTCATGTCTCCCGGTAACACAAAATCCCGTTTTCTTCCTCAGCGACTGTTGGCGCAGCTTTGCAAAAGAAAAAGGCTGTGTTTTGTCAGTTTGCTCGCGTGGGACCCACCCTCTCTCTTCCCTTTATTCTTAAAGCACAGCTCGCAAATCCACGTGAAGTAATGGGCGGAGCCAGAGAATGTGCCCGTTGTCTGCAGGAGCCAATCAGAGTTGAGCACTTCGGTGGCCGTATAAAGAAAGCCAAGCTTCAGTGTTTTGCTCACAAAACAAGTGTCGGTGTGGTTAAATGTGCTAGAAGAGGAGTTTTGGAATATTTACCGATTTTATCACCAGTAATAGGCTAAATCTGTTTATATGCCGTTGGCTGACGTCGTCTTTGACATTATTTTTTAGGGTGTCTCTGGATATTTCGTTATAGTTTGGATAGTAAACTTTCTTTGGCAAAATGCGTCTGATCCAGAACATGTCAACCATTGCGGAGTACCCGAGTGCTGAATGCCCGTCCAACCGGGTGATAAAGATCGCTGTGATCGGAGGCAGCGGGGTTGGGAAAACCGGTACGTTTGTGAACTAGTTTTACAACACTTGTAAAGCTTATTGGCACAGACATAGCTTATAGTAATCTAGTATCTTCTAATCAAAGGTATTCATGCAAATGTATTTCTTCTGTTCAGCGCTAGTGGTTCGTTTCCTCACCAAGCGGTTTATCGGCGACTACGAGAGAAACGTTGGTGAGTTTTCCCATCTGATATTGAGTTAAGCATACCAACACTGACTGTAGCGATGTTGTCAACATATTAAAGTATGCATTGCTGCTTTACAGGCAACCTGTACTCCAGAGAGGTGCAGATAGACGGAGAACAAGTGGCCATTCAAGTTCAAGACACACCTGGAGTTCAAGTAAGTGTGCTCGATGCAAGCTGTCTTTTTCTAATAGGGTTTAATGCCACATTTTGCGTTCGTCAGTGCTGTTTTTCATGTAAAGAAAAGTGTTCATGTAAATAGGCGCGAGACTGCTGGCGTATTTGAGAGTTGCGTCGCGTCCGGTTGTTTACAGCGTCTCGCGCACTAGCGCCGCGTGTTTAAGACGTCGAGTCCGGTATAAAAAATAGCGTCAACCGTGTTTCCCACGCTGTTTCTTCATGGGTGAGATGTGTAGAAAGAGCGCATACTCGCCTTTTGTCTTAGCCTTTCTTTTGTGTTCTCCGGGTTTTTGGCCAGTGGGAAGCCTGCTGTTAACTTCTGTGTGGGGGCATCCCGTTGAGGGAAGCGCTGTGTGAGATATTTGGAGCTGCGGTTAGGAAGTTTTGCTGTTTCAGCATCGCTCAGCGGGTTTAGGGATATGAATAAGCACCTTAGAACAGTTACAGTAGACCAACCCTTTTAAATTATCCTCCCGCTTTCAAAATTAGAGAATGGGTTTTCATTCAATTACAGGCGACTTCTCTCAAGATGTCTTTAGTCAGAGGTTTTAGTGCCAAGTCTGGCATACAAGGCTCATTGACTAAACCAGGCAGTCGTCCAAAACCGAATGAAAAAGCAGAATGGCTTTTTTTCGGACTGGGGTGAAAGACTCTCCAAGTCTGGCAGGCTAATTGGCCAAGTTTCTTGTAACAACAGTCAAAAGCGAACGATAATTTTTCCGCTTCGTTTTCATAAGAACGCACGCGCCTAATCGATATTCTATGATTAAAGGGATAGTTCACCCAAAAATGACAATTCTCTCATAATTTATTCACCCATATGCCATTCCAGATGGGTATTACTTCTATTGCTGAACGCAAAGGTTTTTAGATGAATATCTCTGCTCTGTTGGTCCTCACAATGCAAGTGAATGGTGACTGCAGACCTTTGAAGCTCCAAAAAGCACACAAGGCATCATAAAAGTAATCCATACAACTCCAGTCGTTAAAACCATGTCTTCAGAAGCGATATGGTAGGTGTGGTTGAGAAACAGACCAATATTTAAGTACTTTTTACTATAAATCTCCACTTTCACATTCTTCTTTGTTTTTGGCGTTTCTCATTGTGCATATCGCCACCTACTGGGCAGGGAGTAGAAATTGTAGTAAAAAAAGGACTTTAATATTAATCTAATTCTCACCCACACCTATCATATTGCTTCAGAAGTCATGGATTGAACCACTGGAGTTGTATGGATTACTTTTATGCTGCCTTTATGTGCTTTTTGGAGGTTCAGAGTTCTGGCCACCATTCACTTGCATTGAATGGACCATCAGAGACGAGATATTTTTCTAAAAATCTTTGCGTTCAGCAGAAGAAAGTCATACACATCTGGGATGGGATGAGGGTGAGTAAATGATGAGAATTTTCATTTTTGGGTGAACTATCCCTTTAAAGAAAACATAGACTAACAAGATGTGTTGCATAACTGAAGTAATGTGATTCCAAATGGAGATTTTTTTTTTTTAAATTGAGAAATGTTTACAGAAATTGTGGGTTGTCAAAAGGCTAATTTCATTGTCATTTATTTTCAGGTAAATGGTAATGGATTGAGTTGCACAGACCATTTGGCAGGCTCCATTCAATGGGCAGACGCTGTAGTCATGGTCTATTCTGTGACAGACTGCCGAAGCTTCGACCTCATTGGACAGCTCCACCAGCTTGTTAGCCGCACCCATGTGGATAGATCGTCCACCCTGCCGATCATCCTGGTAGCCAATAAAGCTGATCTCCTCCATGTTAGACGGGTGGATATTCAAGAAGGTCCATTGTTGGCCTCGGCGTTAGGCTGCTCCTTCTATGAGGTGTCTGCTAGTGAGGACTATAACCAGGTCCATGGTGCCTTCCACAGACTGTGCATGGATCTGGCTAAGCTGCAGCCTCCATTCATGCAGTCTCAGACCCCCGTCAATGCAGCTTCATCTGGGACAGAGAAGAAAAAATCACCCCTCATCCCCCGGCCCAAATCCCCCAACATGCAGGACTTGAAGAGGCGCTTCAAACAGGTGCTCTCTGCCAAGGTCCGGACTGTCACGTCCGTGTGAAGGGGTGAGGGAGGGGGTGGCCTGAATGACAGCCAGAGAAGCGGCTGAAAAATTGTGGGTTTGAGAAAGGAAGCTCTGAGGAGAGGGAGAAGGTCTCAAGAGCAGTGATGCTGAATGTATAGGTCTTGCTCCTTTGAAGTTCATGAGTTTCGTTGTTGATCGGCAGACCAGTTACAAACAGAGGCCCCTGGACCCTTGACCTCTGATTACGTCATGGACACTGAAAAAAAATGAGAAGTAGTGACCTCAGCCTGGTGAACTTTACTTTTCCACATGACCAACCCAGTGCGAGTGGACACTTGTGTCGCTGGGACATGTGGCCTTGAATAGGAACCGTGCAAAGACAGACTTGTACTGAAAGGAACTGAATGAAACACATTAATACATTATTATATTCACTCTGCCTTACCTGTGGACTTTTAGACATGCTTTCATGGCAGCAGAGATTGTGAAGAACACAGTAACTGACTATTTTAAGAATTGCTTTTCTGAAAGTCTTGGTAGGGAGGGAATTGGTAAAGGTTTTCACCTCTAACTGCAGAGACAGTCTGAATGCAGGCATTGTTAAAGGACAAGGCACTCAAGCTAAGCAAAAAGTGTGTGTGCTTATCTCCTGCTCTGTCAACAGTACTATTCTTGTGTACAAGGCCAAAATGTTTCTCCTGGTTTTGTGTAAAACTGTGCTTTGAGACACTTTTCTACAATGGAATAGAAGATTTTTTTTTTTTTTTTTTTTTTGTAAATGCACTTTAAAAAATGCCAAGGGGCTGAAGCTCAGAGTAATTTATTTATTTGTTCATTTTGGGATTGGAAATAAAGATTAAAAAAAATATATATATTTTATTGGTTCTGAATTTAAGTCTGATATTAATTCAATCAAAACACCAGTACACACAAATCATTCCTTCAGTCAGTCAAAACTTCATTTAGTTGTTCATTACAGAACATGGAGGTTACAAAGTGTGTTAATGGGTCTGGATTTGCCTACAGAAGGATTTTAAAACCTGAACCAGCAAACAGTCCCTGCAAGGAAATCAGCTTAAAGAAATATTCCGGGTTCAATAAAAGTTAAGCTCAATCCACAGCATTTGTGGCATAATGTTGATTACAACCAAAATGTAATTTTGTCTTGTTCCTTCTCTTAAAAAAAAAAAGCAAAAATCTGGGATACAGTGTGAGGCACAATGGAAGTGAATGGGACCAGTCCATCAAGTCAAAAGTCTCACTTTTTCAAAGGTACAGCCACAGAATGTAAACGATATGCATGTTAACATGATTTTAGTGTGATAAAATTGCTTACTAACCTTATGTTTATAACCTTAATTATATATGCAATTTTACAACTTTGTTGCCATGATGACGTAAACCCTTAAATAACTGTAAAAATGATGATTTAAACTTTAAAACTCAAATAATACACAAGTTTTGAAAGATTAATGTAAGTGCTTTAAAATTGTAAGCTTAACATTTCTGCTTTCAAACCTTCAAAAATTGGCCCCATTCACTTTCATTATAAGTGCTTCACTGTAACCTCAATTTTTGCTACTTGTAATGAAAAAGAGGGTCGAGTCAAATTTGTTAGTTTTTTTTTTTGTTGTAATCAACATTATGCCACAAACGCTGTCAGTTGAGCTTAACTTGTATTGAGCCTGGAATATTCCTTTAATAAACATCCTAAATAACGTCTTAATGAAAATGTAAAAATGCTAAAATGTGTTTTAGGTTTAGGATTAGGGAATAGAAAATATAATTAGCTCAGTTTAAAAACAACAGAAGTCAAAAGAAAGTCTCACCTATAATAGAAAAACAATTCTGTGTGTGAAAGTGACCGAAGAGAAGAGAGATCCACTCTAAAAGAAATCTCCACCCTTTTTTGACCTCTGTCCCCTCTCCATCTGTCACTGTCTCTTTAATAACATGCTCAACAACAGCACTGAGTGAAAAGAGGAGTGAAATGAGCTTCAACACTTGCTGATATTATGAAATGAACTTGACAATCTGTTGTATCTCTTGCTAACACTATGAATAAGTGACCGTGTGCATGTTAAAGTAATAGTTCACCTAAAAATGAAAATTCTCATCATTTACTCACCCTCATGCCATCCCAGATATGTATGACTTTCTAATCCATAAGACTCCAGTGGTTACAAAGGTCTGATCACCATTCACTTGCATTGTATGGACCTACAGAGCAGAGATATTCTTCTAAAATCTTTGTGTTCTGCTGAAGAAAGAAAGTCATACACATCTGGGATGGCATGAGGGTGAGTAAATTAATTTTCATTTTGGGGTGAACTATCCCTTTAAGACATCCATGAGAGAGCAAAATGTGACCGTGTGAAGTGATTTACACACTGCACTCATGCTTATACACACATAGACAAGTATAGGGCCAATCTTCAAAGCTTTATTTAAAGGAAAATAGGGTCAATGGTTACATACAATGAAATGAGAAAATATTGGAATGGGATGTGGTGATATTTACACTAAAACAGGTGTTTGTTTTGTATATTCCTTAAATCCTCCTAATGATCTCAAATATCCAATGTTTTAGATACCTGAACTTGACACACAAAAGACAAACTTAGGTTGGACTGAATCTAACAGCCAGAGAACTGTGTGAGTGGTCAGTCCCTTTACACTCCAATATCAGGTTTGAGCCTGTCAGTGTTGAAGAGAAACCGAGGGACATCGGAAGGTCTCAGCAATCTAGTGGACATTACAAGTACCTGTAAAAAGACAAAAGAAATAGATTAGCAAGTCAACACACATTTGTATGCCCTGGAGTCTGATCATCAGACAAGCAAACAAACACACTAATCCTGAAATTGTCTATTGATTGAACCCTCTCTGGTATTTCTTATCCATGATAGTTCAGCAGCCCAGCACAAACTCTTGATGGGTGAAAACAGCATATAAATCAGTGAAACAGAAACAGTTACAAATGGAAACACTTCTGTGGGTAGAAACTGCTCTTTTATACACCCTTAGGTACGGCAAATACTGTACAGGGCAACTGGGATGAAAGTGACAGAGTGCCTTTGAGAAAGAACTAAGCACTGGATTTGCCAAAGATTGTGAGGTTCATGCAATTTAATTATTTATTATTATATATATTTTTTTTAATGAACAAGTTAGACCGAATAGTGAAGGAAAAGCAACCAAGTGCCCTGCCAACACACTCTCATGACGAAAAGTCACTGAAGCTAGGTCTGTATTTTAAATGTCACTCTGTGCAAATTTTGGAGCATTCTAATACTTTACTCAAGGCTAAATCATAAAATTAAATTATTTAAAAATTCTGTCATCACTTCTTTGCCGTGGGACACAAAGGCAGTTGCGGCTCAAAAACCTATAAAAGCACGATAAAATGATCATAAAAGTAATCCTCAAAGGTGCGCTATATTCCAGATCTTCTGATGCCGTGTGATCGCATAGTGTAAGAAACAGTTATAAATGTAAGTCTTTATTCAATAATCGTTCCCATCCGCCGTAACATTTAGCTCCTGACCCGTACTGTAAACATTAAAAAATTGCCGTCTCAAGAAGCGTTCCGACAGCTATGACGTCAAATGCCATTGGCTTTCACGTGTAATGTGACCGTTCTAATGTTTGGATGTCTATTTTTGAAAGAGAGGGGAATATTTTCAACGATTAAAATTATAGTTAAACATGCAATAATATCCAAAGATTACCGAGCCTATGACGGAATTGTCCAATTTAAGGAGAGACCATTCTAAAATGTTGAAAATAGTAAACACAAAGAACAATATAGGTGTGTCCAAACTTTGGGCTGGTGCAGCATGTCTGTGAAATAATTAGTATTTATTTTATTACCACAGACTTATTACTTCTGGATGGAAAGAAATTCTGATTTCTTGATTTACTCGCCCGTTAACGTCACATAAAAAAAGAAACTAAACTGTAGTTGGTCAGCTGGTTGGTTACTCAGTCAGCTAGTCTTTTCCTGTTTAAATAGGAAGTTCTTGTCCAGAAAAAGTCAGAATAAACTCTATGAGACTAATCTTTTGCATATTGTTAGCAAGGCATTGAAGATGAATAGGACTGCACCTGCTGACGCATGGACTGAGGTAAGAAGATGCTTTGTATTCTATGCTGGAAAGATAAAGATGATTTGGCTTGTTTGAGAACTTAATAAAAAAAATCATTCAAAAGTGCCTGATAGAATGTCGTCACACACTGGGACATCTAAATAGAACAGCTTATTTTTTTCAGGTTTGGTTCAGCTTCATTTAGAACATGACACCCAAAATTATAAAAAAAAAAAAATCTCTCTCTCTCTCACACACACACAAACAAGCACCGCTGTGGGCTTGGGTCAGGCTATGTGTGGGCTTTCTATTCTATCTATTCTTTTCTCTGCTTTCATAATTTTTTATTCATTCATGACATCAAACTTTGATCAACAAAACCCTTTCGTACTGCCTCTCCCCAGTTACCTCTCTATTCATTCAAGCTCACACATGTACAGATATACACAAAGAATGTATAAAACACATACTCAATGGTATAGCTCGTGACAAATTGTAGGCTTTTGAGTTTCTGGCCTGACATTATCATTGTCGATTTTTCATTTAATGATGTTTTTTAGATTCACAAGAATGTCAATTACCACTGTACGGTAAGAGAGGTTCATACTTAAGGCTATATAATGCTTGCGTTTATAATAAGAAAAGATGGGTGTGACTTCCCACCTGAGTGCCTGATTTATGGGTGGAGACAACTTCACGAATGAGGCGGAGTTCTGATGGTGTTACTCCACCCACCAGGAAGAGAAACAGCAGAGGGTGATCACTTGGGTGGGGCCGATTGACCTGCATGGAAAGAGAAGTATTAAGAAGAAGATTTACATATCAAGTCTATTACAACTAATCTAAAATCTCTTTTATTTCAGGTGCAGTTTTCGATGTTCATGTTCCCTACAGTTTAAACCTCTAGGTTGGTAACTAGAAGGTTGTTGGTTTGAATCCCGCAAGGGGCAATCTGTGAGTTACCACCATTGTGCCTTTGGGCAGTACCACAGGTTGTTACAGGGGGAACTGTACTTATAAGTGTACGGAAGGTAACCTAAGTAACTCAAGGATAAATTCTCAGTTAAATGAAATATTAGCAAATAAATTAATTGAACTGCTAGCAAACACAGACTACAGAGGATCACAAAGGCTTTTGGGCCGAAATGAAATTGAGAAGCATAATGAAATCAAAGCTCTTTGAAATGTAGGATATTAATGTGAGTACTAAGAATTAGCTAATGAAATTATAGTACCTTCATCATTTCCTTTGAACTTATTTACAGTCCCTTTATCACTCATGCTCATTCGCTTTGTCTCTGTCTGTGTTTATATTATTAGGTAATTCAAAGCTCAGTTGGAGGCCAGGGTCAACAGTGGACATTTCCATACAACCACAGCAGGACTATATCCTTCAGAAAAGGCACACATATGTGCAACACTGGACTTTCAAAGACACAAATGGCACATGGACACACTTTTATACATACACACACCAGCACGCTTTCGCACACATGCTGATGCTCAGTTTCAGTGAGTTTTGCTCAGGCACATGGAGTGCTGCTGTATGTGACAGGCTGGCCAGATAAAATGGTAGCCTGTGATTGGCTGCATGAATAAGTGAGCCTCGAATAATAATCAGGCGATTAGGGAGCCACATCCGGAGCTGGGCTGTGCTGCCACGTGCCACTCTGGACCCTAAACTTGCATGGAAAAACATGTAACAGAGAGAGAATAATAATAAGACTGCATTTGTAATAATGTCCCTTTGGGAAAGAGAATGTGCATGGTTTTGGGTACACACTGAAAGATAACAAATGAATGAGGGAGAATCTCATTGAAAGTGTGTTTGCTAATTCTTACAGGTTTCTTTGAGCATACCTGATTATTCTGTCTTCCATCAACATAACAAACACACTCCTAGACAGTGCAATGGATGGTATGTCAAGCCATGTGTGCCATACATAAGGAAAGCACATTATCAGGCAACACACACACATTTTATGTGTATATACTGTACACACACATGCATATATAAAGTTCACTTAAACACTTTACACACAGTGACACAGAGGGTAAGGGTGCCCAGACTGTTGTATTCAGACAACAGAGCATTAAATGTAGGCAAATCTACTGTATAAATACACAAGCACAAATAATTAGCTGTATAATGTTCCAGTTAGCAGTTTACAATGTGTAAAATTACATTTTAACAGATTTTATAGAGATAAAGTTGCAAAATAACCTGCTGGTGGTCTGTGATCAATCAAATCAAAGCAAAAGTGTAGGAATACCACTCTTGAGTTAAGTCTTTACAATAGAACAATATCACTTGTGGGGTCCAAAAGTCTGAGACCACTAATAAAATAAATGCTTTTATTTAGCTTTTTTCCTTAATTAATACAATGTTTTTACTCATTTTTATAAGTATAACAAATTTAAATACACATTTTATTGCAAAAATATTAACATGAATTTCATAATTTCTTGCAATTTTTTCTATTTTATTTTTATTTTGCTTTTGTTTTTTTGCTTTTTGCTTTTGCTTTAAATGGCAGCTTGCACTCTAGCTTGCATGGACCCCACAAGTTTGTGCAAAACCTGAAGACCATGTTATCCAGCATGATTTGAGAATTTTCCAAAGAGCATCTTGTGCGCTTTAACAGAAGCAATCTGACCTTTTATAAAAAGGAGTTACATGGTCTATATCACACATTTGCTTATTTGATTAGGGTAAGTTGACTCAGAAATAGTGCAGAATCTTAAATATTTCATGTCAACATTTTTGGTTTAAAATGTTTGAAAATCATTTTATTTCCAGGTTTCAATAAAATTTTGAATCACAGATTTGAAATGTGCTTTCAGAAAGCATGTGTACTGTATGCATTTGTGGCTTTCACAGTAACGCTGAGCTGTTGATCAGACCTATCTGATGAGATGAAAAATAGGAAGGTTTGGTGTGCTGAATGAGCTGAGTGTATTTGTTAGGTAATATTTGCATTATTGCATGTTAGGAGGTATGAAGTTGAGTGTGTGTTACCTTCATGAACATGCTAAAGCCAGTCTTGAGAAGGTCAGTGAGCCCCCCTGACATGTGCTCTATATCAGGACATTCGCGCCTGTCTGGGTCGAAGATCTCCTCAAGCACCTGCTTAAGGAATGGGCGATACGTTGCCTATACAAAGCAGAGGAAAATGACAGCTTACTGTATTTGAGGTTTTAAGAATTATGTAAAACATACTGCAAAGAAATTATTATTCTCCCACTCCCACACAAACACTCCCCAGGTACCCCACAGCGTATGTTGATTTCAATAGACCTATTAGTATGCAAAAAAGCACAATCTTTCTGTTCTGAAAGACTCTTATTCAAGAGAACCTGAAGCGGTACATTTTTACAGCTGTGAGCATTTTAGAATATGAAAAAAAAAAAAAAAAAAAAAGAGTAAAACAAGAAAAAACTGTAACTGAGCATACAGGGATAATTTAAAGTGACAAACAAGAAAATGCTTTTAAAATACTGAAGAAATATTATTCTATTCACAGATCAATGCCCCCCTATTTAATGCATTTTTTTTTTTTTTTTTTTACACAATTAATCAAGTAATAAGCACTGTTGATTTTGTGTTTCGCAGTCAGCAGGGGGCAGGCTCAGCTTAGGCTACGTCTACATTTATCCAGATCCATTTGACAACAGCATTTTCATTTTCGAAACACACTCCGTCCACACTGTCGTATTCAAGTGTTTTCCAAAAGTTGCTCATCCACACTGAAACATATGAAAACGCTTAAATCCCCTTACTGTGCATGCAAATAAAATCGCAGTTGCTTGTACGGTCTGAAATGCAATTGTCCTCGTGTTCCATCACCAGACACCAATTCTGACTAAACTTCCTGTCGCCTTTGAAGGAATGCAATTTGAATGTTGTACAAAATAACATTTATCTTTAACAATGCTATCAAACTTAATATCAGGCACAACAGCGCCGCTATAAAACGGGATGCCATCTTGATTGTTTTGGTTAAATGGATCACATGATTGCGTCACATGACAACAAATATTTCACAGTCCACACTACAACATGAAGATTCAAATTTATCCACTTGGGAAAGCGTTTTCAAAAAGCTCTGTTTTGCTGACAAAAACACAGTCTCAGTGCAGACAGAAGGCCAGAATGTAGAGAAAAAGATGAGTTTTAAATGAAAATGTATTAGTGTGGACATGACATTAGGCTGTCCTTGGAACTACTTGGGCTGTACAGGCAATACACCTCATCAAACCAACGAGAGCAGACGGCAAATAATGAATACGGAGCCTTTCACAGACGACTCACTTTTGAGACGCATTTTTCAAAGTTTCAATCTAATTTAAACTCGACAAATCCTCTTAAAATGTGTGTTTATGGTGTGAGACACTGACACGAGATGCAACCAAAGTGAAATGCTCCAAGAGCGTCCGTATGATGCATGTGTATATATACCACATACACTAGACAAACATTTTAAATTGCACAGACAGATCACGTCCTGTGAGAGACTGACAAACTCAATTGAAAATGGATTACTGTGCAGAGAAGGCCAATAGTAAGGTTAGGGATATATGCCAAAATATATGGAAAAGAAGTCAAAGATATGGAAATAAAATAAACAATACTGTATATAGTAAAGCCACTTGTTGTAGTCTAATCAATTGTCTACCACAATAATGAAATATATTTCAAAAATTTGAATCGCTATATTTATTGTCATATATTAAATTATATTTAATAGGGAGCCTGTCTCACCAAATATTGATATTTATGTGATTAATTGTGGTTTAAATAATCACCAAATCATATAATTATCGACTGACGGCCCTAAAATAAATAAATGAATGAAAACTAGAGAGGACCCAGTATTGGACCCTGAGGTACACCAAAGATGTAAATGATTATGCTCACCAATCAAGTTTGTCTTGTTATTTTTCTTTGTTCATTGAAACCCATAAAAAACATTACCAAACAATTTATTTTACGAGAAGAACATTGCAAGATGACATGAAGAACCAAAGCAAAATTTAATTACTTTTCCTGTAATGTTCTGTTTGCTGTGTAGTGTGTGATTGTGGGAGCTGACAAAGGCAGGTTTAAAAGTGAGGGTTGTTTAGGACACTTATTATCTGTGGGCAGATGCAACAACAGCGGGGGCTTGCAGAGCTGAACACTCAGTAATGTGATGATTCATGGTTTCCCTGAATATGAACGTATAGCACTGGGCCACTCTAATCTGCCCCTAATGTTTAACTTCCATCCACACTGCACAGAAATAGCACTATTGTTCATTTCAACATGGATCCAGATCTTAGAGCTGAAGCTATTTACACTGTTTGGGTGTTCATTTGTGTGTGTGTGTATGTGTGTGTTACAACAAGGGGGTGGATAAATGTTAAGCAGATGTGTGTGAATTTGTATGTATGATTGTGTGCGAGTATATACAGGTGTATGTGAGTATGTTTAAAAAGGAGCAGAAAAATATACTTCTTATCTTAAATCTTATAGACCTTATTCACAGTAGCGCCATCTTTGATTTTTACCGGGAATAAAAATGAGGCTGTGAGGAATATAGATTTACCATCTTTCAGTGGTTCACATGCAGGGTTGGGAGGGTTACTTTTGAAATGTATTCCACAACAGATTACAGAATACTTGCTGTAAAATGTAATTTGTAACGTATTCCGTTAGATTACTCAGGGTCAGTAACGTATTCTAAATACTTTGGATTACTTCTTCAGCACTGGTAGATTTATTCACTTGTTTTGACTATAAAAACTCTGCCAGTACAGTAAGACAAAATACACATGTTAAAAATACATTCACTGAAAAACCTAAATATCTTATGCAGTGTTGATTCTAAAACAAGATCAATCAAACTAATCTTGTTTTAAAGATTTTTAGATATTTTTACAGGAAAACAATACAAAAATTATTATCAAGAATATGATTTTTGCCCTAATATCAAAGGTCTTACTAGAAAAAAGAAATTATGATCTAACGTGAATTTTCTTGATAAAAAATATGATCGTGCCTGGTAACATGTTCATGTAAAATGGCTAGAAATAGCATTTTAGCTTAGCGTAAAGCTGACAATTTACACAAGTTTTATTTCTATTACTTCTACTCCAAACTTACTTCAAATTTACTTCTCTGTCTGCTCGTATGAATGTAACACATCATAAGAAAGTGTTTCACCGCTGTTCAAATGCACTTTGGATCTCATTATTTATATGTATAAATGTTTTCCATCTGAAAGGACTAAATATTAAATGAAACAAATGACAATAAAATGCAAAGTAATCTCTTCAGTAATCAAAATACTTTTTGAATGTAACTGTATTCTAAATACCAATGATTTAAATTGTAACTGTAGTGGAATACAGTTACTTATATTTTGTATTTTAAATATGTAATCCCGTTACAGGTATGCCGTTACTCCCCAACCCTGTTCACATGGTATGAAGCTGTATAAAGCTCCTAGATCACATCTGATTTTCCACAACTCATGTTGTCTGGAGTTTTTGTCTACTAAATATTCTTGGATCCAAAAACACTTTAAACTGCAATACAGCCCACTGAAGAGACTGTTCGTTTATCCCTCACAGCATCGTTGTCAATCCCATCAAAAATCAAAGATGGCGCTGCTGTGAATATGGTCTATATATCCCTCTAATAAGGGAAATATTGCTTTTTGCACATTTATCAACAATATGCATATGAGTAATAGTTTAAGGTTTGAAGTGCTCTAGTTCAAACAATCATGAGTTTGGCCAAAGTCCCTTTTAAGGCAAGTCAGTCCACTCAGTGTCCATCTTTGGAACGCTCCCAGGCAGCTATTTTCAATGTAAATATGCGGCATAAAATTACAGCTCCTATCTACTTGAATGGGGAAAACTGTTGGTCAAGATTACGATCAAAGAACATATTTCAAATCAGCAGTAAAATCTGACAAGAATGGTTTAATTAATTATACTTCTTTTGCTCAGATCACACTAACCCCCCCCCAACACACTATTTTCAGGCTGGTTCAGCTAATGCACTTATGTTTATGTTTTCGAGTTGACTGACAAGCAATGTCTGTATCTCAAAGGTGATTAGCTCTTTTACCTGTAATGTTGTACCACCCCCTTACATCTTAAAGCTGGAGCCATACCTGTCTTTGAGAGTGAACATTACAAATTACTGTAATTCAAAAGATAAACCTTTGAGTTTAATTTTTGTGCCCAATAAAGTGCGTTTTACACATCAGTATCATCATTGGATGGTTTTTGAATGCAATGAAATGCTCCAGCATTCCAGAAGATTAACATGACCTGATGTGCTCAAATACACTCACATTCAGATTTCCAGTCATTTCATGAATCTTCCTCTTTTCCCTGATATCTACACCTAGGGCTAAATTTTTTCATACCTGGTGATATTCATGACCATGATGCCTGGTCCCACACGTGCAAACTCTCACACACAGAGACGCATCTCTATTAATGTGCCTTCAAGTATCACTTGTGATGTCTGTCTGTCTGTCAGGCATGACTATGTGATAACCTTGCAACCTTTCTTTTCCCATCAAACATGTACCTGTAGAGACAGCACTTCCTGGCTTTTCTAAACGGGATAATTGCTAATGACTGTGACAATTCTGCTCTGAACATAAATGAGTGATGAATTTCTGCCCATTATTAGCCCCTCCCACTTTGGATGTGTCCATATAAGGGCAGATGGTGGAAGCGGCAGATTGTTTATAACAGAAGCATATAAATGATAAATAAAATCACATTTGACCTTTAAACTCCCCCACATCAGGCAGAAAAAACAACTCAAAGTCAACAGCACACTATTCAACAACACTGGAACTTCTGTTCAACACACACACGTATGTTGTCATGACACAACCTGAATGGAAAAATATCCACATTTCCAATAACACTGAACACGTATAGCCTATGTTTAGTCATCTAATGAGTCATTTGAGAACCCACACCACCAATTATTACAAACTCATAACAAATCAGTTAATTGCATTAGCACCAGCACAAAACAATTATTTACCTTCCCAGATCACAGTGACAGTGACATCACAGGCCTCTGTGTTTGTCAACACTTGAGCTGTATAACTTGTTGAAGATGAGGGGGAGATGCAGCTTAATTTAAATACATAAACCATAAAGAAACAGAAAAAAAATATGTATTATTATGCAGTACTCTTCACTACACCACTTCATGCCTTTAATATATCTACTAAAGCCCAGATACTTTTATCTCTTCAAGTCAAGGAAGCGAAAATCCACTGCATACAGTATAATCTATGGCTGAATCAATGAAACAAACAGTGATTTTACAAACTTGAAATAAAATAGTGGTTGATTCATTTTTACACAGAGATCCTGAGAAGTAGACTGCAAAAACTTTCCTTAATCAGTATTTGTGTCTTGTTGAAATTTGTCTGTTTGTTTTCTACTAAAAAACATGACTGTTTTTTTTATTTTGTATCTTTTTATTTTATTATTTTAACATGTTCCTTGAGGTTCACTTCTAATATTAGTAGTTTTTTGCACACACACACACACACACACACACACACACACACACACACACACACACACACACACACACACACACACACACACGCACACGTTGGGTTTTCATGTTTTATGAGGACTCTCCATAGACATAATGGTTTTTATACTGTACAAACTTTATATTCGATCCCCTAACCCTACCCCTAAAACTTTCTGCATTTTTGAATTTTCAAAAAATATAATTTAGTATGATTTATAAGCTGTTTTCCTCATGGGGACTGACTGATTGTCCCCACAATGTCAAAAATGTCAGGTTTTACTATCCTTGTGGGGACATTTGGTCCTCACAACGTAGGGAATACCTGGACACACACACACACTTTTTTTTTTTTGTAAAACATAATTTTTCACATTTATTCTGACCCAGAAACGCTCATTTTGGTGCTGCTTCTCCTTTAAGACTTGACAGGAAATGCCCACTGTTATGACTAGCCCTCTGCTCTTGACTGACATGCCATAAGGTAAAGTAGGCGTTGATGTGTTGTTGTGGAGGCAGTCAGATGCAAATGTCTAACACAGTGTTCCAGGAAGTAGAGAACGAGTCATTTTGACAGCATGGTTTCAACACATGCTCTTTTTGCATTGAGGAGGAAGTTTTGAATTCTAAAACTTACACTATATTTTTTATAGTACAATGACCTGTTGTATGATAAAAGATCAAGGGAAATATTATTCCTCATGTTCTTTAAAGCAAGATAAAATGTACATTAATTTACATTAAACTTGCATTAAGATAATATTTCAGAAGTTTCTTTTTCTTACCCCATTGTCATAGTTACTTTTTATGATTTAAGCATAAATGTAAGAAAATTATGCGAGGTTTATGCTTGAAACAAGTAAAAAAAAAAACAAAAAAAACAAAAAAAACAAATTCAAGATATATTCTCTGAAAACAAGTTGTAATATGCAATTTTGCTTCAAGTAAATGCATTTTGTTTTAAGGGTGTATAGTTTTATTTTTTTACTAAAAAAAAAAAAAAGACAGAAAAAAAAAGAAACAAAGATTAAGAATTTTTTTACACTTTTGCAGTGTTTGAAATCTCTGAAGCAGTTCTACATTTGGTTGACCTCTTTATTGTGGCAAGTTCAACGCTACATTTAACTGGGACTGCTAACCCAAGAAAAGTAACAAATACTCTCGAATTTGCATTTATGTTTATTTTTAACAATTGTCCTATTGGTGTTTGGAGACATGGTCTCAAAAACTGGCTACAAAACGAACAAGTAGACCTATCAGTAAAGAAAACTCTTTAATACTAATAGCATATTCAGATACATCTGTAAGACCAGCCTGATCTCATGGAATTTACGTGACCATGGCAACTTTTTTTGCAAACCAAAATTACATGCAAGTCTGGTTCCGGACGTAAAAATCCCATATGTTTTTTCCATAGACAAACTGATTTTCAATGATAATTTATAAACCTTTAAAGACCTACCATGAGCTCCAATGCTTCTGTTGAAGCCATCAGCCACGATATTTCAACTTTATTGTTTAAAAATCTTGTTTAATAGCGGAGTTCCAGGTAAACAACTATATTACTCATGGTCTAGCAGAGAAAGCTTCACCAATCAGAGAACCACGGTCAACAAAGCCCGCGAAACGTGCCTAGGAGCGATGCCTACTCCAGTGATGCACTGTGAATGACGCAACTGCGTCGGCCTCCCTTCAACCTTAAACTATTAATATATTTGTACATATCGGAATATTTTGAAATAAACATAAAATGGATTGTTTCTATACTTATAATCAACAATCTATAATCAATAGTTTTATATGTTCTCATAATTTTTTATTTAATTACATAATTTGTAATACTTCATGGGATTTTACTTCATGCCTGTGTGAAAGACGGTAAGTACACAATCTTGTACATTTGTCTTTTTGTCCAATTTTCAAACACTTTTTTGCCTCAAAACAAAGTTTGTAGTGTAATGATTCACCTCGTTGCTGGTTGCTTTGGTTCATGATTTACAACTCTTTTACAGCAGATTTTATGAAAAGCCTATGCAAAAAATAAATAGGAAAAATACTTCCAGAACCCAGACAGCTGAAAATGTGGGCAGGCACTGTTGCACTCATTAAACGTTTGGCTGCAGTTTCCTTTTGAAATGTCCAGTGGGGGGTGCCAAAAACAAGTGAAATGATGTAGTAGGCAGACAAGGCTTTTAAGGTGAATTTTAGATGGATGTTTTAATGACTGAAATGTAACTCCCCAACCTAAAACTTCAGCCTAAACCTACATATAGTGTCCTAAAAGACAAATGAGAGGTGAACAAAACAGACATCCTTGTTCTTAACCAAAACTTAAACCTAACGATAGTGTTTTAAAAGCAAATTGGACACGAAAAGCAAAAAAAAAAAAAATAAAAAAAAAAAAAAATAAATACATTCTGAAGCAACCAGGTCAAAAATAAACTTATATTCAACTAGCTGAATATGCACATGATTGTATTGCCACAATGGAGAGTATTGGGGGCAGTTTTAGCTGTTCACAAGGTGAATGGCCTGAGGGAAGAAACTGTTCTTGTACCTGACACTTCTTGTGCTCAGAGCTCTGTAGTGCCGGCCAGAGGGCAACAGGTCAAAAAGGTATTGTGCTGGGTGAATGGGGTGCAAGGCAATTTTTCCAGCCCTTTTCCTCACTCTGGAGGTGTACAGTTCTTGGAGGGTGGGAAGCTGAGAACCAATAATCCATTCAGCAGTCCAGACTATCCTTTGAAGACCAGACAGTTATAGAAGTGCAGAGGACAGACTCAATGACTGCTGAGTAGAACTGGATCAGCAGCACATGTGGCAGGTTGAAGCTCCTCAGCTGGCGAAGGTAGTATAACCTCTGCTGGGCCTTTTTCACAATGGAGTCGATGTGGGTCTCCCACTTCATGTCCTGTGAGATGGTAGTGCTCAGGAACCTGAATGACTCCACTGCTGCCACAGTGCTGTTTAGAATGGTGAGCGGGGTCAATGCTGGGGTGTTCCTCTTAAAATCCACTATCATCTCCACCGTTTTGAGCGTGTTCAGCTCCAGGTTGTTTTGACTGCACCAGTGAGCCAGCCGTTCAACCTCCCTTCTGTAAGCAGACTCGTCATCATCTTGGATGAGCCCAATGACTGTAGTGTCGTCTGCAAACTTCAGGAGCTTGACAGAGGGGTCCTTGGCAGTGCAGTCGTTTGTGTACAAGCAGAAGAGTAGTGGGGAGAGCACACATCCCTGTGGGGCACCAGTGCTGGTTGTACATGTGCTGGAAGTGAAAGTCCACAAATAGGATCCTTGCATTAGTCCCTGACCTGTCTAGATGTTGCAGTATGTAATGCAGTCCCATATTGACTGCATCATCCTCCGGCATGTTAACTCGATAGGCAAACTGCAGGGGATCCAGAAAGGTCCAGTGATGTCCTTCAGGTGGGCCAACACCAGTCTCTCAAATGACTTCATGACCACAGATGTCAGGGCGACAGGTCTGTAGTCATTAATTCCTGCAATCTTGGGTTTCTTTGGGACAGGGATGATGGTGGAGCGTTTGAAGCAGCTGGGAACTTCACAGTGCTCCAGTGATGTGTTGAAGATCTATGTGAAGATGGGAGCCAGCTGGTTAGCACAGGCTTTTAGACAAGTGGGTGAAACACCATCTGGGCCCTGTGCTTTCCTTGTCTTCTGTTTCTGGAAGACCTGGCACACATCCTCTTCACAGATCTTAAGTACAGGTTGAGTAGCAAGAGGGGGGAGGATGGGGGTTGCAGGAAGTGTTGATATTTGTGTGAAGTGAATGTCAGAGCGGGTGTGGGGTGTGAGACTGAGCTTTTCAAATCTACAGTAAAACACATTCAGGTCGTCAGCCAGTTGTTGATTCCCTACAGTGTTGGGGGATGGTGTCTTGTAGTTGGTAATGTCTTTCAGGCCACTCCACACTGATGCAGAATTGTTAGCTGAAACTTGTTTCCCAGCTATTCAGAGTAGCTTAATTTAGCTGATCTAATCTTCTTTGTCAGTGTGTTTTTAGACTGATTATGCAATATTTTATCCCCACTTCTATAAGCTACCTCTTTAGCCTGACGAAGCTGCCTGAGTTTTGCTGTAAACCATGGTTTTTCATTGCTGTATTTTAAATAAGTCCAAGTAGGAATGTACGTGTCCTCACAGAAACTGATATATGATGTCACAATGTTATAGCACCTCTAGTGTTAATTTCACCAGGAAACTGCAGCAAAATGTACAGAAAGTGGCACGTAAAAATCATCTGGCAAAAATGGAGATTATAGTAACGTTGCATAAAACAGAGATTAGTGAATCAAATCACCAAATCCTTTCTAAAAATACATATGCCAAGTACATGATGCATCATAAGTCAAACAGCATGTGATCAGACAAGATGTTCCATTCACCAAGTTCTGTCATAAAAAGTGTCTAAATAAATAATTAAATACATCTATTGCTTAGATAAATATAGACCATTGATGATGTAAAGTCATTTATATAATAGCTCTAAAATAAACCAAGTGTTATATAAAAGATTCTTCAAATTAGTAGGCTAAAAAAATATTGAAACTCATGTTACTCTTTAGATGAGTGACTCATATATTTGCATGGACTTTACCTGTGTCTGGTAGAGAGGTGGACTGTCAAGAGAATCTATCCTGCTGATCTGCTCGTAGACAGAATTCTAATAGCGTTATCTTGTGTCCTCATTGGTTATGTCACAGAAAAGAAGGAAAATCTAAAGAGATTTTCTTTGTTCTGGATATGTGTGTTAACTATGCTGTTGGCCTACATTTTGCCTAAGTGACTCAGTGAATAGCTCTCACTTGTGAGACACAAACTACATATAAACTGAGTTATGATGACAGAATTTATTAGCAAGGAACATTCTTGGACTGTGTGTCTTGCCAAAGTCACGCAGTGTACCAAACCTCTCCAATTTAACTCATCTGTTTAGCATCCGCCACTAGAGAGGTGCTATGTGTGTATTTGTGTAAAAACACACATTTAGATGTGTGAGCTTCAATGTTGATGTCTGTGCTTTTGTGTATGACAGTGGAAAAGCTGTCAAGTCTGTGTCTCAGTACATGTACACTCTAAACTATTTATGACTGATGTGTGTCAAACACACACATCTGACCACCAATGAAGAGACACAAAATGGGAAAACATTAAAAGACAAAGTCCTTGTTCTCTTCTGTTCTAGATTATTTCTCCTTTATTCTCAGATTGCCTTGTTTCAGAACAAATGTTCATTACGCATACAAATTATTACACAGCTCTTGACATACAGCCATTGTTCATAATGACCAGGGTCTGTCAAAACACTAAATAAGCACAATTACAGTAGTCCATATAACTTGTGTGATATATTCAAGTCTTCTGAAACCACCCGAAAGCTTTGTTTGAGGAACAGACTGATATTTAAATTGTTATTCACTGATAATCTTTTGCTCTGCCGAAGTTTGCGTCTAGCCTACACCCAGATTCAAAAATGGTGTGTTGGCTTCACTGACAACAACATGGCATTGGCTCTGTGTAGTAACAGAACACGATGGCCATTTTTAACGTGAGCTTCAGGGGAGGACAAGATAATCAGGGAATAAGGACTTAAATTTAAGTTTGTTTCCTTGCACAAAGCCATTGTCTGGTTTCAGCAGAAGACTGTATAGTGCACAAGACATATGGACTAAAGTCATATGGACTAATTTTAGGATTATTTTGGAGCTTGATACCCCCCAGTTGTTGTATGGTTAGAGCTGCAAAAAGTTTTACTTTGAAAAATGTACTTGAAAAAATAAAAATAAATCAGCAAACAGGTTTGGAATGACATGAGTACAGTTTAAGTCAGAGGTTTACATACACTTAGGTTGAAGTCATTAGAACATTTTTTTTTAAACACTCCACAGATTTCATATTAGCAAACTTTAATTTTGGCAAGTTGTTTAGGACATCTACTTTGTGCATGACATGAGTACATTTTCCAACAAATTGTTAACAGACAGATTGTTTCACTTTTAACTGACTATATCACAATTCCAGTGGGTCAAAGTTTACATATACTAAGTTAACTGTGCCTTTAAGCAGCATGGAAAATACCATAAAAATTATGTCAAGCCTTTAGGCAATTAGCCAATTAGCTTCTGATAGGCTAATTGGAGTCAATTCAAGGTTTCCCTGTGGATGGCCTACTTTCAAACTCAGTGCCTCTTTGCTTGACATCATGGGAAAATCAAAAGAAATCAGCCAAGACCTCAGAAAAAAATTGTGGACCTCCACAATCTGGTTCATCCTTGGGAGCAATTTCTAAATGACTGAAGGTACCATGTTCATCTGTACAAACAATAGTATGCAAGTATAAACACCATGGGACCATGCAGCCATCATACCGCTCAGGAAGGAGATGCATTCTGTCTCCTAGAAATGAATGTAGTTTGGTGCGAAAAGTGCAAATCAATCCCAGAACAACAGCAAAGGACCTTGTGAAGATGCTGAAGGAAACTGGTAGACAAGTATCTATATCCACAGTAAAACAAGTTCTATATCAACATAACCTGAAAGACTGCTCAACAAGAAAGATGCCACTGCTCCAAAACCACCATAAAAAAGCCAGACTACAGTTTGCAAGTGCACATGGGGACAAATACATTTTCTCTGGTCTAATGAAACATATATTTAACTGTTTGGCCATAATGACCATCATTATGTTTGGAGGAAAAAGGGTAAGGTTTGCAAGCCAAAGAACACCATCCCAACCGTGAAGCATGGGGGAGGCAGAATCATGTTGTGGGGGTGCTTTGCTGCAGGAGGGACTGGTGCACTTCACAAAATAGATGGCATCATGAGGAAGGAAAATGATGTGGATATATTGAAGCAATCTCAAGACTTTATCCATGAAGTTAAAGCTCGGTCGCAAATGGGTCTTCCAAATGGACAATGACCCCAAGCATACCTCCAAAGTTGTGGCAAAATGGCTTAAGGACAACAAAGTCAAGATATTGGAATGGCCATCACAAAACCTTGACCTCAATCTGATTAGAACTGAAAAAGAGTGTGTGAGCAAGGAGGCCTACAAACCTGACTAAGTTACACCAGTTCTGTCTGGAGGAATGGGCCAAAATTCTTGCATATTATTGTGAGAAGCTTGTGGAAGGCTACCCAAAATGTTTGACCCAAGTTAAACAATTTAAAGGCAATGCTATCAAATACTAACAAAGTGTATGTAAACTTTTGACCCACTAGGAATGTGATGAAAGAAATAAAAGAGGAAATAATACTATTATTCTGACATTTCATATTCTTAAAATAGTGATCCTAACTGACCTAAGACAGGGAATGTGAAAAACTGAGTTTAAATATATTTGGCTACGGTGTATATACATTTCTGACTTCAACTGTAAATAATGACAGAATTTTAATTTTTGGGTGAACTACCCCTTTTTATTTTATTTAGGCATTTTGATAGGGCAGAGAAGAATGACAGGAAACTATTGGGAAGAGACTGGGATGAATGGGATCGGGAAACAGCTTGAAACTGCATCCGAGTGGGCACACTGCTGCTCTGATGATGGTTGTTTCAAAGGAATTTTATTTAATGGAAAACAGTAAAACAAAAATGCCCATACAACTATTTGTACAGTGCCAAGACAAATAATCCTGTATTAACCAGTTGAGCCTTCTGTTGCAGTGTTCTATGGAACAATCTCATCTTTAACCTGTGGCTAATCATAGCTAAGAGAACAACCTTGCAAATTAAGTGATGTCATCAAGGGAAACCAAAGACATGCATATACACACACACAGATTTGAAGTGTCAAAATGCTTTTATATTCCTCCAGCACTTACATTTTGTCCATTCCCCATTCATTAAATGTATTTCCAAAGTCAACATAGCATTTTCCACTGCCAGTTTAACATTTTTATTACTTAGTGCGGTTCAAAGCCTTTGTAAGGGTCAAATATCTAAAGAAGGCCAACAGCTGCCAAACAGCTTTTCTTCCCAACAGTGTTTTTCCCGTGATTTCATACTAGCACAACAGTGTTTGACAAACTATTTTTTCCAGGGCAAAAACAAGATTACAAAACAAAAAATAGTTTTGATGAAAAACACTAGAACAAAATGTTCTAATATTATCCCTACTAAAAATGTATAAAGCAAAAAAGTGCAGACTGTTAGTCATATAGTCTCACGTAGCCAGACTTTAGCTTGGGGAATAAAGTCTGGTCGTCATTGCAGCTTATTCTGGCCAAGAACCATCCAGAAAGGAAGAAACTGTTTGACAGTCACATGTAAAGTGACCAACCCAGACAGATTTCACTGTGAAATCGGAAACTGTAGGATGACTTTTCTTTAGCTTTAGCCATATATGAAGAAATGTGTATAATATCTGTATGAATCACAAATACATTTTGCTCAGTATTGTTTAGATACAAGCAGGGTCCAAAACGTTTAGCCTCACCTGTCACACCTGGTGGATGTGGATCTGGTAAGATCATTTCCAGACCACAAATATTTCTTATCAACCACGAAACTATATTTTGCATTATTTATTATTGACAATAGAATTATTTACAGTAGCTTTTTTTTCCTTGCATATGCATGACAAACAACCAGTTTCTCAGTGAAACTTCACTTGTCACAAAAACATGAAGTCACATTGTGATTTTATTCCTCACATTTTATTTTGGTGGCTAAATGTGAGAAGTCTTCCACATATGTGTTGCTACATGAAAAACTTCCCTGGCATCCTGGAAAAACCTCTGATTTTCCACTGATGTAAAAGTTTTTAGCAGACATGTGAGTCGTGACACACGTTTTCTTTAGTAGACGGTATGTCTACGATTTGAATCGCTCATGTCACTTACTATTCGACTATAATCATGCAATATGTTCCAAATAAAGTGACCAGCCAACCGATGAGCCACTGCAGATTCATTTCCTCACCCAGGTCAATTTTTACTCTCACATCTGGTTCTTGGCAAGGGTTTATTTTTGAACCCTGGACACAACAAGTATTTCCAAGGTTTAAAACTTTGAAAAAATAAAAAATGAATACAAGGAAGATATCAGTTACATGGATCTGGTTTTGTGAAGTTCACTTTTGCGTTTAAGTTGTAGGGAGGCCAGCTAAACTCTAATATCTGCCTTTGCATGTTTGAGAAACATAAATTATATTTTATATATTTGCCACAAGGGGGTCACTGACCTGGTGTACTCCATCACTTGGAGTGTACACAGAGCTGAACTGCTTTAGGTGGTCTCGGGCGTGACCGATTCCCCTCAGCGTCTCAAATACACTCTCCAGAGCAGAGTGAGCTCGCTCCATTGTCAGTTCCTCAAGACCGGAGGCTCCTACACACACAGATATAGAGGACAGAGTTAGTGTCTGCACACTACAGTAGTGTAAATATAATAATCACTCTTTCTTTCTGACGACACATAAAGAAATGTATGTTTATTGAGGAGATATACACAATGTCATAAATTGCATGATTTAAATATACAATGACTGCCAAATTCCATGTTATTACTTTATATGCAAGCAAGAACACGAATACGTTCGTTTTTCTATAATGGTGGGGAATTTCCATTGATTTCTATTGTTTTTTTCGTCTCCTCATGAAGACTGGTCCCCACAAAGTAATGCAAGGTTTGCCAATCAGTTTCTTGAAAGGCAACACACAGAACCAGACTCAGACTGGTGGTCAAATCTTCTAGCACAGCACTTCTAAAACATTTTGATGCCAAGGGCTCCCAAATATGATGGTACTCTTGTGGGGACCCCCTTCCTGAGAAATAAAATCAGCTATATATTTTCATGTATGAAGACCAATTGAAACTGTGTGTGAAAAACAGTAATAGTGATATTATAAAAATGTGTTGTTTGCAAAATATAAAAATATTTTATATGTGGCTTTATATTGCCACTGTACTGAAGCCTAAACAAATGATGAAATTATATCTGGAAAATATTTACTTTATATCAAACTGACTAATATACATATATATATATATATATATACACACACACACACACTACCGGTCAAAATTTTTGAAACACTTGACTGAAATGTTTCTCATGATCTTAAAAATCTTTTGATCTGAAGGCGTATGCTTAAATGTTTGAAATTAGTTTAGTAGACAAAAATATAATTGTGCCAACATATTAATTAATTTAATTATAAAACTAAAATTTAATAATAAAAAAAAAAAAGTGTTTGAAATTGATGACTTGGACCAAATAATAAAGAAAAGCAGCCAATAAGTGACCAACATAGATGGGAACTCCTTCAGTACTGTTTAAAAAGCATCCCAGGGTGATACCTCAAGAAGTTGGTTGAGAAAATGTCAAGAGTACATGTCTGCAATTTTTTTATTTTTTTTTATTTTTTTATATTTGGAACAGACTATACTATTTATTATTTACTTGGGCTATTGTATAGGCCTATATACAACATTATTGTATTTATATAAATCTGGAGAAAAAAAAACTCAAATAAAAAATATTAAACTGACAATATAGCTATTTTTCTGTCTAGTGCCCCACTATTACTAGATTAGTGTTACAAATATAAACATATTTTTAATTCAACTGAAATTTATTTGCAGTCCCTATTAGGCCCCCTCGTGGTCCCCGAAACCCGGTTTGAAAATCCCTGTTCTAGCATTCTAAGATCTAAATTCAAACCTGATCCAAATCCTGTACTTGGTGATGTTCTGGGAGTCTTGGAAGGATTTCTTGATAAAAATGGGAAGAACCAGGAACAATAGTATGGTAGTTTTAAGACTTGGCAGTGGCAACTCCTTCACACAGTAAAGCTTAGTTCTGGCACATCGTTAACTGTGGTTCCAGATTGATACATTTTTATGAGCCAAGACTAGGCTTTATCTCTATTTAGTCAGGCAATCCGTTATCTAAAGATTTAGATCGAGAGTTTTGATTTTGTCTCGTTTCTTTCCGTTTCTCACATCCAACTGCCAAGAAACTGTTTCAGTAATGAGAACTCATGAGGAGATGCACACAAGACATTTAGTCTTTCTCACATGCACAGAAACAGAGACAGTCTATGTTATTTGTGTGTTTGTGTGTGTGTGTGTGTGTGTGTGTGTGTGTGCTGTTAGGAGGTAGCGTGGGCTGTACATTAGATTGAATTATGTTGGTGAAGGGGAATCAGAGGACAAAAGCTCTTTTCATTGGAAGGGAACAGCTCCTGAACTAATCAAAATTTAATGTGAACTCACTCAGTGTGTGAATTATACAATGACTTTCAGGGGGTCAACCTTAACCTTAAAAACCTAAATAAAATGTATACAGGTAATTTTCAGGGTGCAATCTTTTCAGGTTCGTCTTGTGCAATGTTTGTGGTATATTTGTTCCATGTAAATCTTTACAAAAAAATGACAGCTTTGTCGATGTACAGTCTTAAGGGCCATTCACACCGTAGGCGTTTTTAATCAATTTGTGCTTTTTCACTGTTTTTCTATGTAGACGTGCCAATGTCTTTGACCGTTGCACCACGTCCAGCTGTTTTTGAGCATCTTGTGCAGGAGTAACTTATTTTTTTTAAAACGTTTAACAACCTGCGTTCTGTTAAATGAGTTGTACTGCATCTAACTCATCTGTTATACGAGTGCTGTTGCTATGGTTACCTCCTCAAATCAGCAATTTCAGTTTGCAAGCATCTATTTATTGCCAAGTGAAAACTTTGACTCACTTGTAATCTGACTTCTATGATTACTGAAACGTTATTTAAAAAAAACATATGCACTTTTAATAGTTTTTACTAACTTTGCGGGGACTCAAATTTGTTTTAAATTTGAGTTCAGACCTCCCTAATCTCCCCACCATAATTCTGCACTCCCTGAATTCAGAATTTGGGAAATGAGACCAATGTAGGAAAGGGAGAAAAAGAAAGTCAAGCTTTCATTAAAAGGGAGAAAACGTGAACAAAGTGGTTCGACATAAACAAACTTTATTTTCATTCCAGTAGCAGTAATGGTGCTGAAAGCAAAGAGAGACTCGAAGAAGACAAATAGAGGATGGAACGTCAGCATGCTGTTACCTTCAGCAATATGGGTGGGTGAGGCTGGCACACCATCCTGTGCGTGCTGTGGAATGCTTGGTAATGAGACAGCCACCCATCCCTCAACCAGATCCAAATAAACTTGCACATGAGAAATAAGACATTCAGTTCTGCCAGTCAAACCCCTTTGGCCCTGCCAAACCCGTAGTCCTGACCACAGACGCATGACCAGCTGGAGCAACAGACTTATGTAAGTAAACAGGATGGGAAAGATCCTACGAGTGATCCATCAGCTCAGAGGTCTGTGATGGAAGATTTAGACAAGGGACCAACATGTACCAATGCTAATAACAGCTAATGTTCTCACCTAAACAACAGCTGAAATGTAACATATGGAGTGCTTGGTCAAAGTAAATAATAAAAAAAGGCCTTCGGATTTTTGATCTAGGAAAGAATTTCAGAGAATTGGTATGCTAATGTGAAACAGAGAACATAATGTGCTACAGGGCACCATGACACTCTTATAGTCACTGGTAGAAAATGGCATGAGGAAAATATTTCATATTATTTAAACAAAGAGTCCCAAAAATTTCCTTGCATTCCATGAGCAACTCAGTTATAAGTATGACTTGACCTCTTCATGGACGCATACTCCATTATTAACCTTTTTGCTATTTATATCAATGGGCGTTTCTGTACTCTTCAGGCAAGCAGTTGATTTTTGCTAAAACGAACTAACAGATCTAAACATTTTACTTTTTGATATCTGAAGATCACATTAAAACTGTCTTTGATACATTTGACCACATATAGAAGTCAGAATTATTACAAATATTAATTATGAAATGTTATAAACTATTATAACATAAACTAAGAGTAAAATAAACATATGCCATTTCAAGCCAAAATCAGTCTGTGCTTACCGAAATGTGAAACATTGCCCCCAGTGGCGTTTGGGCATATGTGTGAGCTTTGTGTTCAGGGTGTGATGTCCACGAGGGGTGCCAAAAGCAAGTTGTGAAGCAAGTTGTTTTTAGCTATACAGGATATAATACAATGCATATTTTATAAACTGTACCCCTTAACCCAAACCCTAAACCTAACCATCAGTGGAGGAAAAATGTAACCTTAGAGGGAAAAATACAATCTCTGAATTGCGCTCGTCACTGATTATGCGAACACGATTACTTCCTGGTTTACTTCATTGGACTCAAGATGGCGCCGAGTATGGTTGCTGCGTTGCGAGCTCCGAAACAACATTGTAGTTTTTTGTTTGTTTTGTTTACAATTCTTATGTTTTTTGTTTTGGATGTTGTCTGCCTTATTGTCTACGACAGACAAACACTTTTGGACATTGGTTCTGCAATTACACACCGTAAACCGGACTTCAAATTCCTCAATGCTGACCCGCTGTTTACAAACACGCCAGCGGAGCCCTTTGTCTGGGCTGCCCGGCCGCGGAAACGCAGAAGGAAAAGGGGAAACAGAGCCGGCATTCTCATCAGAGTAAGACATCGTGCAAATCGACCCCTGCTACCCAGTATTCTACTGGCAAATGTTCAGTCTCTGGACAACAAGCTCTGCGAGCTGAGAGCGCAGATCTCTTTCCAACGAGAGACGTGGGACTGCTGCATTATCTGCCTTACAGAAACTTGGATGTCTGCGGAGATTTCAGACTCAGCCATAAAACCCGCGGGGTTCTCCATGCACTGAGCGGACATAGCGAAAGACCTCTCAGGTAAAAGCAGAGGTGGTGGTGTATGTTTTATGATCGATAAATCCTGGTGTGATCAGAGGAACGTACATTCTATCAAGTCTTTCTGCTATCCTGATCTGGAATTTCTCATGCTTCTGTGTCGACCATTCTGGCTACCGAGGGAATTCACAGCGGTCATTATCACTGCTGTGTACATCCCGCCACAAGCCGACACAGACCAGGCACTCAAGGAACTGTATGGGATTATAAGCAAGCAGGAAACTGTGCACCCTGAGGCCGCATTCATTGTGACTGGGGACTTTAATAAAGCCAGTTTAAAATCAGTCGCACCAAAATACCACCAGCACATTAGTTTCAACACACGAGGGGACCGGGTTTTGGACCATTGCTACTCTCCCTTCCGGGATGGCTACAAATCCCTCCCCCACCCACCATTCGGCAAATCGGACCACTCTTCCATTCTGCTTCTGCCCGCTTACAGGCAGAAACTGAAACAGGAAGCACCCACCCTCAGAACGATCCAGTGCTGGTCGGACCAATCAGACTCTATGCTACAAGACCGTTTTGATCACGCAGACTGGGAGATGTTCTGGTCCGCCTCTGATGATGACATCGAGGTATACGCTGATAACTTTACGTGTTTCATCAGAAAGTGCGTAGAGGATGTTGTTCCATCCAAAACAATACGGATCTACCCGAACCAGAAACCTTGGATTAATAGCGATGTTCGCGCGGCACTTAATGCGCGGACCTCCACTTTTAATTCCGGGAATGCGAAGGAGCATAAACAAGCCAGTTATGGCAGCAAAACGCCAGTACAGGAACAAGACTGAAGGACAATTTAACACCACCAACTTTAGAAGCATGTGGTAGGGAATTAATATCATCACGGACTTTAAAGGGAATAAAAACTCTGCCGTGAACACAGCTGCCTCCCTCCTGGATGAGCTAAATACTTTTTATGCATGGTTCGAGGGAAATAACACCGCCCTCGCAGAGAGAGCTCCCGCGGCCGAAGCTACAGAGGTTAGTTCACTCTCCGTCTCTGTAACGGATGTAACCCGATCCTTCTGACGGGTGAATATCTGTAAAGCTGCGGGTCCAGAAGCCATTCCGGGCTGCGTCCTCAGAGCATGCGCGAACCAACTGGCTGGTGTTTTTACGGACATTTTCAACCTTTCCCTCTCCTTGTCTGTAGTCCCCACATGCTTTAAAACATCCACCATTATGTCTGTACCAAAGCAATCCAAAATCACTTGCTTAAATGACTGGCATCCTGTTGCTCTGACTCCCATCATCAGCAAATGCTTTGAGAGACTAATCAGAGATTACATCTGCTCTGTGCTGCCTCCATCACTGGACCCATTGCAGTTTGCTTACTGCAACAACCGCTCCACTGATGATGCCATTGCATCTACAATACACACTGACCTCTCCCACCTGGAAAAAAGGAACACTTATGTGAGAATGCTGTTTGTAGACTACAGCTCAGCATTCAACACCATAGTGCCCTCCAAGCTTGATAAGAAACTCCGGGCTATGGGCTTAAACAGCTCGCTGTGCAGCTGGATCCTGGACTTCATGTCAAGCAGATGCCAGGTGGTTAGAATGGGCAGTAACATCTCCTCATCACTGACCCTCAACACTGGAGCCCCACAGGGCTGTGTTCTCAGCCCACTCCTGTACTCCCTGTACACACATGACTGTGTGGCAACACACAGCTCCAATGCCATCATTAAGTTTGCTGATGATACGACGGTGGTAGGTCTGAAAACTGACAATGATGAAACAGCCTACAGAGAGGAGGTGCACACTCTGACACGCTGGTGTCAGGAGCACAACCTCTCCTTCAACGTCAGTAAGACAAAGGAGCTTGTGATGGACTTCAGGAGAAGAGAAAGAGAACACAGCCCCATCACCATCAATGGAGCACTGGTGGAGAGAGTCAGCAGCTTCAAGTTCCTGGGTGTCCACATCACTGAGGAACTCACATGGTCTGTCCACACTGAGGCCGTTGTGAAGAAGGTTCATCAGCGCCTCTTCTTCCTGAGACGGCTGAGGAAGTTTGGAATGAACCGCCACATCCTCACACGGTTCTACACCAGCACTGTAGAGAGCATCCTGACTGGCTGCATCTCCACCTGGTACGGCAATAGCACCGCCCACAACTGCAAAGCCCTGCAAAGGGTGGTGTGAACTGCCAGACACATCATCGGAGGTGAGCTTCCCTCCCTCCAGGAAATATATACAAGGCGGTGAGTGAAAAAAGCTCGGAGGATCATCAGAGACTCCAGCCACCCGAGCCATGGGCTGTTCTCTCTGCTACCATCAGGCAGGTTGTATCGCAGCATCAGGACCCCCACCAGCTGACTTCATGACAGCTTCTTCCCCCAAGCAATCAGACTTTTGAACTCTTGATCTCCCACGATCAATATACATCAGCACTGCACTTTATTAATCTTATTATCTCACACTGGACTGTCATAAATTATATTCTATCTTAACAACACACTGGCAATTGACTATCAGCCGACAGCCTGAATGTCAATACAGTACAATACAACCTACTGTACATTTTAAATATACTATATATACTATTTTTTTTTAAATTGTATAATGTGTATTCTATATTGTGTGTATTGTATAATGTACATTGTATGTTATTATTTGTATATTGTGTTGTGTGTAATTATGTGTATAACAGATGTTTAAATTGTGCTGTGTTAATCTGATGTTATTGTAAATTGGTATATGTCTCATCACTGTCACGACTGCTATGTTGCTCGGAACTGCACCCAAGAATTTCACACACAATTGCACTTGTATATATGGTTGTGTGACAATAAAAGTGATTTGATTTGATTTGTTTCAACGCAGGTCCTGAACCCAAGCCTCCTGCGCTGCTGATATGACGTGCTTCCAGTGGCGCCACAAGGGAAAGTTAACACACTGGAGCTGATGTAAAAATGTCTGATAGGAACCGAGAACCGGTTCTTGCTCAGAACCAGTTCCATTCTTTAAAAAATACCGGAAGCGTATGATCTTTGTGACTTTCGGTGCCGTTAACGGTTTTCCTGAATGCAATTTTCCGATACAGCTGGAACACCGTCCTGAACCGTCCTGGAAACACTGTCTCTGACAGTGTTTCCAGCAGCACATTTCTACAGTCAGTAGTACAACATTAGGCTACAAAACACAGTCTAAACTGTCTCTGGAACTGTTACTGTTTATTTAATGATGACCTGTGTCTCTATTAAATCAAGCAGTGCGGTTACTGACTTGTTGTTCATATGACAATGTATAGTTAAAGATACACAAATTTTGTTGTAAAAAGTGGAATTTTATAAAATAATAAATGAATTAATGAAATATGCCATCACATTTCTAGTTGGTTTAGATTTATTTATTTAAAATATAGTTAGGTATCTATTATTGGATTGTAATTATGTCTCTAAAAAGTCTGCAAACACACCTTTTACAAGAATTGTATTAAATGTATTTCTGATTTGGTATATCTGCTCTGTAGAAATGATCTCATTATTTGGTAACAGGCAGCAAAGGGTAGTAAATACAAGAAGAATTGCATTTCTCATTTCCAAATAATTCTTTAAAAAAAGTACTAAAAGAAAGACTGGAATCGTTACTGAAACCGTTAAGGAACCGGAATCGTTAAGAGGAATTGGAACCGAATCGTTAAATTCCATACGATTCCCAGCCCTACTGATAGGAGATGCCGCTTTTCAGTGAGTAGGCATAATGTAGCTGATCCTAGGGTACTGGAACTCTATGCAGACTTTCCAAGTGATCATGCTGAAATATGACTGTCCCTCAGTTGTGGTGTCATTTCCACCTTAATTAATATTTTTTCTAATTTTGCCACTAAAGTTTTTTCAAAAATTAGTACAAAACTTAGTATATACAGTACCAGGGAGACAAAAGTGTCAGTGGATAGCATGCTTATAATTAAAAGTGGGAAAACAAAGAGAAATCAAGGTAAATAATATTTTTGAGCGTCATTTTCAACCAAGAAGATTTAATGTAACTGGTGTGTATTTAGGATACTTAAAGTGCTCACTATAAAATGAGCCTTTGCAACACAAAGAAGACTGCTATTTTATTTCAAAAATGATGTTGTGGATACAAAATTTGTTGATTCAGGGTGGGGGGAAAAAATATAAAAATGACGGAATTCTTCTGTGATGCATGTGTACCCACTGTTGGACATTGTTAGTAGACAAATTAAATGAACTAGTGATAGCATGAAAAGGCTGTTTTAAAGAAGTTTCTTTTCTTAAAGTTCATAGGGCCAAAAGTGCCCTTAGTTGAAGAAACACCCAAATGCATACTCAGCAGTTATGCAATGCCTCTCAGCACATTGTGAGACTAGGACTAACTATTAATTTAGGCTTCTAAAGCTGTAGGCTTCATGGCGGGTCTCTGCATACACTCACTTAAGCCATGCAGTATGTTTACTGTAAATGTGTCAGTCTGTGTTCAGTGCAACAGGACATATATGGCTCTTGCAGTCTTTTTTTGTGTGGATGGATGAGCTTTCTAAAGTGCCAAAGGAAAATTATGCTCTAAGAACACTTTGTGCCCTTTGAGAAGACACTATGTCTGTGTATGTGTGTGAGATTGTGTGTGTTTGGAGTTATATAACCCACTCCACAAATACCTATCGGGTAAAACCCAACACAAACTGCCCTCTGTGTATATGTGTGTGTTTGTATAATGCTATAATCTACATTTGGTATTAATATTTATAAGGATAAGCGGGTTAATTCTGTCTGAGAGCTGGAAGCCCATTCGCACTTTTGAATTTGCGCTTTTTAAGCAGCCAAAGGTGTTATTCCTGGTACCTGAGAGACAAAGAAGAGGTTTTTCAATCTCTGCTAGGTGGCTCTAGAAATCCTGATTTAAGCAAGATATCAAAACACCTCACAAATAAAAGGGGATGAGTGCATGACTCAGCTTCTCCTCTCATCTATCTGTCTCTACCTCTCTTTCTCTCAGGGCATTATCTGAGTGTTATGACCCTACGCAATGTCAGCCCAAATATAAATTTGTTTCATAAATAGTCTGCTAGCTGTTTGTTTTGGTTTGCTTGTTTTCTTAACCAAATGCCATGCTATTTAGCCTCGAGTCTCTCCTCTTGTCTCTATTACTCTGTTGCTTTTGTCAACTCAATGGGAGATAAGGATGGAGGGATGCAGGCAGATTCAGATGTGAATGTTTGTTTTTTTCTCCAGAAGATCGAAAGGCACGGTAAATATAACATGCCTGAGGAATATCAAGGCATCTTGGGGGGAAAAAGACAACTACTTGCTAAAATATGTGCATTTTGTTGAGTGTTACCTTGATTGTGTAGGTTTAAACCATTTCTTAAAAAACATGATATATTTTATGGAATCTTAATAAAATCTTTATCGAATGTTTTCTCCTTAGGACCACTTATGTTAGTTAAGGTTTTTGCAAAACCATTTTTAATTAAATTTTTATGACCATTTCCCACCCTTTCTTTGAACCTTAGTATTAAACAGGCAGTTATTTGGTGCTGTGCCTTTAAAGAACTATTCCGGGTTCAAAACAAGCTGAGCTCAATCGAAAGCATTTGTGGCATAATTGTGAATGGGACCAATCCATAAACAACACAATACACACTGTTTCAAAAGTAAAGCCACATTAAGTAAACACACACACACACACACACACACACACACACACACACACACACACACACACACACACACACACATATACATAAATATAATATATATATATATATATATATATATATATATATATATATATATATATATATATACACACAGTACTGTGCAAAAGTTTTAGGATGTTCCAAGCTTCTTGGAGAATTTGCTACAGTTCTTCTATCTATCTAGGCTGTCTAAATTGTTTCTGTCTCTTCATGTAATCTCAGACTAACTCAGCGTTCAGTGGGAGGCTCTGTGGGAGCCATATGTTTCAGGGTTCCCTGTTCTTCTATTGTATTCTTTTTGCAAAATGAATGTTTGGAAGTCTACAGTTTATATTTCCTGTTGACACACTAAAGATGAAGATATAAATAACCATCTTAAGACAAATATTTTTGTGAAACATTTTATGTGCCTAAAATTTTGCACAGTACTGTATGTATGTATGTATATACATATATATGTTAACATTATTTTAGTAATGTCTGATTCTTTTAATGTTTTGTTTGAATAAGGAAGAGTATCTGAAGCTAGTGCAGGACACTGTTTGAGTGATGGTCACAAAGATAGATGCAGTAAAAGAAAAAACTGCTGATCACCACATTAAGTGAAAATATTTAAGAAGCTTTTCGAGCTCAAAACAAGATTTAGTGCTCTCTGTAATTATAATCCAAAAATATAACTTTCTTTTCATGTGGGCTTATAAGGAACAGTGCCTTTGAAAAGCTTGTTTGCTCATAGCTTAAAAGCAGAATAATTATTTTATTTGTTTAAACAACAATAAAAAAAACATGCTCTACGTTGTAAAACATAGTGTTGTTTATTCACTGAGCAAATAACCCATTGAACCTTATATTCAACTGAATTCCTTGTCAACTCTACATACTGAATCTATTTTCATTGCAGGGAGAAAATGAATAGGCAGAGAAAAAAATTATAATGACTGTCAGTTTCAGAAATTAAATATTTCATTTACTGGTAATGATGTTTGAGGTCTAAATAAAATAATAATAATAATAATAATAATAAAATCAAAATAGAGGTGTTTATTTAGTAAAATGTGAAGCATTTACATTTTTAAAAGGATAGTGGGATTATTTAGAACACATGTGGGCTTAAATGGTACACATGTTCCTTATAATGTCAGGCGATATAACAGAAGAAACAAATGTGGAGCTGAATGAAGGACTGTTTAATGAAAGTCAAAAAATACAGGAAAAATCAACAACAAAATCTAGGGGCAAACAGTCCAATGAGGTAACCAAGACAAAGGTTTGGGCGAACTCAGAGCCAGGAGAACAAGCAGGAGGATGAATTCCGGGCAGAGAGGGTTCCAGGAAGGCACAGGAATGGGGAGTAGAAGAACTGGACAGAGAGTTGGCATTAACAAGACTAAACAAACTCAACATGACTTGACTTGACAAGATAAAGAGGCTAGAGTTGACAAGGCAACAGCACTAGACAATATGTCAGAGAGTGTCAGACAGAGGAAGAATAAATAGGGGAGAAAATCAGAGGGAGAGGAGAAACAGGTGTGAGTGATCACGCTGATTATGGAGTGCAATCAGCTGGGAGATAGCGATCACCACGAGGTAACAGAAAACAAAAACAAAAACAAAAGGGAAATAAGCACAAGGACAGAGGGAAGAGGCACATAAAAATGGGAATGAAACCGGAGTCCTGACATATAAGCCCACTCAGGACTTTTCGCGTATGCAATTAAAGGGGACATATTATGCAAAATCCACTTTTTTTTTTTTTTTTTTTTTTTACATAATTATGTGTCCCCAGTGTGTGTAGACAACCTCAAACTATGGTAAAAGACCATCCCCTCATTTCTTTCCTTTTCCCATCAATAAAAAACAGTGTCTCCGAATGAGCCGTTCAGGTTTGCAGCCCCTTATGATGTCAAAAGGGGAAAGATACCGCCCACGGCTGGCGAAGAGATCCGCCCGTGTAGCTTAGATCCGCCCTCATTAAAACCTGAGCGAGCATCGCACAGTCTGCCGTATTTATCTCCTTGCTAGAGCCGCTTGTGCTAACTCGAACTGCTTCATCAACAATGGTCAACACAAGGCTGGATTTGCTTCAAATCAAAGGATCAAGGATGGATCGATACAAACTCTCCGTGACCCAACTTCAGATTTGCAAGTTGTACGTTTCGCACTTTATACTTTTTTAATGTTTGCAATTTGGCTTTCTGAATTTGCTTGTTTGCACGTTGTGCGAAAAACACTTGTTGTGAAAACATTGTGCTTTGTGCATCGTAGCAACTAGTCCCTAACTACCTTATTCCATACCACTTAAGTTGTAGCTCTGTTTCTGTTACAATATAAACTGATTGGCATCCTCCACAGTCCCGCTTGAGTGGTCATGCAATGAAGATTTTCCGTGTAATAAAACCGGTCATTATTTCAAAAACAATTATGAAATGATAGTGGCATTTACGACAACTATAGCTGTTTTTCATATTTCATAACTCAACCTTTGTTATGCACAATACAGTAAGATGACTGACTTAGTGTGTTCTCCGTGTTATTTATAATTTTTTAACTGTTCTGCATTGTTGTTGCCGGCGTATCCATGGCACACTCCACTTCCAGCTCCTTTGCATTTAAAGCTACAGACACAAAAACAGCCCGTTTGGAAAAAGGCTACAAAACAGGGGTATGAAGGCATGGTAGAATAAACGATCTGTGAGGTATTTTGAGCTGAAACTAGACAGAAACATTCTGGGGACACCTGAGACTTACATTACATTGTGTAAAAAGGGGCATAATACGTCCCCTTTAAATAAAGTAATTCAATTTTGTCAGTTTATGACAAAACATAACATGAGTGCTTAGATGAGAGATTAATCTTTAATATAATACTCATTTTAGTGGAAGGCTGTTAACATTTCTATAAGAAAACATGTAAAACGTAGATTTGGGTGGGCTTAATTAGGTCACTTCCCCTACAGTAAGACATGGACACTATCATCACAAGAAGACAATGGAGATGGATTGGGCATGTCATCAGAAAATACCATGGGGACATCACCAGAGCTGCCCTTCACTGGACACCAGAAGGGAAACATAAGAGAGGAAGACCAAAGAACACTTGGTGTAGAACAGTGGATAGCTATCTTAAGGCAGTGCATTACACCTGGGGAACCATTCAGAGGCTGGCCCAAAACAGACAGGAGTGGAGGTCATTCGTTGCTGCCCTACATGGTACGGCATGATGAGCAGTAAGTAATGTTTTGCTTGAAGCAATTTGCAAAGCATCGATAAGTGTCATGATCCTGTCACTCTGTCAGTCTGGGGTTTTGACTGACAGGACCATGGCATCATCATCCCATGTCTGTCTTGTGAGTGCACAGTTTTGGTTGTATTCTCTGCCGTGCGCTCTTCGGTCTGGCTTGCTTCATGTCGGGAGCATGTTGTCTGGATCCAGACTTCCTGTCTGGTTCGGTTTCGGTCTGTGTCAGGATCCAGACACTCGTGCTCCATGTCTGTCTGTTATTGATGTGGGTGCATCGCGCTTATGTCATCTTGGCAACATGCACTCACATAATAGTTTGTCTGTCTCTTGCGAACACGGGTGCGCCTCTCGTCACGCTGCGTGCCCGGGACGCAAGTTGTCTTCATGTTGTGCTGAGGTTTGGTCACTTCGGTCTAAGATGTCGGATGTGTGTGTGGCCGAAGTCTCCCACAGGTGTCCTGTCTTGTTTTTGTCGTCTGTTGCGTTCAACGCGTGGTGTTTGCCTCGCTCAGGTTTCGTTTAGTGTGAGAATGCGTGCCATCGCTTTGTTTGGCGTTGCTACGCATTCTCTCGTCTTTTATGTCAGTTGGCATGGATGTATATTGCCTTATTGTCTTGGTGATGTGCGCTCATGCCATGCTCATGTTTTGTTGTCTTTTGAGAGCACATGGCTTTGTTTTGTTTCTGTATTGCCACGTGTCTCTCTGTCTTGCTCCATACCCCGCATCCTTGTTTGCTTATTATTAGTTAATTTGCCTCACCTGTCCCCTGTTAATCCGTTTGATTTCTCTCCCTATTTTAGTCTCCTTGTGTTTGCTGTCCAGTGCCAGTTCATCTTGTTTCCGGTGTGTTTGTTCCTCTCATGTCGGTCCTGTCAGTCTCCTGTTTCTCCCACCTGGTTCCTGTTTCGGTCTGGTCGGTCCTGTTTCCCTCTGCCCCAGCCTGGATTACCCTTTCCCCTTCGGGGTAGTTTATATTTGTTTTTCCCCCTTGTGGGAGTTTTGGTTTGTGTTTTGCCCCTGTTGTTATTAAATAAATTCCCTTTTAATTTTCAACTCTGCGTTTGGGTCCTGCCTCTGCATTCTTTGACACATAAGTACGTTCATGGAAATAAACCAACAGCATGAATTGATTTACTAAAATGAATCAGGCTTCCCAGCATTAACCCAAACTATGAAAAAAAAATATGAAACAAAACTGTAAAAATATAACACAAATGTGGAATAATGCATACAGTAAAGATAAAAGTATCTCATCACAGTTCATCTCTTGCATCTACAGTTGCATTTTACAACTCAGCTGGTGAGTAATATGCGGCAGACACTGAGTATGCATGTGTGTGTTTACATTTCGCCACAAAAGGTCGACCATGTGCCAAAAGAAACAGTGAGGTGGTGTGACTGGGCGTTGGCTGCGGTTTAGATGGTAATGGTGATCACAACAACAAATTCTGTGACACAGCCAGGTGCTGGTGTGAGAACAGAGGCAGAATACACACACGTGCATATCCCCTACATTCTCCTCTCACGCAACCCGTGCCTTTGATATAAATACAGTGTGTATGTGTATGTGCGAAATCCTCTGTTTGTGTATTGAACTATACCAACAGGAGAACAGATTTACTTCCTAAACACAAACAAATTGCCTAGATCTTCTTGTGCATGCTTGCCTGCTTTACCCAAATAACAGAGTACACAACAAGCAGAGAGAGAAAAGGCAAATGATTATAAAGATGCCAAACACAGCACAGAACAAAAGGTGCATGTGATTAAAACAAACACCCTCTGTTAAATGAATCAGTGTGCAAAATATGCACTAGTACACTCCTAATGAGATCTAATGAGAGAGGTCACCTAGGTGTCACTTGCGCAGAACTCACTATAGCGAATACACATCGTACACCAAGATGTATGTGTAATGTAGCCTCCTTAATGGAGTATGCTGATAAATGGGGTAAAGTGATATTAGTCGTGGCTCTCATGCACACTCACAAACACAAATGCTGCAGTCAGCCTGTAACAAAGCCAGTGGGAGACATCAGTTAGCCCTGTATGCGTCAACAGAGTAAAACAGCATCAGTCTTTCAGAACACGGAAATTGGAACAAGTCTGTTATATGGGAGTATGAATGATGCATTGACTGCATTAGTGCTGCTGGTTTTATTAAACCACAATTCACGACTGAATGTGTCAACTAATACCACACATAGTTTTTACATATTTGCACTCAAACACACAAGATGTAAAATAAAGTTACTAACTATTACTAAATGTTAGTAACATTTTAGAATTGTGCATATATTTAACAAGTGCATTTATATATTGAAAAGTCATCAAAACTATGAACTAACAGAAACAGAATTGGGAAATCACGTGAAATCTTAATTATGTGACCATGATTTTTTGGTCAAGTATGTCCAAACAAATGGATCAAACAACTACTGTATTTTGATGTAGCACACTTTGACTGCCTATATCCATTTTATGGTACTTTACGTCAAAGGAATATTCTGGTTTCAATACAAGTTAAGCTCAAACGACAACATTTGTGACATAGTGTTGATTACTACTATATTTTATTTGAACTTGTTCCTCCTTTTCTTTTAAAAAAGCAAAAATCGAGGTTCCAGTGAGGCACTTATAATGGAAGTGAATGGGGCAAATTCATAAATGGTAAAATACTCACTGTTTCAAAAGTACAGCCACAAGATGTAAACAATTTGTGTGTTAACATGATTTTAGTGTGGTAAAATCACTTACTAACCGCATCTGTGTAAAGTTATATACAATTTTACAACTTTGTTGCCATGACGCCATGACGACGCGAAAACCTGTAATCCTGGTAAACGACAATTTAAACAACTTTACAGCTCAAATATTACACAAGTTTTAATAAGAATTAATGTAGGTGCTTTTATAAAATTAAAATCTTACATTTCTGCCTTTAAACCCTTCAAAAATTGGCCACATTCACTTTCATTGAAAGAGCCTCATCTGTAACCAAATTTTTATTTTGTATTATTTGTTTGAATATTCCTTTAATTTCTTAACTGCATAGTGATTCAATGTGAAGAATCTTTGATTTAATTTGCCTGTTTATTTAATGCAATGAGCTGTCTATTCAAATAGCACAATGGTGAATCACAAACCCAGTAATCTGCGCTGGAGGAAAGAGACTGACTGAACAAAAGAACCCCCCACAGACATCAATTTAAAAACGATCTCCAACTCCCAATAAACTTTATTAGATGGGACTAAACAGAGCCATCTCCCTGACAACTCCTAAAAATGGTTCCAAATTTCCAGGTAGCCGTTCCTTGGTGGAATGTAGACACCTCAATAAACTTCCTTCCTTTCTTCAATCCTCCCTTATTCCCCCCCTTGTCAGTCACATAAGCATTCAGTCTCCTGCCTCTTTCAGAGAAATGCAGACTCTGTTACTATTAATAGCAATGCTTGATCCAGTAATCAAACTCAAATTCTATTTTAGCAAAGGTGATAAAGAGCAGAAATATGTGTGTGCTTGTGTGTGTGCATTGTTATGTATTGTCTTCTTGACCCGGGTATAAAAAGAGAACTTTTCTGTATAATGTTAATCCGCAATGGAATTTTAGCTCAGACTTGGGAATTCAGAGCTGCACGCTCTGGGTGAAATTCAAACAAAGCACTGTTGGAAAGTAAAAGGCAGAGTAAGACACGAGTGCAGTGGTTAGCAGAGTGAATGGCAGTATGCTGAGGTGGACACTGTTTGAGGGGTATACGCTATTTAATGTGTATTACTATAATATATAACATTATTACAAGTCTAATGCAATATTACTAAATTATTACATGATTGAATGGTTATAAATGCATTTATATGAATTTATAAGTACAACACACCTAAAAAAGTACTACGGTACAGTGATGGTATAAGATGGCAATACCAGGGTACTTTGATATATACCATGGTCCTGAATGATAACCATTTTCATGTACCATAGTAATTACTGTACAAGGTGCTCCAAGTTACTACAAAGAATACCATGGTATTATCATGGCAAATGTCCCAAAAAGCATGATACTTTTTAGTTAGTGACAGAGGTCAAGAATCCTTAATATTCAAATGTATACAGACACACCATTGGTTGAATCAATGTTATTGTGTCAGTATGAAAGGGGTTACTCAAAACAAACGGAGGAATTTTTTATAACGCAACAGAAAGAGTTTACAGTTTTCAAGAAAATTAACCAAGTCCAAACATGCAATATACATTTTTGCTAATGACAGAGGTCAAGAATCCTTAAGTTTATACAGTTCACAAGCTGTTGAAAAGCATAGTCATGGGAATTAAATATATGAGAGGTTAAGACATAATTAAATTTTTTAAATATGCAGTAAAAAGTCAGCTTTTGGTCACTATTCCCCTTATCAAGATCCAATGGAAAACACAAGACTAATCTAAGCCTGGCTCAGGAAACTGTTTAAATGACAGAAAAATGCTACACATTCCCATACTGTTACTAATACTGATGCTGACTCTAACTTCCACTTTGTCATGCAACATTCTTCCAGCTCTAATCTTTAACAGAGCATTATATAACTCCATTTATATACACAATCATGGCCAATGCATAAAAATGTGCTATGAGAGTAGAAATGGCTTTAGAAGCAGTGTGTGTGTGTGTGTGTGTGTGTGTGTGTGTGTGTGTACGAGAGAGAGAGAGAGAGAAAGTCTGTTCCAAAACCTTGTGAGCATCCTCCGGAGGCAGCATTTTAAGACATTATAGGCATGCTCCCGACTCGACAGCTTTTCCAAAAGGTATCTTGATTATGCTGCCTCCTAAGATATCTTGTTTTGGCCAAATTCTAAGGTAGCATCATATGTATCCTTCCCCGGGTAGGCGATCCCAGAATGCACTGTGATGAGCTTGGCGGGAAAAAAAATCCAAGATGGTGGATGAAGCGAGAGAAATTTTGATTAAGAATATACTTATAATTCATTCAATACTGAAAAGTATGAATAAATAACTGTTTAATATGACACAAAACCAACTATTTCACCCAAAATGTGTGCGCTGTGCGTATTTATGCTCATTAGAGGATCACATCGTTTCTCTCACGTATTGAAATCAGTTGCGAGTCGAGTCTTGTACGCTGCACGTTAGGTGCGCTATTTGAAGGATCCACAGAGCTGCTGCCTTCTTAAAACTGCAAAAATTACACACTACAATAATCACTAGGGCTTGCACCAACTTGTCACCTAGTTGATCTGCTCTTCCACTTGTCAATGTGTCGGGTCTATGTTGACTGGTTATGGTTTACATGACTTCAGTTGTGCTGCTAGGTGACAATATAGGAGGACGTTTCCTCTGTCCAAAAAATGACATTCCATTGTAGCTGTGTGACATTAGTTTTATACAGTATACTGTCAACCAAAACCCAAAATATATTTGAAATTATGCAAAAGTGAAGATAAATTGTTCACAAAGTATGTTATTAGAGAACCGCACTTGCGCTGCGGACATCAGAATGACCCCGGAACTAATCAAGTGTCATGCAAAGGCTGACAGGAACTATAAGCGGGTGGGACATGACATGACAATGCCAGCTCACCCTCATCATCTAAGCTGCCTGTACACATTCTCTTTACTCTCTATGATTTCGGCCTGGATGAAGGAATGCCACCTTCAGCTCAAACTTACCAAGACAGAACTCCTAGTGATCCCAGCCAACCCGTATGTTGACCACAACTTCACTATTCATCTTAGTTCATTTACACTAAAGCCAGCTAGGACAGCCCGGAAACTGGGAGTGGTGGTTGATGACCAGCTGAACTTCACCGCCCACATCTCATCAACTGCACGGTCTTGCAGGTCTTTACAACATCAGGAAAATCAGACTTTTCCTGTCTGAATATACTGCGTGGCTCTGATTCAAGTTCTGGTCATTTCAAGACTGGACTACTGTAACACTTTTTTGGCCAGCCTCTCAGCTGGCACTATTAATCTGCTGCAGATGGTCCAGAATGCAGCAGCGCATCTGGTTAACAATCAACTAAAGAGGACTTGCATCATTAATAAAAAATAAAAAAAAATAAAAAACTTTCCTTGTCTGTCTTTTTCTTCTGCGCTAGCTTTAGTAATACTCTAGCTACTCTGAGAACTTGGCAGTGTGTTAAAGCAGAAATTGTTGACTTTGTATGACATATTGCTTGCTATGTCGCTTTGGATAAAATCATCTGCAAAATGAATAAATGTAGATGTAAATGAAACATTCTCCATTAACACAACACTGGACTTGCAAGAAACAACAAAGACCGCTGTATTGCGAGTTGTTTACATAAGGTAAACATTGATCCACCGACTAGTCGAGTACTTTGCTGGATGACTAGTCAACTAGTAAAAATTAGTAGATGCACAAGCCATACTTATTACTAAGAATGATTGACAAGTGCTCTACAAAACCAATAACCTGGTGGTGATTTTGATTCATTTCAGTGACTCAATTCTTTTGATTCTGTTCACCAAAAAGATTAGATCAGATTCGTTCATTGATTCGTTCACTGACCATATCAACGTTACGCCTTTGTGCCTGCAGATGGCGTCAAATGGCGTCTTTTAAGTAATTGCATTGAACCGAATGCAGTCATTTCCAACCAGAACAAGTCTAATTATCCTTATCCTAATTATCTGGTCACAAACGAGTTTACCAGTACATTCAGTTCATAAATGACACAAACGAAATGACCAATTAGTTCAGTGAGGGGTGTATTCGTTCATTGTGTCCAACCAATAAAATGCCTCTTCACAGCCCGCTCTCGAAAGCTACTGGCTCACAGTAAAGCCAGTCTTTAAAAGCACGACAAAGGAAGACAGATGGAATTTGCATGTCTACAAATGTACGAATACACTTTTTAAATAAACACCATAACCGTTTTCACCACAAATGACAGGTCTTATTTTCCTATATTTTGTCAAATGCTGGGCTTAAAGTTGCAGTATGTAAGATTCAGAAACCTTATTATTAATGACACCTGTGGCCATTAAGTGAACTGCAGCCAGCTACCTGTTGCTCGTGCTCGTACACACACACTCCATAAGGACACGAGCGAGCATCAGCCAAAACAATGACATAACGTACAAAGAGACTGAACGTGATCCACCGGCATGATCCACTGACAGATAAAGTAGCATAATTAAAATTACACAGTTATGATTGTTTTACCACAAACTTTGAGACTAAACTAAAACTACTTATCAGCTAACATAGCATACTGATACACACACACAGCTACATACTACCGAACTATACCAGACAGTTTACTGTTGCACTGCAGTTATGTTGCACTATTGTATGTTTTGAATGTCATATGTTGTACTACGAATAAGAAACCAGCGTATTTGCTTAAATTTATCCTGTATACCTGACTTTTAGTATAAAGAGAAGATCATTGAAATTATTTGAAAGATAGCTTGCAATTCGTCAGCGTTAGCAGGCAAGATCAAGTTAGCTAAACTTGCACAGATCAATCCTTATGGCACTATATTTCACATGCTTTGAAGTTATGTAAGCTTACCTGTCCAATAAGAAGAACGCCAATTCAGGGTCGGTTTTGATCCCCAAAACCGAACGAAGGTCCCTCCAAGAATCAAATGCCCTGCCGATGTTCACTCTAGTTTTCACTCGACCACGATCACGTTCCCGCTTAGCCAGATGGGATTCAGTAGATAAATGTTTGTTTTTTTGGCTTACTCTGAGTTTGTGTAGGAGTCGATGTTGTGCTGGGAGCCAGACATTTGCTGGATTCCATCTCTAAGATAACGTTACATAGTGTTGCAGTTTGTTGTCGCTGTTGAATAGCGGAAGAGAAGCTACTGTCTGAGGCAACGCTCTCGGGAGCATGCATAAACGTCACATCCTTTGGATTTTCCTGGCAAAAGCAACCCGCTCCCTTCGCATGAAAATCAGTCTACAGGCTTTAACAGGCAACCTAGGAAGTCCGGGAAGGGCTCATTTTTTAAGTTGTGTTACAAGCCGTTCACACATTGGCAAAAAAAGGCAAATATTACATGAAAATTGTTACATATTGCACCTTTAATTATTACCAAGTCAAAGAAAATTTTTAAGAAAAGCCAAAGTATCTTACACTGTGAATCAAAGCACAACATTTCCATCCGTAGATCATGTTTTTTTGGACATTTTTACTGTACGTCTTCAGTCATTTTTACACATTCATAAATTAGGAATCATGTTTTGTGTATACCTATAAACTTATCTTAAGTGCATTTCATGACTGTCTGTCCTTGTTGAACATGACTGACTCACATGCTGAACTGAACGAATGACATTGAGCTCCTCCTCTTGTTCATACATTCAGCAGATCTTCGTTAACGAGTCATTCACATCACAAACAACCTCTCATCTCGTTCAGATTCAAATGACCGAATAGTTCAGTGATGGGGCGTATTCGTTCAATGGGCTGAACCAATGACATGCTCCTTCAGAATGTGCACTTGAATGCTATTGACTCGTGCTATAATCAGTCTTTACAGGCATGAAAAGCAGCAGATCTCACTGGCTTCAAAAAGGAGAGACGTCAGTGAATGAAAAATAGTCAGTGTATGGAGATGACGAGAATGATTTGTTCACTTAAAAGATTTGTTCAAAAAGACTGATTAATTCACGAACAAAATATTACTACTGGATAGATCTCCTTCCTCCTGCACAGTGAAAATACTTCAGAAATCATAAAAATGGCACACTTATTTATGAGATTCCCAGACAAATGCCATCTACATTCCATAAGCTTGGCAACAATCTTATGTTATTCATCCAGCTCTGTCAGCAGCTTCAGGAGTCTTCAACACCTTCAAATAATCAACAGCAGTGCTGGCTTCTATTCGGCATTCCAGAGGTGGCAAATTATATTCCAACATTCCATACTTTTCACTTCATCACCACCAAGGGTCTTGTAACAGTTTAAGGCAGGTTTTTCCATAGTTTCTCCCTGAAGGAGTTCTATGTGTGGGCAGCAGGACCAAATCTCAGACCTTGGAGACTGTGAAGAGAGAGTTTATTCGCCAAGTATTACTTGAACTAGTAATTTGACCTGGTAAGTAGTTCCCAAGATTAACATAAAATATACCATTAACATAACAGGTTATGAAGTCTGAAGGTAATAAAATTGTAAATTGTAGTACATATTGTTGCAGTTGTGTATTGTATGGGAATGTTTTGGCATGTTATACATTACTTGAAGTGAATTTCAGTTAAGTCTAACATCTATATAAACATAATAAATGTATGTAACTGCCTGAATGACTGTGTGAAAAGTGCCTGTATTTCCAGAGTTCTAATGTCAAAAGAGTAATAGTGTCCTTTTATAAGACATATACACTTCAGCTCTTGATAAGGGCATGTGCAATGGAAAAAGAAAAACATTTTGTACCTGGCTATTTTTGCTATGATGGCTTGGAATTGCTTCTTGGGAGGTAGTGCTTGAAAAATGTGATGTGATGACCAGAAAGTGTGGGGTCTTTAATGATGTCACTTGACTGCTTCCTGAACCTTTGACTTGCTGTATAAAGGATTGGATGGGTCAAACAATTATGAATGAGGTGAGAATGGACCCAGTGATAGCCATATAAACTGGGCGATTTTGCATGGGAAAGATTAAAATTCTTTACATCCTGTGTTGGTCCAAAATCCTCTTTGCTGTCGTCAATGTGTTTACCTCCAGGGGCTGTGACTGTACCGTCTGTTCAATCACCCGACTGGCAGAATGGAAAATTAATTACAGTCTACTTGGCACTCATGGTTCTTGCACTCCACTGACCTTATCTGGACATGCCATCCATTCTGTTATAGTCAAGACCATGCGGCTCAAGATTACAACTGAGTTCAAGACTCCAGCCAAGAACATAACTAAAAACAGGTCTCTCAAGGCCTACTTTTAGGCTACAACCTCAACAGTCAAGACCATGATCAAGACTATGACACAATGTACACTGTGAGTCAAAAAGTGGACACACCAACTCATTCTTTATTATTACTAATTTCCACATTTTAGAATAATAGTGAAGTCTACAAAACTGTGAAATAAAACAAGTGGAAGCATGAGAATTAAGCAATGACAAAAATAACATTAAACAAATCAAACCTTTGTAATATATGAGTTTCTTCAAAGTAGCCACCCATAGATATAGACACCCTTCAGGTGAAAGTTTACTTCAGTTGTCCGCGATGCTGATCGCTCCGCGCAGAGTAAGCGTGACGCAAATTTCTGTCCGTGTGCTGCCAAGATTTTCTCGACACATGGACAGTCCTTGTCTATGCGCATTCGTTTGCGCATATGGCTGCCGTTGACTGTACTAAAAGAGTTTCACAAAAAAGTAGTAGTGCACATGAGTCAAACACATTTATATTCGTTCGCAGTCAGAAGAGTATACTTTGAAAGGCAATGGAGTCAACTGAGCATGATCCGATTCTGAGCACACAAAAAAGAAGTTTACCCAGGCTTTTAGAGACTAGATCAGGGCTACTAAACTTAGGAAAGCTCATGGGCCGCAAAAGCAGGATCCCTATTGCGTTAAAGGAATACTTCAGCCAAAAATGATAATTCTCTCATCATTTACTCACCTTTATAATTTCTTAAACTAGTATGACTTACTTTCTTCTGTGGAACACAAACATAGATCCACAGCTTTTTAAATAATATTTAATGAATTCTCTTGTATGTTAGTCATTTGTTGGCTGCTTTTTTCACTATCCAATCAAACTTTTAATTTAAGTTTTATAAATACTGTAAATTCATACACAGGCACAATTCAAATCTGTCTGCAAAAGTCATTTTAAACATTGAAGCACAAGTCTTAGAGCAAAAGTTTTTTTAAATCATGAGAAACAAATTCAGTCGAGTGTATCCAAACTTTTGACTGTTAATGTACACTAATACTAGTAATAGTTTAATAGCTAGTAACTGTCAGCTGGTATGATATCCTTAAAATAACTCTAGACACTAGAGTTGACTGAAATCATAAGACAAGGTCAAGACCAAGGATTTCCTTTGTATAGTTCTTAAAGGTCTTGTCTTGAGATCAAGAACAAAGAACGAAAACAGGAAACTGGTGTTGGTTTGAAGTTAAACTGCTAACCGGGAAAGTGGAGAATTCCGGCAGAAACATTTCAACCCTCTTTACTTTTGCCACTCTAATCCTTTAAACCATAACCGTTTGGCCCTGATGAGAGACTTAAAATAATCCTTTTATAAGCATGGTTGGACGAGGGAAAATTAGAGAAAATAAGATAGAGAGAAGAGTTTTGGCTATATTAAATTTGGTGAGATGCATGTAACCAAAGCGACTTATCATGCAGTCAAGGTACACATTGCATAAGTGTGTTCCCTGAGAATCGAACCCATGACCTTTGCATTGCTAGTGCCATGCCATGCTCTACCAGTTGAGCTAGATGAACACAAAAAGAAAGAAGAGCAAGAGGATGAGTGAGAATGATTTATTCAACCTTCACTTTATGATACGAAGACATAGCCTAAAGGTATTTATCAGCAGGTGATGCGTGTTTGCAAGCAAAAAAGATGGAGAGAAAGCAGCAACTGGGACAGCCACAGAAGAACTGTGGCAAGTTATCCAAGATGCTTCGAACAATCAACATGCCAAACACCTAGAAAAACTGTGCACAAGTGCATCTAGGAGAATTGGTTCTATTTTAAATGCAAAGAGTGGTCACACCAAATATTACATATTTATCCTCTTGTGACTTGGATTGTGCGAAAATTGTGTTTTGTCTTCGCTATATGCTATGCATAATTTAATTTAATTTAAACGGTCTGATCTCAGTTCAGGACGCTCTGGGCTGTCAGAGAAGGGTTAATCTTTTGACACATCGAGTCATGTGACATAACAACATGCCACCAATCACAGCAGAGTTTGTCTTTGAGGGAAATGCCAACAAAACTACATATGGTTAGAAACCTCATTAAGTTTTTACATTCAAACCTGTTTGAGTCAAAAGACTAGAGTCTCTAGTTTCATCTGATATGCCATTTTGGAAATTTGAGCGATTTATCGCGAAACGGCACGCTGTTAAGTACAATAACTACTTACAAGGACTATAGGCCTTTTTTCCCCCTTAGAAATACGATATTCACTGTGCATTATCACATTGAGAATCAATGGGTTTATCCAAAAGTGGAAATTGTTGCTTTCGGCTTTATATGGAGTTCGGATGAATATAAGGTGCATTTAGAACTGTTCTGCGACCAGTGCAGGCAGACAGTACACTGGAGGTTAAGCCATTCACTAAATAGGGAGCAAGACAACAAAGGACCATCCTATAGATTTCCTATGCAGCCAAGTACATTCACGCCTAACAAATGACAAAAAGTTCAGTTTTAGGCTGCAGAGATGTTTGCACCACTCAACATGCTTGGCATACATGGGACAATTGTAATCATCATAATTTAACATGGTTGGCAGTGACTGGACGATGCTGGCCATTACTTTAAATAAGAATTAATGGTAAAATGCTGCAGCACTGGCAATCACTTGTTTGTTTGACAGTGCAAAGAGAGAACATTGAGATTCAGGTGCCAAAGTAGACAAAAACATTGTAACATAAAAGTCAAATCAAGTCAAATAATTTTTTTTATTTTTTAAAAAAATGTTTTGCTTCTCCCAATACACATTGTTCCAAAGCAGCTTGACAGATCATTAATAACCAACAGTCCTGGAAACATAATAAAGAATTTGATATATATATATATATATATATATATATATATATATATATATATATATATATATATACATATACATATATATAAAATACTTTCTATAGCTTGGTATTATTTAAAATTTCACAACTTTGTCCCTCTGTCCCCATGCTGTATGAGGACATCAATTTTTAGGAAAACTATTAGCTCTAAAAAAAAATAATTATTTTGCAAGTTTATTAGGGGCTACTAGTTACAAATCAAAAAGGGAAATGAAAAATACACTCATTTGGGTCTCAGTAGGATATATATATATATATATATATATATATATATATATATATATATATATATATATATATATATAAATCTACATTTATTAGGGCTGTCAAATGATTACATTTTTAATTAAATTAATTACATGACATGCCGATTAATGAATCAAATTAATAGCAATTAATTGCAAAATAAAGGATATTCATATAAAAAATGCATAATAATTCAAATATTTATGAATGTAATATGTAGGACCTGTAATAAATATATTATACGCATTGAAATTCAGTTTGAAATAAATTACATTATTGTGGCAGATGAATAAATCATTGATTAGACAATACAAAAGTGGCTAAAGAACTCAATATATTGTTTGTTTTATTCTCATATCATTGAACAAGCCTACACTGGTGGCTAAAAGTTTGGAATAATGTACAGATTTTGCTGTTTCAGAAGGAAATTGGTACTTTAATTCACCAAAGTGGCATTCAACTGATCACAAAGTATAGTCCGGACATTACTGATGTAAAAAAAATAGCACCATCACTATTTGAAAAAAGTCATTTTTGATCAAATCTAGACAGGCCCCATTTCCAGCAGCCATCACTCCAACACCTTATCCTTGAGTAATCATGCTAAATTGCTAATTTGGTAGTAGAAAATCACTTGCCATAATGTCAAACACAGTTGAAAGCTGTTTGGTTCATTAAATGAAGCTAAACATTGTCTTTGTGTTTGTTTTTGAGTTGCCACAGTATGCAATAGACTGGCATGTTTTAAGGTCAATATTAGGTCAAAAATGGCAAAAAGAAACAGCTTTCTCTAGAAACTCGTTGTTTTGAGGAATGAAGGCTATACAGTGCTTGAAATTGCCAAATAACTGAAGCTTTCATACAAAGGTGTACACTGCAGTCTTCAAAGTCAAAGGACAACTGGCTCTAACAAGGACAGAAAGAGATTTGGAAGGCCAGATGCACAACTAAACAAGAGGATAAGTACATCAGAGTCTCTAGTTTGAAAAACAAACATCTCACATGTCTTCAGCTGACAGCTTCATTGAATTCTACCTGCTCAACACCAGTTTCATGTACAACAGTAAAGAGAAGACTCAGGGGTGCAGGCCTTATGGGAAGAATTGCAAAGATTCTTCAAAGAATTTCAAACTTTTGAAACAGAAAAACAAAAAGAAAAGGTTAGAGTGGGCAAAGAAACACAGACATTGGACAACAGATAACTGGAAAAGAGTGTTATGGATCTTAAACCCAATGTGCTTTTGTGGGATCAGCTAGACTGCAACGTGCGTGAGAAGTGCCCGACAAGACAGCCACATCTATGGCAAGTGCTACAGGAAGCGTGGGGTGAAATGTCACCTGAGTATCTGGACAAACTGACCTGATCTGCAAAGCTGTCATTGCTGCACGTGGAGGATTTTTTGATAAGAACTCTTTGAAGTAGTTTAAGAAGTTGTTGTTCTGAAGTTAATAATTTTTCATGTTATTAATGTCCTGACTATACATTGTGATCAGCTGAATGCTACTTTGGTGAATAAAAGTACCAAATTCTTTCCATAAGAGCAAAATCTGTACATTATTCCAAACTTTTGGCCACCAGTGTATATTTGACATCAATCTAAGTTCTTCAATGTGTCCAATTCTCACAGAATGCATTCTTGTGTTCCGTCTGCGCTATTTGTAATTGTCGCTCTATGTACATGTGCGTGCCTCAGATGGACACGTTTGGAGCATCTCACTGGTATTCAGTGTTATAAATGATGTATTTTTAGGATGCTGTGCCAAGTTAAAGTAGTGGAAACTTTGAAAATCCTGTCTCAAGATTCCTGTTTTTTGTTGTGCTTCCTCCTAAGTGAGCGGCTCTCATTCTATTGCTGCGCTGTTTTGTTTTGTTGAGGTGATCAACCACAATATTAAAACCACCTGGCTAATATCGTGTAGGTCCCCCTCGTGCCACCAAAACAGCTCTGACCCATCGAGGCATGGACTCCACAAGACCTCTGAAGGTGTCCTGTGGTATTTGGGACCAAGAAGTTAACAGCAGATCCTTTAAGTCCTGTAAGTTGCAAGGTGGGGCCTCCATGGATCGGACTTGTTGATCCACACATCCCATAGATGCTCAATTGGACTGAGATCTAGGGAATTTGGAGGCCAAGTCAACACCTTGAACTCTGTCATGTTCCTCAAACTATTCCTGAACAATTTTTGCAGTGTGGCAGGGTGCATTATCCTGCTGAAAGAGGCCACTGCCATAAGGGAATACTGTTGCCATGAAGGGGTGTACGTGGTCTGCAAAAATCTTTAGGTAGGAGGTACATGTCAAAGTAACACCACATGAATGCCAGGACTCAAGGTTTCCCAGCAGAACATTGCCCAGAGCATCACACTGCCTCGGCTGTCCTGCCTTCTTCCCATAGTGCATCCTGCTGCCATCTCTTCCCTAGGTAAACGATGCACACGGACCTGGTCGTACACATGATCTAAAAGAAAATGTGATTCATCAGACCAGGCCACCTTCTTCCATTGCTCCATGGTCTCGTTCTGATGCACACGTGCCCATTGTATGTGCTTTCAGCGGTGGACAGGGGTCAGCATGGGCACACTGACAGGTCTGCGGCTACACAGCCCCATACGCAGCAAGCTGCGATGCACTGTGTGTTCTGACACCTTTCTATCATGGCCAGCATTACGTTTTTCAGCAATTTGTGCTACAGTAGCTCTTCTGTGGGATAGGACCAGACGGGCTAGCCTTCGCTACCCACGCGCATCAATGAGCCTTGGGCGCCCATGACCCTGTCACCGGTTCACCAGTTTTCCTCCTTGCACCACTTTTGCTAGGTACTATCCACTGCATACCGGGAACACCCCAAAAGACCTGCAGTTTTAGAGATGCTTTGACCAAGTCGTCTAGCCATCACAATTTGGCACTGATCGCTCAGATTCTTACGCTTGCCCATTTTTCCTGCTTCAAACCCATGAAATTCAAGAACTGACTGTTTACTTGCTGCCTAATATATCTCACCCCTTGACAGGTGCCATTGTATACGATATAATCAGTGTTATTTACTTCAGCTGTCAGTGGGTTTTAATGTTGTGGCTGATCCATATGTACACTGCCATTCAAAAGTTTGGGGTCACTTACTCATTCTTTATTATTATTTTTTCTTCACATTTTAGAATACTAGTGAAGTCATCAAAACTATGGAATAATAGAAATGGAATTATGGGAATTAGGTTGTGACTAAAAAATGGGACGCACTTGAATTTTCCAGCACGACAATGACCCTAAGCACAAGGCCAAGTTGACCCTCCAGTGGTTACTGCAGAAAAAGGTGAAGGTTCTGGAGTGGCCATCACAGTCTCCTGACCTTAATATCATCAAGCCACTCTGGGGAGATCTCAAACGTGCGGTTCATGCAAGACGACCAAAGACTTTGCGTGACCTGGAGGCATTTTGCCAAGACGAATGGGCAGCTATACCACCTGCAAGAATTTGGGGCCTCATAGACAACTATTACAAAAGACTGCACGCTGTCATTGATGCTAAAGGGGGCAATACACAGTATTAAGAACTAAGGGTATGCAGACTTTTGAACAGGGGTCATTTCATTTTTTTCTTTGTTACCATATTTTGTTTTATGATTGTGCCATTCTGTTATAACCTACAGTTGAATATGAATCCCATAAGAAATAAGTGAAATGTGTTTTGCCTGCTCACTCATGTTTTCTTTAGAAATGGTACATATATTACCAATTCTCCAAGGGTATGCAAACATTTGAGCGCAACTGTATCTATCTATCTATCTATCTATCTATCTTTTTTCTGCAATTTGTATGAATTTATTTGATAAATTAAAAAATGTCAGAACCTCCTCGATTTACAGAATTTTCTCAAGTGCATAAAACTTTTGCACAGTACTCTTGTTTAAACATTATTTAAAAAATGTCTGTCCAAATCCCACATCTAAAGTGCTAATCTGAGTTATAACTTAAAAATAAAGGCAAAGGAAAAATGAATTTAATGCAGGTCTGTGTGTACACATATATAGATGAGAGAACCTGTGCAAACCTTTGAGAGCTAAACAACACACCAAGACAATTATACCGTTCAGGTATCCACACACATATGATCACAAAGCCCTGTCTGTATGCTTGATTACCACATACATGGACATTGTATAGGAAATAGAGCTTAACCTCTCCTGTCCCCATTCACACACAAACAATTACGCACACAAAGTATACTATGGGTCTTAGTGTTCTGAATTGGATCATGACGTAGGGCAAGCATTTCATTCCAAAGAGTGATCTTACATAAGAAAAATACACACATATGCTCTGAATAAGTCAAGAGCATTTTTTTTTTTTCTTTTTACAAAGACTGAACCCAGGGACTTGCAACCTTCTGATTATCAGCCAAGATCCACACACACTGAACCAGACCAGCCACAGCTTTGTGGTGCCATTACACAACAAGAGATACTGATAAGAGATACTACATACACAAGAGCACTGCAATGGTTTTGAATAAGAAGCCACTAATAGAAAAGTTCTCCCGATATGTCTTGAAAATAATCTGTGCCAAATTTGTTGAGAATTGGCAGAAGCAAGATGCCGCTTCAGTTCTGATTGGTATATTAATGGTCAAATTTGTTGGCATGTAATGGGAAAATGGTTTGGAATATGCTAATCTTTTTTTTTTTTTTTTAACTTTTTGACCAGATTGATCGCACTGTGAATTTTACAACAGTGGTTTGAAAGTTCAGCTGCTGAAATCCATCTGTGCTTCCCAAAATTTTAAGCACTGCCCCCAGTGTCTGAAGCTGTAAGTGTTGTTGAACACATGGGCACATGTGAGCTCCAGTTTCCAGGTGAAATGTCTACAGAGTGGTGCCAAAAGCAAGTAGTACTTTTGTTGTAAATGATGTAATGCAGTCAACATGAACACATATTGTATTAACTCTACCCCCAACACAAACCCAAAAACCTAACCGTCAGTGGAATAAAAATGCAATTTTAGAGCGAAAATACAACCTACCAATCACGCTCACAATTGTTGATGTGAACGCGATTACTTCCTTGTTTCCGTGCAGCCAAAATCTGTGTCTTAGAAGTTGCTAGTGCAACACACTATCAGCAGCACTAGAGGGAAAGGTGAACACATCTGAATTGATGCAAAAAAGTCTGATAGGGAATGCCACTTGTCAGTAATTCAGCTAAATGGGGTTGATTTCATGTTGCAAGAATATTCTTATGTAAAATGTTGATTTCCTGTGTAATCATGCTGTTTAGACAGCTGGGTATTCATTGACTAGTGAAATGTGAACCATTTGGTTTATCAAAATCTTGCAACTTTAGGCCAGCATAGTCTCAGGATTATCTGACACAAATTTGCTCAAGCTCTGATGAAAGCTGTGGGATGCGTTAAAAAAAAAAAGGTGGTTTGAAAATCCAAGGTGGTGGCCAATAAAGTGGTTGGGAACTGAAGTGAGATTCATTGAACATGGCATCAGCCAAGGAATCAGATGACGTAAGAATTGTGTTTTTTTATTTAAAAAAATTATAAATAGACAAAAGAGTCCAAATCCAAGTTTGCGCTTATGGTTGCTCTCGAAGGTTTGAGTGAGAGAAACTAAAACTTGTCAGACTGCTGTTCAATCCCTCTGCAATGATTGTGCCAATTTCACAACGTTTAACCACATGGTTCAATCTGCTGCAATTAACTAACATAATGGAGGTAGAATAATTAAAAAATAGACACAATAAGTGCCTACACACCTTCAGTGCGTGGCCCCTGATAATATACACTCTCTCTATCAGGAAAACTTGTAGCTAATTTACCTTGGCTGGGTGTTCACCGCTATCTCTAAATGGTTTGTTTCCTTCATAACTGGAGTTGCGTGTGATGTGGATACGTGTATTCAGCAGTTGTATTATTTCAAGGCGAAGTTTGATAGGAAGTATAGATCTGAGACAGAGGCAGTATGCAGTATTTTTAACATGCATATTTATAACACAGAGCCTCAATTATGGCAGGTTACACTATGTAGCTCCCACACACAAACACACACCATACACACCCTTACTTGCAAACTTTCCATCTCTGACAGATGGTTGTAGAAGATGCAGCACTACTGTGGCTACCCAAATTGGTTCCTAAAATTGCTAATATGCCTGGTTTAAATGTTCTTCTCCAACATTAGATCATCATTTGATGAATCAATGCTGCCATGATGATCAATAGACAAAGTACCAAAACATCTCTTGTAAACAGAATTTTGTTCACTTGAAGAAAAAGCACCATACTGTATGGAGATGATTCCAGTGTGTGCATGTAGCTAGACATTTGGTGTGCTTGAAGGAAAAGCTGCTAATTGTTTGGTGTTAATTGCACTACACATGCAAGATTTTTAGTGTACTTGAGGAAACAAATGCAGATTCATTTGTTATGATGCCACAGGGCAGGTATAGCTGGACATGTACTGTAGTGTACTTTAGGTAAACAGTGCAGATTGTTTGATTTTGATTCCACTGCTCACGTGTAGCAAGACATTTAGTGTACTTGATGTAAAAGGCAAGTTCTTCTTGGTAATGATGCCACTGTGCAGAGATATCTGAACATTTTGTTTTTTTGTAAAAAAATGTGTTTGTTATTTGGTAACGGCGCCACAAGGCATGTGTGGCTGGACATTTAGCGTGCTTAAGGTAAAAGCAATGTTCTGTTTTGTAATGATGCCATTGTTTGAGGGGACAATTTGTATACTTTGTTGATAGTGCCATATGACACGTGTAGCTAGACTTTAGTGTACTTGGGGTAAAAGCAGTGTTTTTTGGTAATGATGCCACTGTTGTCCATGTGTAGCTGGACATCAAGTATTACTGAGGTAAAAGCCACAGATAATTTGCTGATGATATCACACGGCACGTGTAACTGGATATTTAGTGTTCTTGGGGAAATGCTGCATATTTTTTTATATGTTGATTCTACTGTACACATTTAGCTAGAAGTTTAGTCTACTTTAAATGCACGTTTTTTTTATTTTTTATTTTATGGCAAAGCCACTGCGCACATAGTTGGACATTAAACTGATTGTTTGGTGATAATGTCACAGGACACACAGTTGATCATGTCAGATGGTAGTACACATTTCTAACACAAAGTGTGACAGCTTACAATAAGTTAGAAGTAAAAATCCCATTAATTTTTTCCATAGACAAATAGATTTTTACTGATAATTTCAAACCTTTAAAGACAGACCTACTGTTAGCTTTAAGGTTGTTTAATCGATAGTTTATGCTTCTGTTGAAGCCATAAATCTGCGTTATTTCAACTTCATTGTTTAAAAGTTGTGTTTAATAGTGGAGTTCCAGGTGATCAGCTACATTGCCCATGGTCCAGCAGAGAATGATCCACCAATCAGAGAACTGCGGCCAACAAAGCCCACCAAACAACCCCGGAAGCGACCACCACTCACATGATGCACTGTAAATGCCGCAAATGAGTCATTCTCCCTTCACCCTCAAACTATTTATATATTTGTATATATATCAGAATATTTCTAAATTAGCATAAACTATATAGTTTCTATACTTGTAATAAACAACATAAAGCAATAGTTTTATATATTTCCATCGTTTTATATTTGATTACTTCATTCGCAATTCTCCATGGGATTGTAGTTTTTGCCCTTGTGAAAGACGGTAAATACATAGTCTTGTAGCTTTGTCTTTCTGTCAGATTATAAAATACTTTTTTGCTTCAAATCAAAAGCAGTGTTGTGATTAACCTCGGAGCTGGTTGTTTTGTTTCATAGATTAGATCTCTTTTATGAAAGATTTTATAAAAAGTCTTTGGAAGAAATGAATGGAAAAAATACTTCCAGAACCCAGACGGCTGAAAAAGTGGGCAGGCACTGCTTTATTTATAAATGTACTGTAGCTATGCAGACCTACATTGTACCATTCACTGTACTCTGTTTCAAATTGAATGAGTATTTAGTTGTCTGATCTGATAAATTCATTCAATATTGGATTATAATGTTTTTGTGGCTGTCCCACAAGCATTAATGTCGAGCCCTTACTGATCTATGAGACAACTTCAAGGAAGCTTCATTTAAAAAAAAAAAAAAAACACTGTATATACGAGGTGGTGGAAAACTGCAATTTCGCCAGTGGCCCTGCAAAAGTCTGAAAAGAACAAGACTGAATGTCCAGTTAAGTATGTGAGGCAATTAAACACTCACTAAGCACTTTATTAGGAACACCTGCATACCTACTGTACTTATTCATGCGATTATCTAATCGGCCAATCGTGTGGCAGCAGTGCAATGCATAAAATCATTCAGATACTGGTATCTTAATGATTTTATGCATTATGTTAATGTTCACATCAATCATCAGAATGGGGAAAAAAAATGTGATCTCAGTGATTTTGACCGTGGCATGATTGTTGGTACCAGACGGGACAACAGCCTCTAGAATTTACTCAGAATGGTGCCAAAAACAAAACAAACAACCAGTGAATGGCAGTTCTGTGGAAGGAAATGCCTTGTTGATAAGAGAGGTCCATAAAGAATGGCCAGACTGTTTCAAGCTGATAGAAAGGCTACGGTAACTCAGATAACCCCTCTGTACAATTGTAGTAAGCATAATAGCATCTTAGAATGCACAACATGTTGAACCTTGAGGCAGATGGCCTACAACAGCAGAAGACAATGTTGGGCACTTTATTAGGGCCATAGTGTTCTTAATACAGTGCTCAGTGAGTGTATGTGTGTGTGTGTGTCAGCAGTGTTCGTCACAAATGCTGGGCAATACCATATATCACATTATTATCAGTATGTGAGGCATGTTATGAGTTTCTTACATAACCTGGAGATTGGGCCTTCCATGCACACACAAACTCCCAACTACCATATGACAACAGATCAAAGCAACAGGAATGCTGTCATGGGGGTGTGTTTAAAAATGCCCTGTAAACAAAGACGGACAAGGTGAATTCCTCAGCTATGAGAGTTTTAACTATGGACTACAGCGTGCCAAAGGTCTTTTGCTGCATCACGATGAAGTGTTTGTGAGTGTGAGAAAGAGCAATAAATACATATACAGTCATACACAGTATGTTAATCCATTCATCTAACAATTACATAAATACAGTGTACATTTATGTAAAGAGAGTGAGTGTCTATATGCGGGTATATGTATAAGTTGGTTGTGTTAACATGGGCAGGATTTGGTGTAACCTGTTACATGTATATTAATATTTATGTTCTTAACAGCTATCCTCCGTTTACAAGTGTGACGTACATTACAGTGTAAATATAATTTGACAATAATAAAAACAGATATGTAGTACCCATATGCATTTGACACAATGATAATTAATCAGGACCACACATAAACACTTCCCTGATTAGAGATGCCCAATGAAACCCTTTTCAGCCTGTGACCCGTATCTGAAATCCTAAAATCCCAAAATGGAACTATTATATTTAAATGGTTTGTTGTAAACGAATCATTTATTATCATATGCAGGTATTATGATTTAAGTTAGACTTTAAGTGAAGGTCTTATTACAAAGTCATCACAGCAACATTATGATGCTTTCATATTAATATAGTAAATTAAAAAAATACCACTTTTATTAAACACTAATACACACACAATATGAAGTATTCAAACACTATTTGAACAGTGCTACTTAATGAACTTAAAGAACCTGAGATTGTATTCTCTAATGTGGTTTGATCGCCCCCTAAAGGAAAACTCAGTACGTCTCCAATCAGATCACAAATGTAGGCCTAAATTAATTTAAATTTCTTTAGAGGTATCTGCATGAGTTTGTGCATGCAATAATTACAGCTGTACAATCAGTTCTTTTTTTTTTTTCTAATTGTGTAGATAATTCAAGACCTATGGGAAGCCTATGTATGAGTAGATATATACAGTATTTGTACATTTGTACATCACAATGTGCAAAGATCAGCAATAAAAAGCTCAATTTGTCTTGAAGAAACAAAGAATAAAAAAAACTTCACCAACTGAACTAAAAAAATTCTACAAATAAATAAATAAATAAATAAATTAAACACTGCCCTCTGGCTTCAGCCTTTAGAAGTACAAATAATGTCCTAAACTTTAAAAGTGATCACCCAAAAATGAAAATTCTGTCATCCTTTATTCATTATTACATTGTTCAATACCTGTATGACTTTCTTTCTACATGTAAACACAAAAGGAGATGTTAGCCATAAAGTTAGCACTGCATCAATTTACCATACAAATAAGTAAATTATGACCGAGGCTGTCATTCTGCCTAAAATCTTTTCTGTTTCAAGGAGGAAAAAGTCAAAGTGGTTTGGAACAACATGATGGTGAGTCAGTGATGACAGAAATTTAGTATAATACTAGGGTGAACTATCTCTTTAAATTCTGCAACACACAAAAGCCAAGATATCTTCAGAAAATTAAAATTCACTAATTAGTATTGATTTTTATTTGATCTGCAAAGTAAATTAGTTGTTTTTATGGTGTCTTCATATCGCCATCAGCATGTGAGGAATTTTACGTTTTAAGTGAGGATTCCTGCATTGGCCCCCTGTGTAGTGATTAAGTATCGAAGATGAAGTAACTGCTTTGCGTCTTTAGGTCCATTACATGAATCTATGTGTGTGTGTTTTGGGGGAAATGCTCTTTCTCCATCTGGGTTAAATGACACCTGGAATTCCTATTAATACCCAGACAACAAACATATGCTCCTGAAGTAAAACAAGCATATCTCCGCACACAGACACACACATACACAACAGTATGAGTGAGTGTTAGAAAGATTGGTGTTGAACTTCTGAATGAACACACTGTCCTTTGAGACAACACTGAAAGACATGTTTATGACATCCTGTCTTGTTCCACCCTGTATTATAACTAAAAAAGCTCTCCTTTTCTGTGTTCATTCATCCATCCATCTGCAGTGTCTCCAGCTCTCTTTCTTGCCCTGCTTAACATACAAAAAAATACTCTAGTACATTATGGGACAGGTAGCATGTCAATTTATTTAAGAGCCTCTGTTTTCTGTTTACGTTCATGGAAAAACATTTTAATACACTTGTGTGCACACACATCGACTGTGTTAAAAAGTGGTAAAACCACTTGATAAATGAATGATAAATGCATTAGTTGTAAACATCTTATAACATTGTATGTTATTACAATGTTATTACAATAATTTGCATTTATTACCTTCCTTTAGTCATGGATGTGTTCTGAGTTACTATGAACACAGACAAACTTTAAATCAGATTCAGATGTAAAAAGTCAAATTAAAATAGTCCACGATAAGAGCTAGAGGTTTTTAATGCATTAATCATACACTGAACATATCAACACTTGGTGATGAAAATAACACATGCCACTTTGTATGTGCTAACTGGCTAATTCTCATCTAATAGAGAATTAGAAGAATTCAGGAAGATGAGATGAACTTTCTTTTCTTTACACAAATTGCTGTAAGAGCTAAAATCGTACTACCCTCTGCAGGCTAAAACAGGTACCGTCAACACTGCTGAAATGGTCTTAAAAATAACAACAAACATTACTGTGCACATAAAGAAGCTTGAAAATGAAAAATACTTAGTCAAATGGCAATAAATAAATACATAAAGTAAAATACATAACAAATGTATACGAGAACCCCAGCACAAAAGCCAGGAACGAGAACGAAATACAGGTATGGGTTTGACAGTTCATAGGAATGCTTGAGTGATATTCTTAAGTTTTTATTGAATCACAAGGGGGTGCTGTGGCTCTAAGGATCTGGGTGGGGGGGCCGACCAGTGGTAAGATTCATTCTGGCCACCCCCACGCTACCATGCAATACAAGCCAGAGGCATACACCCACCCTTACGCACACATACACACCCTGAAGTAAAATTGGGCTGTTTTATTTAATTTTCCTCAGGGAGATTAATGTCAGTCTTGCTTTGTCCTGCTTCTCTCTTTTATAACACAAAAAAGGAAAGAAATGAGTCCAAGCACTATGCAGCCCAGATGTGCCTCTCTAGACACATGCCCTCTCCGTCTTGATTTCCTCTCCTCACTCCGTTTCTCTCTATCCATTTCTATCTTGCACTCCATCTGTCCTTTTACACCCTCTCTCTTACCTTTCTTTCTTCACAAAAATCTTTCTCTTCTATCGTGAGAACAGTTCCATGAAACACAAAAGCCCTGAGAAAAAGATTGTTGTGTTATTTCTCAATACTTTCTGTCCTGATTTCAACTCAAACAAACTCAGTAACATTCTCACAGTTTGAGATACATGTTGATGTTTATTTAAGTGAAGAAAGTGTGAGAAATTTCATAAATGACTGAGTGTCTTTGGGAAACAGAGATCAGATAGATTTTCTTAAACTACTTTACAAACGAGGAAGTTTTACATTTGCATAATCAGTGACGAGCGCGTTTCTGAGGTTGCATTTTTCCCACTAACATTACATTTTTACTCCACTGATGCACTCTTAGAAGAAAAGGTTCTATATAGAACCCCAAAGAACCTTTTTTTCTAAGAGTGTGGTTAGGTTTGAGATTTGGGTTGGAAGGGGGGTTGAATTTATAAAATATGCAGTCTTCAGCTGAAAACAGCTCACTTCACAACTCTCTTTTGGCACCCCTCTGTGGACATTTTGCCAGAAAATGGAGTTTACACGTGCCCATATGCTCAACAAAACACTTACCGCTTTGGCCACTGGGGGCAGTGTTTCACATTTCAGTAAGTACAGATTGATTTTAGCTAACGTCAACCCACTGTTTCTGATTTCACTGTGAGATCAGCCTGATTTTGCTATAGATCCAAATGCATATTACTTAAGGATCTGACCATAATTTCTCTCAATAAAAATTAGACTTTAAATTCATCTTGTTTTGCCGGCTGCAAGAATTTGTCCTATCTGCTTTTGTATAACAACAGGAAAACACCACAGGGTTTACACACTTCTTGACCAATTAATTTCCAACTCGGTTCTAATGACAAGTCATTATAATGTAACAAGGTGGTGAAATCGTTAGAAATCGTATGAGTTGACTTTTACTCCCAAAATAAAGTAACAAATATAGTTTAACCCCTAAAACAAACCTAAACCTAGACATAAAGTCTAACCCCTTAGCTAAACCCAAAATCTAATCATGATTTTAATAGTTTTTTAATATTTAGTAATAGTGTACCACGGAAGAAAGAAAACACTGGGGTTTGGAACAAGACAAGGGAAATGTAATCGTTGTTATTAACATGAATCAGTCATTAGTATTGTTCCAATCTTTTAACTCCAGTTTTGAGTGGACTCAAACACTAAAAAACAAAAATGAGTATGAACTTTTTAAGTTTGGACACTGTTGACCTATTTGAAGACATCTCTGCAGCACACATCAGTAAAGTGAGTGAATGTGTGTAATCAGACATGATGTACTAATTAGCCGATGAGGGCTGTGAAGTGTGTGTGTGTAATGTGATCTGAGGCTGAATCCTCTGGCTCGGCCTTGAGTATAATGTTCATGAGTGAAATGTGAACTGCACTCTCTATGTTTTCATAAGAGAGTATGTGTGTGCATATGAATGTGTATGCTATGATGACCCCTGCTAGCTGAAATGAAATATGAACATGGGTAAGAGCAGGGGCTCTCTCTCTGTGTGCGTGTGTGTGTGCGAGTTCCCTGGAGTAAGACATGAAGCATATTTAGGGTGTTGTCATCAGGATTTTGCAGGGCTATTCTGTAGGACTAGACTCTGGCATTGCTAACAGATTTTTCACCAATATCCAGCATGAATTTCTGCCTCACTGCTAAACCAAACCACACACAAACACCCTCAATCCGCATGAGATGAACATCATTTTATCCATTATGTTTTGATGACATGGCAGGTTAAAAATGTTCAAAGTTTGCGTGGCCTTCTCTGCGTCAGAAAAACAAAACATGGTGTTAGAGGTGGAGAAATGTTTACATTATAATTAAATATTTCCTTAATGAGTACTGATTAGTTGTGCACTATGTAAAAAACATTTTTTCAACTTTAAAACATACAAGAATAGTTCAGTCAAAAATAAGAAATTCTGTCATCCTTTCTTCACCCTTATGACATTCCAAACCTGTATGACTTTATTTCATCACTTTCAGTGCATGCTGACAGTCCCTATTTAACATATCGCGGTTTGGAATGACATAAGGGTGAGTAAATGAAAGCATTTTATTTTTGGGTGAACTGAATTGTCTGCCTTTAATTTCAATTAATTTGTGAGCATGGCTATTTTAATGATGATCTTTTTTTAAACTAATGATTACAAATAGATAATATATTGATTTAAACTCTAAATCCACTCAGACACCGGCTTGAAACCAGGTGGTAAATTTATTTAAATAACAGTAATTTAAGTGTATCTATATGTCAGAGTAGTGTGAATGTTTTCCATCAGTCCTGTTTACATTTTTTACACCCACATAAACACACACTTGTGTGCACAGCCCCATACACTCCACTTCAAAACCACATCTTCACAAAACCCTGAAATACAGGATCTATCTCACCGCAGGTAAGTGCGTCTTTCATAAACACTCTTCACTTGCCGTTTACTCTCCCCATTAAGACTCTGGTGAGAGAGGCCGCATTGAGGGTGTCACCAAATAGGTGAAAAACCATTTTTTGTCCAAGAAAGAGAGAAGACTATTTACTGCACACAGTGTCTGAGAATGTACAGCAATCCCCCATCGTTTTAGACTTTGCATAAAATATTGCCGAAAAAAAGTTAAAAAAAAAAAAATTCTTTTTTTTATTTAGTCTGTTATTTTGATTTTTCGGTAACACTTTACAATACATTAGGTATCATGAACTAACAATTAACAATATATTATTTACAGCATTTATTAATCTTTATTAATGTTAGTTAATAAAAATACAATTGTTCATTGTTAGTACATGTTAGTTCATAATGCATTAACTAATTGTAACAGGGTTAGGATGGGCAAGGAGGAGGCGGGAACCGGCTGAACAGTCAAAGTAATATTTTAATTTAAACTTAAATATCTGGCCTCGCCTGCCGGCAGGCTTTTCCCCACCTCTCTAAAGCTGGGGAGGGGGACAAGGGGAGAAAAAAAAAAAAAGGAGAGGGAAAGGGCAAGGCGAGAGACAGTGAGAGAGAGAGAGGAGAGAGAGAAAATAACTTGCTCGCGGTTCCCAGACACGCCGTCGCCTGGTCCTCGATCACTCCTCCACCCTCTGGCGGACGACAGCCGCTCCTCCCCGGACAGACCGGAGCAAGTCCTCTGACCCCTGGCGGATGGAATGCCCCTCCACGTTCTGGCAGCCGGTAGGGAGCCCCTCTGCCCCTGGCAGCGGCTCCACTGCTCCAGACTGCCGGCAGCGAGCCCCTCCACCCCTCGCGGATGGCGTCCGTTCCTCCACGTCCAGGCGGCCGGCAGCGATTCCTCTGTCCCCCAGCGGACAGCCGCGGCTGCTCCTTTGGGCAGATGGCAGTGGCGAGGACTCCATGACAGCGCATCCCTCCTCCCTCCCGGGTTTCGGCACCAATGTAACAGGGTTAGGATGGGCAAGGAGGAGGCGGGAACCGGCTTAACAGTCAAAGTAATATTTTAATCAAAACATAAACGCACACAAGGCAGCTTTGTGTGGCTCTCTCTCTCTCGAACTGCCGCATCCCACTGCACTTATCCCTCTCCTCGGCTGATTAGCCCGATTGGGGGCCGGGCGTGCGTAGTCACGGCCCAGCCCTGCCCTCCTCCTCGTCACATTAATTTAAAATTGTATTAGTATATGTTGAAATTAACATTAACTAAGATTAATAAATGCTTAATAAGTATTGTTCATTGTTAGTTCATGTTAACTAATGTTGTTAACTAATGTTAACAGGGCTCTAAAAACACACTGTGAGTTATTGCAAATACAAAAGTATTAAATTGAGTTTCATAGTAGTGTTTGCCAAATCAATGGAGAGTTGGCATTACATCTTTATGGTGTTGAGGGAGACAGAGGAAGGGAACAGAAAGATGGAAGATGGCAACCACAAGACATACTTTCTTGGGGAAATGTGTGAAAATGCGCTTGTGAGTATCAGCATCACAGAGTAGATGGATCAAAGAGCCACAGCAGCATCCGCAGGCAAGAGTCATTAATTCCTGACCATGGGGAGGACAGACAGTGGTCTGATTGATGAAAAGACATGATTAACATTTGATCTTTCCTCTGTGTGTACGTTTGAGAGAATCAAAGATAGATAATGAGTATGTATATTTGTGGTTATGTAAGTTGAATGATGTAGGACTAAATGTAATGTAATGTGAACTTTCTGATCAGATTTATAAACAATGAAAGTTAAGAGTGCGTGCAAGTACAGGTTTATATAAAAAAAAAACAGGTCTTAAGGCTTATTGACATGAAGTCTGAAATTTTGTCACAACAAAACTTAAAAACGACACAATGTATCTCTATGAACTTTTTCATACAGAGCCAGAAAATGTGAACAGCAATAATTTGATATGTTGTTTTTGGACAGTACTTTTTATTGTTGTTGGTTTTTTGTTGGGATGCCAAACAACTCTGATGTAAACTTTTGGGTCAAATGTGATCACACAGGAAGTCGGCATGTTGTTTCCGAGAGTTCCGGTACCCTAGGATCGGCCACATTGTGCCGACTCGCCAACAAAGGCATCTCCGATTAGATATGTTTACACCAGCTCTAGCGTCTATATGCCTTCCCCTGTGGTGTGAACAGAATCGCATCACTTCAGTAGTGTTTAAGATCCGGGTTCAGTGCCCAGTTGCATAAAGCACCTTAAATGAATAGTTTACCAAAATGAAAATTTTATGATAATTTACTCACCCTCAGGCCATCCAAGATGTATATGACCTTTCTTCATCAGAACAGGATTTAAGATTTTTAGAAAAGTTTCCCAGGTTTCCATTGCAACCAATGCAAGTGAATGGACACCAAATTTTGATGGTCCAAAAAGCACACTTAGTCAGCATCAAAGTAATTCACACGACTCCCGCTGATCAAGTAATGTCTTCTGAAGTGAATCGATTCGTTTTTGTGAAAAACTAATCACTAATAAAATGTTATTAGGATACTTTTCTAAAAATCTTAAATCCTGTTCTGATGAAGAAAGAAGGTCATATACATCTTGGACGGCCTGAGGGTGAGTAAATTATCAGCAAATTTTCATTTTTGGGCAAAGTTTTTCCCTTAAGTGTAACACTTAAGGCGTTATTTCCCCTTAATTAAGGGAATGACTTAAGGATGTTGCATATAATCCCTTAGACACTTCTCTTAGGTAAGGAAAACCGTTAATGGTTTTACTACAGTGAGCCAGGTTTTACCATAACAAAATTCTACTGTTACCATGGACATGTTCATCATGTCCCTACCACGGATCTATGATATAGACATTTGAGCAATTTTAACACAAAGAATACTTTAACTTTTTACTGTTTTTTATTTTCATTTTAGTGACTAATAGTGCCCGACCGATATATCGTTCGGCCGATATTAGCCTTTCACTGATATATCGGTATCTGCGTATATTTTACTGATATGCGCCGATATGAAAAACTTTTTTTCAGAACATATAATTCAGAAAACAATGCTTTAGAATTGGTGTCATTACGTAGTTTGTCCAGCAGAGCATGCTCCGTCTCCATTGTTTACAGAGCTGAGCTGACGGTGGCTCAGCAGACAGGGCGGAGTTGAGCAATGTGTCGGTAAGTTGCTAACTAGTTTGTGAAATACATACTGGAAACTTAATAAACAATGACCCCATCATTTTCCCTTTTCAATATTACTAATATAACGTTAACCTTGTCCCTGACAACCATGTCACTCATGTCTGTTTACTGTTAGCCAGCTATAGTTTGTCAGTGCAGTCAGTAATGTAGCAGATTGAAAGGTAAGCATAAGAGCATCTTTTTGCAGCTCAGCAGACAATGATGCAGTTAGTGGATTGTGTCTGCTGAGTGTTGATTTCATGCTACGCTGTTACCTAGTTGGTGAGACGCAATGCTGGAAAGTAAAATAAACAATGTCTGTCTTTTACTCTCTGTGACAAAGCTTATAGCTAACTAGCTAATCATGTAGCTACTTTCATTGCTTGCAGCTGAGTGGAAGCTAATGTGTAAACATGTATTCACCAAACTGTTTTGTTCAGGATTCACAGTTTGGTACCCCCTTCAACCGAACAATTCCAATTCTTCAACTGGTTCTGTAAACTTAGCCATTTCTCCTTTTTTAGAAACCTTGTAACTCTTAGCCAACACTTAATGTGAAGTTTTTCTACCTTTAAAGTTTACTTAGGAAAATGGCAGTAATGGGGCTTTATGCAACACTTTAGGGAATACTTAAGTAAAAAATAAATATTTAAGGGAAATTGTAGGGGATTATGATATTTTACCTATAAAGACCCGTGAAACTTAAGGGTTGTTTTCTGCAACACCATTAAATTTAAGGGAAACTTTAGAGCAATCTTAAGGGAGAATTTCACTTAAGGTGCTTTATGCAACCGGGCACATATCCCATGTTGAAACCAGGAAGTAATCACGTTCGCAAAATCAGTGACAAGTGCAATTTTGAGGTTGCATTTTCCCTTTAACATTACATATTTAGTCTACTGATGGTTACGTTTAGTTTTGAGGTTTGGATTGGGGGGTACCGTTTATAAAATATGCATTTCTCTTCACTGTATTACTGCCTGTACAGCTGAAAATAACTCGCTTCACAACTCGCTATGAGGCATTTAACATCAGTACAAAAAGAGAGAGAAACAGAGAAAAGAGCTACTGTTGGCTGGTTTTAAACAAAAATGCCATTTACTCTAGTTGAAATTACATGCTTCAATTAAAATAAGCCATCAAAACATTTACAGTTAATTGTTTAGTATTTTTGAAACCTGGCAGAGAAAATGAGTAGTCCTACAGTGTTTGAATTAGAAAGGTCTGATATTGTCTACTACCAATACTGGCATTATCATAAAAATACAGATGATTAGAATATGAATATGGTCTCTGATATACATTCCCTAAAATTATTATTACGCTTGTAAACGTATGATCTTTTTGTCATTAGAGTCTTCTTAATAGAAGCACAAACAACACACAAATGGTTGTACTGTACACATGAAGACATGGCATATGATGGGCTAATGGTCAGCAAGTCTGGGTGCTAGTGTGTAGCTACAGTATCTACTTCTATAACCTCTTCCCTGGCATGACAAATGATCCTCGTGCTAAATGTTTCAGGATGACATCTACATTTCTTTGGTACATCATTTTTAGCAGTAATATAAATGGCTCTGAGGTCTAATGAATATTTATTAAACTAAATGTTCTGCATGGTCTCAAACTCACAAAAAGTTTTGCACAAGTATACACGGACAGTCGTGCACACACTTAATGAAGGACAGACGTTGTCAGCAGTTTTCTCCTGTTGCTTGCAGCTCAAAGACTACTGACACACAGGTTCATGGCTACTTTAAAATTACAGGTAAAACACTAGCACAGAAACATCTACACACACACACACACACACACACCAAAACACAGCAAAAACAACACACTCCGGCAATGCTCCGAGCCTGATGGATAGAGGGGGTAAAAACATTTTATAAAACATTTTAAGCCTTAGCCTAAGGCAGTTAAATTTAATGAAGGGGGTTAGAGAAACAGTGTGCACACAAACACACCATCATGCCCTGGGAAATTGGTTCTACTGGCAATTCTGGACAATAGACAGTGTCCCATGACTCTAAGCTGCCAGTGAGATTCTGGGTTGAGAGCTGGTCAGCGGATGTGTATCCTAGATTGTGTTTGTGTGTGTGTGCTGAATGGGAACACACAAGCACTGATCTTGTGTTTAGTGAGAGAGTATACTGTTTGTAGAGTCTCCAGACTTTGAACCCGGTTCATCCAGTCAGAATTTGTAATTTACTACTGTTTTTGAGTCTATTGTTTTGAGTTCTGTTACGGCAGCTGTTTTTGCATTGATGCCAGACTTATCATTCCTTTGTTATGAATAATCTTATCTTTTTGGTTTATTCATCTAACTGGTTTGCGTCCATCAAGTTTCAAATAAAAAGAAAAGAACCGAATGAGATAAAGTACCTTTCATTTGTAAATGATTTAATTCACACAACTGCAAGTGTGATATTGCTTTTACACAATAGTTCAACAAACAAGTACAACCCCAATTCTGGAAAAGATGGGACAGGATGGAAAATGCTAATAAAAACAAAAAGGAGTGATTTGTACATTTTATTCACCCTGTGCTGTATTGAAGGCACTACAAACGACACATTATTTGATGTTTTACCTTGGTTGCCGGAAATACAAGTGCATGGCTGTGTGAGCATAGAGTGCGGGTGCTAGACTGGCCTGCCTATTTCCAATTGAGAATGTGTGGTGCATTATGAAGAGCACAATACAGCAATGAAGGCCCCGTACAACTACGCAGATGAAAACAAGCATAATGGATGAAACTTGACAAACTTGTGTCTTCAGTGCCCAAAATATGTAATAAGAAGAAATTGTGATTTTACACATTGGTTAACACTCAACTGTCCCAACTTTTTGGAGCGTGTTGCAATCTTTTTTTATATGAGTGTATATTTAAAAAAAAAAAAATAATAATAATTTAAAAAGATTATTCACAAGGTAAAACATCAAATAATGTTTTGTTGTAGTGCTTTCAATAAAGCACAGGGTGAATAGAATATACGAATCATTCCTATTTGTTTTTATTAGCATTTTACATAATGTCCCAACTTTTTCAGAATTGGGGTTGTAAATAATATTAAATTACTCACGTATCAGACAACATTTGGTCAATTAGTTCTCTACACCACATTCATTTTCTCTTTTGAACTGGTGTTTTAAGCTCTGACCCCAGCTTAGCTGGGATATGTGAAAAAAAGAATTTCACTGTATATGTGCAAATGTATAATATGTGATAAATAAATATAATTATAATTATAATTATTTTATTCATAAAAGAATCAGTGTTTTTTAACTATTTTACGTGAACAAGTTGTTCTTTACTTCTACTGTTTCAGAGGTGAACGACTCAGTGGTGTAAAAGAATCAGTGTTTTTAAAAAAATATTTTAAGCGAATAAATCTTTCTCGTTCACTTCCATTGTTTCAGTAGTGAACGACTCACTACTGAAAGAATCACAGCCTGATCTCATGACATTTATGTGACCATGGCAACATTTTTGCAGATGAAAATGACATGCTGTATAACATGTTTGGCTGCAGTTTCCCATTGAAATGTCCAGAGGGGGGCTGAAAAGATGTTGTAACCAAACGAGGTGAATTTGAGATGGATGTTTTAATGAGTGAACGTACCTCCCAATCTAAAACTTTAGCCTAAACCTAACCAAATGTGTTCAAAAAGATAAATGAGAGGTGAAAACAGACATCCTTACCCTTAACCAACACCCTAATCCTAACCAATAGTATTTTAAGATACAAAAGCGACATGAAAATGACACTTTCTGAAGGTCATGATTTCATGTTGCTTCTATGACACTTTCATCTCATGTGTCAGCTTGCGTTCTTGGTCAGGCTTGTATCGCGGGCTCCAAATTCAAAGTCCAACACTCTATCAGGTGAGCTACTGTGTAAGCTAATCATGTTGTAATAAGTGTGTAAATGTAGGTGGGTGTGTAATACAAGCGTTAAAATGTATTGTTTTTCAAATGATACATTATACTAATAGTGTACTGATATAATAAATAATGTTCGGTGTAATCTGATTACATTTTGCGGTATGCAGTAATGTAATGTATTACTTAGCAAAATTAAGTAATCTGATACAGTTACAGACATGAATAAAAGTTCCTTGGATTACACATTTATTGCTAAGACAATAATATTAATTAAGTAGAATGCATTTTAAAATGTATTAAGTTCCTATGTTGGTACTTTTGTGTGTGTTGCTGTGTCAGCTAATGAGCATGCGCTCTAACAAACCACCATGGCATATAGAGGACACTTATTGTGATGATGGCAGAAGAGTGAGCCGTGTTACTATGGATGCAGTGGAGTGTAGTTGTTTATTCAAATTGAAAATGAAAGTGAAGCGTTTCAAGTTTTCATGCGCTCACAATCAATCTCAGCGAGCTCTGTATCAGCATGCTCCCAGCCCTGGCTGGAGGAGAGAGGCAAGCAAGGATGGGCCGCTGACAAATCCACCTCAAATCTCCACGCTCTACCCCATCCTCACGCGCCTCCCTCGTGTGTCCCTCTGCAGCTGCTGCGGAAGGAGAGGGGATCGGTTTCGGGTGTATATGGAAAACAGCGCTTGTTCCCGTCTGACAGTGGGATATATCGCTCACAAGGTGGAAACATCTGCAGAACGGCGTCTTGAAAAAGACGTCGCTAAGCAAATTGCTTTTTATGTTCTTTATGTACTGTACACAATAAAACACAAACACAATGCTATAGCATTACAGATGCGCAAGTGATAAAAGATACTCAATTCGTCCGAGCACAAGCAGGGAGATAATCAACACACACATTCTGCACATGTACACACACAAGCAGACATACTGTACATACACACATACATGATGCAACACACAAGCAAACCTGTAAATGCACACCGAAAAGAAACATCAAGCATTCAAATACACAATAGTTTTACTATCAAAGCTGTCTGCAAATGGGTTTTCAGATATGTTTTCAGTTCATTAGTATTCCTTTTCTGTCTTTCACACCAACACAAACACAGGTAAACAAGCTTACTGTACACATACATGCCACACACAGCTAAGAAGGATGTAGATAGTGGACACACACACACACACACATACCTGAAGATACAACTACAGCATATCTGAGATAAGAAAGTTAAGTTGCATTTTTAGAAATGCGTTGGATCTCTTTAGCCTGGTTGCTGTCTTTGTCATATTGCTGTAATTTGGTTAATATTTCAGTCAATATTAAAGTACTAAAAAAGCTATTAGTGTCACATTTGTTTTTGTTTTTTTACAGGTTTGACTGGTTTTAGAAAGTAACTTCAAAGTAATTAGTAATCTAATTACAATTTGTAAAAAAGTAATTAGTAATCAGTAGTGGATTACTTTTTTTTTTTTTTAAAGTAACTTACCCAACACTAATAATAACAACACTGTGTGAGTAATAGAGCAAAAAATAAGAGTTTATAAAGTCATTATCAGCCACTGTACTCATGATTTGTGTGAAAGTGAACAAAACACACAGTTGTTGTAGGGCCACTTGTGAAACTGCAGGGAACTGTACCTGGAGACACGTATAACAAGTTTTGCAAAAATGTATATAGAGTTACGTTTCACTTTGAGACCAGGTTGAAGAATGATTGTTTTTGAACAAATCTTTTACGTGAACAAATTGTACATGATTACTTCTTTTGTTTCAGTGGTGAACGTAGCATTGTTTCAGTAATGAAAAACAAGTCAATGTGTCAATGATTAAATGACTCACTCATAACAAAAAGACATTCGTTTGTCGCCACATACTGGCGTAAATACGCAATCTCCAGAAATGGTCACTGAACGAATCAAAGAATGAAATCAAAATGAACAATGAATTTAAATGCCCACCACTATTTGGAAAGCCACAAACACAGAGAAGTAGAGTGATATAAACAACGAAACATCCCAGTGATGTTGGATGGTACTGTATGTCAGCACCAGTGCCCGACCAATATATCGATATAACTTTTTTCAGAACATATAATGCAGAAAACAATGCTTTAGAATTGGTGTTATACCATAGTTTGTCCAGCAGAGTGCGCTCCGACTCCATTATTTACAGAGCTGACTCTGAGCTGACGGTGGTTCTGTAGACAGGGTGGAGTTAAATGGTGCGGATGTGAGTGGTCTCTTCTCGTTAAATTGCTAACTAGTTTGTGAAATACATACTGGAAAGTTAATAAAAAATGACCCCATCATTTTATATAACTAATATAACATTAACCCTTTCCCTGACAACCATGTCACTCATGTTTATCACATCTGTTTGCTGTTAGCCAGCTATAGTTTGTCAGTGCAGTCAGTAATGTAGCAGATTGAAAGGTAAACATCAGAGCAACTTTTTGCAGCTCAGCAGACAATGATGCGGTAGTGGATTGTGTGTGGTGAGTGTTGATTTCACGCTTTGCTGTTACCTAGTTGGTGAGATGCAATGCCGGAAAGTAAATAAAGTCCATCTTTTACTCTCCTTGGCAATGAACTTATAGCTAACTAGCTAATCATGTAGCTACTTTCACACCTTGTCAGCGTGTAAACATTTATTCACCAAACTGTTTTGTTCAGGATTCACAGTTTGGTACCCCCTTCAACCGAACAATTCCAGTCGTTGCATAAAATGCTATATTTAAAAGTCTGGTTTTCCAGACATTAAAATAGGATACGTAATAAAAATAGATTTAATAAATAGTATATTTGCCCTGTGTAAATAATAATATATAGGAACTGTATCTAAAATAAATGAGGGGTGATACATACTAATACAACAGGCTGGAAAAATAGACAATTATTCATTTTAATATCCTATATGTATGTGTGTATATATATATATATATATATATATATAATTATTTATTTATTTTTTTTAATGTGTTGAAACTTGACACCGGGCGACGCACTCTAAAATGGCACCATTAGATCGGTTTCATGCTGAAGAGCCGCTTAAAAGCACGTTTTTTTCTCTCTCATAAATGCAATGAGTGTAAATGCCAACACCATAATATATGTCGAAAGGACTGATGCCTGTCAACCAAAACATGAGCTCATTGATGTCATTAAATGAGTCTGCTTTTTTATTCCATCAGTTAATCCTGGTCGGAGGCTGCCACATATATTTATTTTATATGTAGAGTTATGTCCTACATTTGGTGAATGGTGCAACGCTTAATTATTTAGTAGTGCATAAATTTTGACTTAGTGCCCATTTATGCCACAACTAGGCTAAGTTGTAACATATGTATAGCTCGTGCAACCGGCTCACACACCTCTAAAGCTGTAGAGGTGTGTGACAATCACTCTTCAGAGTAAAACCTTAAGTACTCTTTTGTTTAAGTCTCTCAGTGGACTGAAGCAGATATAGTGTTCAACAACAGGATTGCTCCTGTTAAAACAGTAGTCAGAATTTACATTGCTTGTTACAATGTAACTACACAATTATTACAAATTAATGACAATGTATTTACTATGTAATTACTTTAAGGAGCTGCTAATAAGCTTGCTTTTAGTATTAATAATATAGTAAATAGATTTTCTGAAGAAATTGAGAGTGATGTTTGCAAATACAAATGTCGCCCACAACTATGCCAAGGTGCTGTTGATGGTTGCCAGGATGTGGTTGCGTAATAGCCAAGTTCTCTATGATATTCTGCTCCCTAGATATAGTGTGTGTCCCTCTTCAATGTAAGTCTAAGGGATTTCTTCATCCCTTTTATTGTCAACCAAATGGCTAGAATTCATTCAGGTATCATTCATGTCTATAGCGCATTAAAGGACAAGCAATTAACCAGTGATGTATTTTTTATATTTAATACCAATATTAAACATGTGCAATGGTAGCAACGACCATTAATTAATTTTAAAAGAAGTATGTGTAACACAGTAGTATGGACACTGTAAAAGAGACAAGATGACAGTAGAGAAGGCAAATTACTGATACTTTTGCCTGGTTGTGAAATTCTGAACACAAAATGAAGTTGAAAAGAGATGTAATAGATTAACAGCTATACTCTAGCACAGAATAATAAGAAGCCTATTTGTATGTGGACATACAAACACTATCTGAGCTGAAGTGGTGAACTCATACACGAACCTTGATGGAAAGCAGCAATGTGGATCAAAGGGTGAAGACCACCTTGTGTGTGTGTGTGTGTGTGTGTGAGTGACAGACACATGAAGAGACAAGGCAGTGGTCCATGTTTGCTCAAGATAAGAATGAAAGATATACTGAAAAGAGAAAGATATAGAAAGAGAGAAAGCTAGGAAAAGAGAGAGAGAGAGATGAAGATCTGGAAAATACACACAAAGTATGTGTTTGCCAGAATGAGGCAGAACAGGCCCCTAACCTGGATATGAAACACCATTAAATGACGACAGTTTATGACCACATAAACAATGGCGTAACAATCATTGTAACTAAGGTGGGAATGTTTCCTCATTTTCATACTCCATTCTTACTGGGAAGTTCACAGATTTTCCAAATCATTCATACAGGAGAAACAATGGAGTGTTAGGGAAAAAGGAGCGACAAATGAGACAGGAAACTTTTAAATTAAGAAAGGCAGTCTGTACTGTTATATACAGTCAACCCCAGCGCTTGGAGCGTGCCATTGTTCAGGTTTCTCATCAGTAAATCTCTGTTGGACTACACTATGTAATATAATAAAATAGCCCCATTACGAACAGCCACACCATTATCAGTGAACAAGTCATGGCAATTAACAATTAAACACTAATCAATCAGTAACCTTAAATAGCTAATTATTAACCATCGGTGCAGAGAGAAGAGCTGATCAAAAGGAAAGAACAAAAAAGGAAAAAAAAAGAAAAGAGAGGGGCAGCTACCCCTGCATAGAATAAAAAGCGGGTAAGAGAGAAAGGGAAAGAAGAGGATAACATGACAATTTAAAGGTGCAGTTAACCCAAAAATAAACATTCTGTCATCCTTTACTCACCCTCATGTTATTCCAAACTTTGGTTAAAAAAAAATATATATACATAAAAAGATGCAATGAAAGTGAACGTTGACTGTGACTAATCTTCTGCCTAAAAATCTGTTTTTGTATTCCACAGAAGAAAGAGAGTCATATGGGTTTGGAACAACAAGAGGTTGATTAACGGATGACAGAATTTTCATTTGTGGGTGAACTTGGTGGATTGGAAAGAGAGGAATGATTGTGCACTGGGACAGCAGAGAAGCAAACAGATACACAAACAGCATAAAAAAAAGGAGGCAGGGTTAGAATGGTAGAATGGGAGGTGAAAAGAAGAGCAGAATATAGGGGCCATTCCCCCCTGGCTCAGGCCATGATTAACACCAGACCTCCAAACAGGAAATGACCCGGCCAACATCGAGCAACGGGAGGCCTTCCATCTGGAGCCCAGTGCTGTGAAAGACTCAAACACACACATCTGAACAACCAGAACAAAACAGTGATAAAAACCAACAGTGATTTCGCCTAAACCAAAAAAGATTACGAAAGTTTGCCATTTTCCCTGCTATTGCCACTCATTACAGAAGTCTAAGAATGGCAGCTATGGGAAATACTGAATTAAATTCCACAAGCTGACAGAAGAGAGAGAGAAAAAAATAGGAACACTGCAAACAGTTTTAAAAGACTCTCCATAAAAAGGCTCTTTGATAAAACAAAGATTGTTCCCATAGCAGAGCTTCACTAGGAGCATGTATGCCATGCACCCACAGCCAACTGAGCAGACAAGACTTTGGAAATATAGTGATATTATTTAGTCAGGCCTCAATAATAAGAACGAATGGCCAAGGCCAGTGTGACAGTGTTTCAGTCCAGCTGGTGTAACTGACACTAGCCTTATCGGACTAGTGCTACACTGCCACTGTGTCTTATACTTGTTGATTAGATAATACATGTGTTTTATGCCTTGCAAACTTGATCTTTTGGATATTTGTGAGGTATTGAACATTGTTTTAGCAAATTCTGCAGATTTAAATATGTCATCAAGATTAAGTTATCTAGTAGCACGAACGGTATAAAGCTGTATAAAGCTCCTAGATCACATATGATGTTCCACAACTCATGTTGTCTGGAGTTCTTTGTATACTGAATGTTCTTGGACAGATATTTTATCAATGTTTTGTCCGTGGAATGATCCAAAAACGCTTTAAACTGCAGTACAGCCCAATGAAGACACTGTAAGTCTATCTGTCACAGCCTCATTGTCATTCCCATTAAAAATGGCACTATGTGAATAAGGTCTATAGTCATGGAAGCATAAGTTAGAATGGGTTGAAAATGATAAACAAATCACTGTAGTAAAAGAGTGTTTATGAATCACTGGCAACAACATCGCCCACCTTCACTGGACCAGACAGGACTGGCAAAAAGTGCTCTTCACTGACGAGTCACAGTTTTGTCTCACCAGGGGTGATGGTCAGACTCGTGCTTATCGTCGAAGGAATGAGCGTTACACTGAGGCCTGTACTCTAGAGTGGGATCGATTTGGAGGTGGAGGGTCCGTCATGGTCTGGGGACGTGTGTCACAGCATCATCAGACTGAGCTTGTTGTCATTGCAGGCAATCTCAACACTGTACGTTACAGGGAAGACATCCTCCTCCCTCACGTGTTACTCTTCCTGCAAGCTCATCCTGACATGACCCTCCAGAATGACAATGCCGCCAGCCATACTGCTTGTTCTGTGCATGATTTCCTGCAAGACAGGAATGTCAGTGTTCTGCCATGGGCAACGAAGAGCCCGGATCTCAATCCCATTGAGCACGTCTGGGACCTGTTGGATCGGAGGGTGAGGGCTAGGGCCATTCCCCCCAGAAATGTCCGGGAACTTGCAAGTGCCTTGGTGGAAGAGTGGACTAACATCTCACAGAAAGAATTGGCAAATCTGGTGCAGTCCATGAGGAGGAGATGCACTGCAGTACTTAATGCAGCTGGTGGCCACACCAGATACTGACTGTTACTTTTGATTTTGACCCCCCCTTTGTTCAGGGACACATTATTCCATTTCTGTTAGTCACATGTCTGTGAAACTTGTTCAGTTTATGTCTTAGTTGTTGAATCTTTTTATGTTCATACAAATATTTACACATGTTAAGTGAAAATAAAAGCAGTTGAAAGTGAGAGGACTTTTCTCATTTCTTATCCAGATGTTTGCACACAGTTATTGGGGACATAAAAGTTTTTGAGACATCAAAGAACTCAAGAAGATTGTATAAATCACTGTTTGGCTGGCAACAAACAACTGAGGGATGGACAGAGTTGATGTTTAATACCAGAAAATGGTGATTGAATGCACAATTGTTGCAATGCTAAGCCAGAGAGAGACGGAGAGAGAAAAAAAGAGGAAGAAAGAGGTTACATCTCTGTAGTGACCCGGACAGACAGACATGCACAGGCGTGTGTCAGGGGCCAGCATGACAGACCCCAAGAGAGGACAAAAAGTCAGTGTGTGTGTGTATTAGTGTGTTGGATTGTGAGCGAGCAATTTTAACTATTCCCAAAGGAGTGAATGTGGACGTGTGTTTGGCTGTGTGTGAGACAGCAGGGACTGTTCCCTCACTCTTGTGTGTATGCATGCGAGTAAGAGTGACCCCTGTGGCTGTGATTACTGTTTAAAGCCACTCTTTGAGCTGCACAGCTTCCTGTCACAAATAAGTGCTAAGTGCATGAAAATACAGTACTATACACAAAAATACACATTTGTTTTCTTATCATGGTGGAGACTTTCTATTAACTTCTACTGTTTTTATACAAGCTAATGATATTTTCTATCCCCTAACACTCACACAAACCTGCAATTTTACATTTTTCAATAAGACCGTTGGCTCGTCCCCAGAATGTAAGGACACACATACACAGAGTTCAAATGTTACTGACATATCCTGCAGGCAGGTGATTGGATGATAAAGAGTCATCAAAACCTCCAATCAGTGAGCTTGTCTGGTTGTGTTTTCTGTCCTGAAGCTGAAAAGTGTTTCATTTCCTTTAATTAAAAAAATAGATTTTTAATTTCCCTCTAATTAAAGCATGACTATTAATTTCCTCTGTAGAAACCAAGAGCAGACACAAGCCACTGTCATCAAATATATTTGCACACACACTGAAATTAAAGCAATAAAAGAAATGCAAACTGGAAAGCCCTTGAAAGAGGGACAGACAGAGATGAAAGGGCCACTGAATGAGGGATGTCTTGTCTCAGAGCACACTCCAAGAAGGAGTGTTGCCATGCCAACACAAACCAGACAACATCACTCTGCTCTCCATGACCCCAAACTCTCTGGACACAATAAAGACATGATTCTTCAGAAATCTCTCTACATATGTAAAAACAGAATTAACTAAGAATTTAGACTCTATTAAATGGGAACGCAAATCAACATTATGAACAATCAATTGATGGTAACCAGAAAGTAATTATGCAATCAAGTAACAATCTATACATGCAGGTTAATTCCCCCACACAATCCTCCTCCAAACTATGAAATTCAATGTATGGTGAGATATCAAAACCAGCCCAATACATTCTTATTTACAGCTAAATATATTCAGGATTTCCAATTATACATTCAGATTTATAACTTTATATTCAGATTAATTATTACCTGTTTGGCCCCCCATTATAGCGAAGGCCGGGGATAGTTGTCACATGGGTAATTTGTCACAAAGGCTATATCTAAAAAAAACAATAAGACTTCAGTCAAAAATTAAATTGCACAAAAGTTTTTTCTTAAATTATAATTATTTTGTGAATTCTATTCTCCAAAGTAAATTTGTACTATTATCATAATTTTGATGTAGCTCAAGCAAGCATAATCAATCTGCACTGACATATATTATGGAAAGGGTTAACTATATTATGAAAGCAGATTTTTGTTCTTAGGACTAAAGGAATTTGTCATTATGGTCAGGTCAGTGATACTGTCACGTTTTAATCAGAGAAGCTAGTAACAAATGTTTTAAATGTCAGAAATTTATATAATTTATTCAATTTCAATTTCACTGGGGGCCATACTCTCACAGGTGGTGGAGGGGGAGGAACGCCCGGTGCTGTACATCAGCCGCAAGCTCTCCTTGAGGGAGAGAAAGTACAGCACTGTGGAGAAGGAGTGTCTGGCCTTCAAGTAGGCGGTCCTCACCCTCCGCTAATACCTGCTGGGGCAGGCCTTCACCCTCTGCTCGGACCATGCCCCACTCCAATGGCTCCACCGCATGAAGGATACCAACGCGCAGATCATCCGTTGGTATCTGGCTCTCCAGCCCTTTAAATTCAAGGTGGTCCACAGACCGGGGGCGCAGATGGCTGTCGCCGACTTCCTTTCCAGAAATGGGGGGGAGTGGTAGACAGCCGGATGGCTCCCCGGCCTGAGTCGGGCGGTGGGGGTATGTGGCAGCGGGGGCGCGGTCGAGCGCCCGTCCAGAGAGAGAGAAAGCGGTAAGGGCGCTTATACCTGAGCTAAATTATGTCTAATACCTGTCTCTAATTCCAGTGAGCTTGGGGAGAGCGGCATATAAACAGCCACGTCACCGCCAGAAGAGAGAAAGAGTCTGGCACGAGAGTCTCACGGTGAAGCTACTGAGTTTGTGATGCTAAAAGAGTTGTGATAAAGACTTTGTGATGATTAAGAGGCTGTGACTAGGAGCCTTTGACGCTAAAGAGTTTGTGAAGCTGAAGAAGTTACTGTGCCAGTTGTGACTGTGTTATCCCTAAGTTTGTGATTAAAAGCTCACTTGAGACCTGAACCTTCCTGTCCCAGTGACCTCCTTCCCTCACAAAGGTGTACTTAGTTTTTCACACATGGCTTTTCCATTTTGGCTTAATTTTTGTTAAATAAATCATGACATGGTGTAATATGTCATGTGCTGTTGTTCATCTGAGGTTGTATTTACTTAATTTTAAGACCTGCTAAGGACCAGATGATTTTTATTATGTCCTGATACGTAAAATCATAGAATTCAAGGAGGGTGTACTTTATTTTCCCATGACTGTACCTACATACTAGGCTCGTCACATATCAATGCTTCAGAAGTCGATACCAATTTTGTTGGTTGATCAAAATGACAACATTATAGAGACAATACAAGTTAAGCTCAATCGACAGCATTTGTGGCATAATGATGATTACCAAAAAAAAAAAGTTTCTTTAAAAAAAGCAAAAATCAAGGTTACAGTGATTCACTTACAATGGAAGTGATTAGGGACAAATTTTGTAGGATTTAAATGCAGAAATGTGAAGCATATAATTTTATAAAAGCACTTAAATTAATTCTTCAGTTACATTTTTACAATCTGTTGTCATTTTTACAGTCGTTTCAGGGATTGTTGACATCATGATCGCAATGAAGCTATAAAATTAAAAGCTAAAAAAACACAGAAAAATTAAGTAAGTGATTTTATCACACTAACATCATGTTTACATGCATAATGTTTATGTCTTGTGGCTATAATTATGAAAAAGGGAGTATTTTAATGTTCAAAAATTGGCCCCCATTCACTTCCATTGTAAGAGCCTCACTGTAACCCAGATTTGAGCTTTTTTGAAGCAGAAAAGAAGAGGCAAGTCAAAATTAATTTTTGTGGTAATAAATATTATGCCACAAATGCTGTCAATTGATCTTAACTTATATTGAACCTGGAACATTCTTTTAAGTGCATTTGACCAATCATGCACACAGCCACCTTTTAACCGCATACCAATAGCACTAATATATATAGAGGAAAGACTGATCTTTTTTGTCTCAAAAATCATGTTTATTAATGGGAAATTTAAAACAAGAATGCCACAAACATGCATAAAGATGCGACATGTCATGGGTTAAACAACATACGTATGATATCTGATAGCTCACCAAAACAAACACACAAATCCACTCTATTAGACACGTATGAGGCCACACAGAGATTACGAAAAATCTGTGAGAAAATGAGGGCAGGTACACAGAGGTAGACACCCACATATGCCACATTTCCGGAGAGACCTCCCAGAATTCTCCTGCGGGGGTTGTGATCCCTGCTGGTTATGATTCTCACACTGATGAGTGTAAGATAACTTAAAATTTAATCTCAAGAAAAGTTTTTTCCTATGCACTATGTGATTGTGCTAGATCCTAGATGCAATTTCTTTAGTGTGTGTGTATCTGGTTTTAACATGTGTATTTGTGGAGGATGAAATGCTCTTGGCTGAGAGGATGAAGTGGGATTTGAGTGTTTTTGCTGTATGTATGCAGTTAAATCATAGTGATTTGGCAGTAAACATCTTGGCAGAAAGGGAGGGAAATAAAGATTTTGTGTATGTGTTTATGAGTCTGACTGGACATTTCAGGTCAATGCGTAAACATATGACACTTCTACACTGTACATACATGTGCGTATGTGTGTGTGTGCTTGGATGGAATGCAGAAATGTAAATATTTAAGTGTGTTTGCATATGTTTTTATTCTGCTGGTTTTGGCTGCATTCCATAATATGTCTATGTGTGTATTTATAAGTGTTTTAATAAGTTTTGCAGACATAAAAAATACTTTTTTTCTCCTCTCTCTAACACTCTCTAACACTCTCTAACTCTCTAAGATACTAAAGCTGGTGGCATGTTTCTAGAAATACTTCAGCATCATGAATGAACGTTGTTCCTTAAAATAGTCTCACTGCAACTATAATGCAAAAGTCAAAAACATAGCATGGACTGTTTTTTGTCTTTTGGCCTTTTTGCCATTACTAATTAACAGTGACAGCCAGAAACAGAGAAGAGAAGAGAAGAGAAGACAAGAGAAGAGAAGAGAAGAGAACAGGATTGGGAAAGGACATAAAACAGGTTTGAACTTGCATTGCCTGCATGAGCTTCACAATCCCGTAATTCTGCACTAATTGTTACGTCATGGTTCAGACTAAAATCAATTTAAAAAGATTTTAACATTTAATAACTTGCTAAAGTCAAAAGTGTTACTTTCTTAACACACATGCACGTTATGCCAAAGAAAAAAAGATGTTTGTCTGCACAATCCTTCATGAAAATGTAAGAACCTGCTCTTCTTCTGAAACAACTTTCAGTTTTGGCTAAAACCAACCTGGCATTTTTCAACCCCTCCCCTCCAAACCGTCACCACTTCCCAAGACCCAGTCAATTCCCAACAGATACGATTTAAGTCCAGACCAACATTTTTCTAATTAAAAATCCTGTTTCACTCGAACGTAACATTATTGAACAAAATATGTTGCAAATGTTGTTTCATACTGACTTTAAACCTTGATGTGGCCAGTAGACATTAATATCAATCAATATCATTAATCATAGTCAATACCAAAGAACAGCAGCATTTCTGTTTCTATTACTCTACTGTTCAAAGCTCTGAGCCAGTGAAAAATCAAGTCTACGATTCACATGCTACCGATCAGTTCCTAATTCAGACAATACTGCTCTATAAACAGTCTTTGAAGTTTTATTTATTGATGGGGCCCATCCAATTCTATAAAAAGTCACGGTAGCAGCAACAGTGCACCCTGTTTACAGACAGTCAGCACCTCCACAAATAACAATCTCAGTATAACCCAAAAGACTTTGAGGTCATCCAATTACATTTGCTGTTTCAGCCCAGCAGGGAGCCTCTTATCAATAATATTTCTTGTTTCATAGCAGTGGTGATAGCTCAGGTATCAGATAAGGAGTTGGCTGTGAATAACTCTAGTAAAGACTACATTTCCTACAATGTAAGTCTGAAATGGGAAATTTGCTTAGATAAACATTGTTTCGTGCTTTCATTAAAACCAGAGACAAACACACACAGGTTACTGACAGCAATTAGAGCCAGACACGTTCTCTTTCAGATTGTACAGAATCGACACCCCTCGCCAACACTCATCTGTCTTAGATCTCTTTTTCTATCCATCCTCTGCTGAATTCATCTCTCACAGTTCTTATTTGCTTTTCAAACTCTGCTTCAGCCCACACTTTACTGCCTCACCTCTGACTCTCCACCCGCTGCTCAGTGAAGCCACAAGCCCTCAGTGATGACAGCACTGAACTCCAATAACATCATAATAACATGCTGCACCAAACACAGCCCTGCACTTCTGTAGATCAAACTAATGCGAGAAACAAAGCAGAGAACGGAATCTCAAATAAAGCCAAATCCTGTGAAAGTGACGGATGCTGGAGAAATGGTGAGCTCTATTTGTTTTAGACAGAGGTTATGATTTAGATTTTTGTTTGCTTACACAGCACATTGTCGGTGTATTGTATGTACCTAAGCATTACACAGCCTGTTATATGTATAGTGGGGTTCAAAAGTCTAAAGTGTCTCGCACAACGCAACATCAAGGGTAGGACAATGCACAGTTACTGCACAATGGACATGTCAGTGTGGTGATAGTCCAAAACAGTGCATCTAATAACCGCACAGGAAAAAGTTACATATGAAAGTTTTTGCACTTCTTCAAGGATGAACAAAGTGACATTAATGAGTTTGCAGGTTGTTGTATGAAAAAAGAAAACGCAACTGCAAAAACAGAAAGATTGCATTAAAAAATAGCCAATATGCATCTTCTAGCCATGGCTAAAAGTAAATTATCTCTGTTCCTTGATGATTTGGGTCAACTTTGATGTATTTTAATGGAAAACTATGCGAGTGGTGCTCTGCGGCATGGCAAATTTTTTGAGCAACCTCTGAAGTTATAGCTGGGCGTCATCACCATACGACGAACAGTGGTGGCGGTGTGAATACAACCATAGCTAATAATGGTTTCAAATTTTAGGATATGTGTCATCCGCCAGATGTATCCGACATGCAACCCCCTTAGGTCCACTTATGAAAATGCTACTATTTAGCATTTTTTCTAATGTAATGCAGTTTTTTTTAATTACACATAAAATGATCAGAGTAACAATTTGAGTGAAAAGTTGAATAATAATTGTTTTTTTCTTTTTTGAGCATTTCTTAATATTTTCTAAGAATTTTGCTTTAATGACAACAGGCACTCAAGCTGGCATGGACTCCACAAGTTTGTGCAAAACCTAATGATCCATGTTACCCCAGCTTGGTTTGACAATGTTCCAAAGAGCATCTTGTGTGCTTCAATGCAAGCAAGGAAATCTGACTTCTTAGATAGGAGTTTACATCAGTATCAGACATTTGCTTATTAGATTAGTGACTTTAACATTGTGCAAAATCTTAATGATTTCTCATTAATTTGACATCATAATGTCTCTGTTTTAAAGTTTTAAAAATTCTATTTTGAACCTCGGATCTTCAATACAGATGGATGGACAGATAAACAGACAGACAAAAAGATTAATAGATGGACATATGAGCTGAAGATTAATCTGGCCACACCTTTTCTCAAGAGGGAGCAGTTTGAGGTGACTGACTGACTGGACAGCTGATGTTGGTAAACAGGACTGCAGACATAGTGAAAGACAGCTGTGCAGTGTGCCACTAACACCATTTGCCCCTCTATAATTCTGCTGTCTAATGACACGCTGTAATCCACCTTCTCTGAGAAGGACCTGTGTGTGAGCCCATATGATTGTGTGTGAATGTGAATTGTTTTAACTCTCACCCTCTGTATGTTTATTTTCTGAGAAAGGGTGTTATGGTGTGTATTTGTGTTGGGATGCACGTCCTGTTATTGAAGCTCTCCGTTTAAGTGCGATTGTGTGTGTAGGCATGTTGAACTTCGAGTGTGGGTTTCTTTCTTTGCTGATTTTCTGTTAATAGGTTGGATCTGAAATAAGGATTTTCCATGCATACCATGGCTGAATACATGATAGCATGTATTTGTGTGTGTGCACGTGTGTGTGTGAATTTATTTACAATTTGTGAAACCTCCCTTTGGGGACATTTGGGAATGTCCTCAATTGGAAAACTGATTCATAATTAAAGTTAATACTGTTTTTTTTTACAAATCTAACAACACAAAAAGTTTTCTTTTAGGGTAAGGGCTTGTCTATGTACATTTTAATTAGCTTTATAAGTCTATGTTATGTTCTCATTTAGACAGGTATGTAAATGTGCATGTGTGTGTGTGTGGTGTAAGAGACCATGGTGACCAAGTTTCAAGCTGATCCGTGTCATGGCACCAAAAAAAAAAAAAAAAAAAAAAAATTAAAACTGAGACTTCTTTCCATTTAAACTAATTCAACTGAGGTGAATGTAAAAATAAATATACAGTATGTTTCATTGAACACATGCACAGCGCTGGTCCAAGAACACCAGCCACAGCTGCATGCTCTTTCATTGTTTAATAATTGCATTGTTAAACTGATGATGAAAACATATGCCACAAGCTTCATCACACGTGCAACCAACCACACACATGCACAAACATTCATAGACTCCTACAAATGAATGTCAAAGACAGGTCATACATTTTCCTGGACACACCTGGTGTATTTTGGCACTGTAATTGGTAGGCAAGTGTATACATTATGAAAGAGTTGTATGCTTTGAAAGACAGGGAGAGGGTGAGAGGGGCCCCTCAGGCAAGCAGAACAGGAAGTTAGCAAGAGCCAAAGCATTCTTCATTAATGCAAGAAAAGTAAAGAAAGGCAAGAATGAAAAAGAAAGCAGAAAGAGATAAAGAAAAGAGTACATGTGATAAACTTTTAGGACTTAAGTTCCTTCTTGTCAGAATGCAAGTAAAATAAAATTGGAGAGTCATTAACACTTTTTCATTTGGCAGATGCTTTTATTGTAAGCGGCATTCAGTGCATTCAAGCTATACTTGTATCACTATATGCATGCTCTTGGGAATCGAACCAATGACCATGGCGTTCCTAGTGGCATGTTCTACTAGTAGAGCTACAGGATCTCAGAATTCTGTGCACAATTGCTACTTTCAGCTCCAAAATCAGCACTCAATAACTCAAGTTACGGCATATTTTCCAACCATCGTAATGCTGTAACCCCACAGGTATGGAAACATCGGTAAAATTTAAAAGCTCTGATTCCACCATAGATTCCAACCACACTGACACACACACATAATTAAAATGGTGTAGTAAAGATGGAGGACCACATGCCAGTCTGACCACTGCTGCAAAAGCATCTATTATACATTTGCGAAGGCCATGCTGATGGCGACTCTCTCAGGGTGTGTCCACCAAACCTAATAGGCACTTTGCATTTCACTTTAGCTAGAGCATCAAACCATCACAGAAGTAAAGCAAGCATATATACACATACTTGCACACAGAAAAATCACACACATTTATAAGGTATCTAAAAGGGGACAAATCATAGACTTCTAATGTTTTCATACAAAGTTATTTATAATTAAAAAAAAAAAAAAAAAAAAACAAGGGCTGCGTCTGAATCCTAAGGTAGCTGCCTTGTTGCCTTGCTGACCTATCAGTCAATGACTTAACAGACAGTGTACCTGGTAGGTACCTGGATTCGGACAGGCTGCCGAGGAAACACTATGTCACAGTGTTGCTAGAATACCAGCATTTATTCAGTCCAACTGAACCACAAAGGACTATTAATCTAGATCAAAATCAAGATTGTTTTGGCGTTAACCAAGCATATATTTAATAACTACAATACTACTTTCTTGCTAGCAATGGAATTAAAAGTTGGAAAAAGTGGAAATAATCATACATTTATAGACAAACTGGCTATCAACTGCCTCTTCGACCCCATTTTCTATCTTGAGCTCAACCGCTGAAGATCTGCACACACAGGATTGTGGGATTTCACAGGCAGCGAAGGATACATCTATGCTGCCTTCAAAAATCGATCAGATGAAGGTACTTAGTAGATAGGATGTGACACGAACATTGGATTTGGACATGCCTTCATCCCTATCCCTTCCTACCTCTGTATACAGCGTTTTCTTGTTTTCTCACACAGCCAATACTACTACTACTACTACTACTACTACTACTAATAATAATAAGAATAATAAGAATAAAATGTATATTTATATAGCACCTTTAAAAGTAGCTCCTCAAGGCACTTTATATAGGAAAAGAACAAGAATATAAGAATAAAAAGCATAAAAACAAATAGAGTAGGCTGTATAAACAAGCAAAATTAGTTAATGATAAAACAGAAAGAAAAAATAAAATGATTAAGTAAAAGCTGTCCTGAAATAATATGTTTTAAGCCAGATTTAAATAAAGCAAGAATTTGTGCTTCTCTAATATCAACTGCTAGCGAGTTCCACAATTTTGGAGCATAAGAAGAACAAGCCCTGGCCCCCATTGAGTGTAGCTGAGCCTGAGGGAAAGCTAAGAGAACAGAATTGGAGGAGCAGAGATCAACAAAAAACAAAACAAAACAAAACAAAACACTCAAATGTCCCCAAGAGGAGGTTTAGTCAGATTTAGCATATTTCTGGGGACAAATCTGTCCCTTAACTACAGCCAAGTACACACACACACACACACACACACACACACACACACACACACACACACACACACACACACACCCACACCCACACCCACACCCACACAGAGAGAGAGCAGTGTGTTGTGTGGGCTGTGCAGCATTCAAGGTTGGAAAGAGTCATGTTTCAAATTATGCCAAACGCACACTGTTTCAAGAAACCTCCATGTAACCTTGAATAAACAACATTATGTAGGCGCCAAGCGCAAAAGACTCTAAGCAACTAAAGCCTCAGGACTGAGTTGGCTTGAAGTGCACAGAGTGTACCGAGTTCATACCTGTATTCACAAAGCAGACAAATCAGGTTTAAAGGCTCTCATGTGGACCACAGAATCAGATGGCTTCTATCAGCTGTCACCAAACCAGTAGAGAGCAAGAAAAAAGGAAAGGGGGAGGGAGAAAGTAAATCAAAGATTTTAATCTTTTACTTTCGAAGCAAATTCCACCATGCAAAGTGTGTGTGTGTGTGTGTGAGTCTGTGACTGATGGTGTGAGATGGTGGTGAATGAGCATTCCTGGGGACAAAATAAGATAGAAGCCAGAGGTGTTTCCCTTCATTCATTTCAACTCTTTCTCTTTTACTCTGTGTCCATCCGTTTTGCATCATCTTGGCTCGCCTCTTAACCAGTTCTCTTTTCATCATCTTCCTCACCCTCCCTCTCATCCTCCCTTTACCCATGTGCTGTAGTTAAATGCAGTGATTCCCAACCAGGGGTATGTGTGCCCCAGGGGCTACTTAAAGGTATAGTTCACCCCAAAATAAAAACTCAATCATTTACTCACCCTCAGGTCATTCCAAAACCATATGACTGTCTTTATTCCATGAAATACAAGAGAGAATTTGAAGAATGTTGAAGCTGCTTTTTTTCCATACAAGGAGAGGTAAAAAGCTATCAGTCCCTAACATTATGCCTAACATCTCCCTTTGTGTTCGACGGAAGAAAAAACAACAACATGACAAGGGTTTGCAACAACATAATGTTGAGTAAATAATAATATAATTTTATTTTTAGATGAACTATCCTTTTAAGCAGGTTCCAGGGGTTACACTGAAAGATTTTGCTTTTGCTTTGTTAAACCAATGAAAACAAAAATCGACTTAATAATAAAATTAAGTGCTGTCAATACAAGTATCTCAAATAATCTATCACATTTCTCTCTTACAACATCAGATACAATTCCACCACTGTTAAAACTTGTGAAAGACAAACAAACTCAGGTGTCTCTTTAAAGGTAGAAGCTACATGGAAGTTACTTGAGGAGCTTTCCAATCCGCAAGGTCCCTATGCTGTATTCACTGCTCCCTACTCACTGAGCATGGAAAATCAGTACAAGTTCACTTCACTTGACAAAATTAGTTCATTTGGATTACCCTTATTTATAATTACCCTTATTTATAATTTATAATTATAAATTATAAATAATTATAATTATAAAATTATTATAAATTAATTAAATTATAAATTATACCCTGCAGCATCATCAAACACAGACAACTCTTGAGTCATGCAGATTACAGGGTTCAAGTAAGATGACACAATATACATACAATAAATAACCTTCCATGTATATATGTAAATTTATACACTCACCGGCCACTTTATTAGGTACACCTGTTCATCTACTTATTCATGCATTTATTCATGCAGATATGGGTCAGGAGCTTCAGTTAATGTTCACATCAACCATCAGAATGGGGAAAAAATGTGAACTCAGTGATTTCGACCGTGGCATGATTGTTGGTGCTAGACGGGCTGGTTTGAGTATTTCTGTAACTGCTGATCTCCTGGGATTTTCACGCACAACAGTCTCTAGGGTGTAAAAAGAATGGTGCGAAAAACAAAAAACATCCAGTGAGCGACAGTTCTGTGGGCGAAAACGGCTTGTTAATGACAGAGGTCAGAGGAGGATGGCCAGACTGGTCCAAGCTGACAGGAAGGTGACAGTAACCCAAATAACCACACATTACAACAGTTCTATGCAGAAAAGCATTTCTGAAAATACAACATGTCGAACATTGAGGCGGATGGGCTAGAGCAGCAGAAGACCCCTCCGGGTACCACTACTGTCAGCTTAGAACAGGAAACTGAGGCTGTAGAGGGCACAGGCTCACCAAAACTGGACAGTAGATGATTGGAAAAACATCGCCTGGTCTGACAAATCTGTATTTCTGCTGAGGTACACAAATGGTAGGCGCACTGCAGCCTCAGTTTTCTGTTCTTGGCTGACAAGACCAACAACATGGCGGCAGGCAGGTGTGCCCGGTATGGAGGCAGGTGTGGTGTTAGCTTTGCGCTTTTATGTTAAATATTTATATGCACATTTTTAAATGCCAAACCAGTGAATTCTCTAAATAATCATCTTAAGATGAATATTGAAGCATGGGATATTTATTTAAACAGTTTGATTGTTCAAACAAATGAAGGCAAACATTTTGGATATGGGAAAAACGTTGTCATCACCATTTTTATTCAACCTGCATTGTTTAGTCATATCAAACGGTCACATTATGGGACAAAGCATCAAACTAACAGTAGTACTTTGACTGTTTTTTGTACTTACTATTATCTAGTGATATCCACCCTTGTCCTGGTCCTTCTGATGAAATTAAGGCCAAATATATTAAAAACAAGGAGGAAGTCTTGTCTGTACAAATCCATATTTTAAATAGAGATCTTATGGACTGTGTCGATAAAGGCAATATTAATTACTCTACAACTATTGGTCAGAGCCCATTGAGTCTGGAGAATTGTGATCTAGTGTGGGACATCGAACGCAATTTTAACAACAAGGACGATGATGATGGCGGGATGAAAATCTCTTCTGTGCAGGTATGCATATGCAATGTAAATGTTACAGAGTGCATGTTTATGCATCTTTTTAATCCTCCTGCTGTCTCTGAACTTCACGATGGGCAGAGATTCTTGGGTCACGATGAATCGGGGGAACAGTGGTGTGGATGTGGATGGTTGTTCCGGAGAAGAGCACAACAGAGTTCAGAAGACAACAGTTAGTGTGAAGTTTTTGGTAGCTGACGTGGACATGGAGAGGAGAACTTGCAGTAACAACGGTCGAGATCGACAACAATGAGGAATGTTGAAAAAACAAACTTATGAACTTGATCAAATATGCAGAGTAAAATGGCAAGAATAAATTCTAAGATGGTATGATCTTAATTTATTACAAACACTTAATCTCGCAAAAATCATATGGGACCCGCGATCAAAACCTAAAGGCCTATTAGGTGGGCATTTGTAACAGGGAAAAGCTTTTTTTAAATACCAAAGTAAGATTTACCTAAGTTTGATGAGGGGTTGAAACAAGTGGATTGGAATAGTTTAGATATGAGTGTAATAAACAATGCTAAAAATAAATTTAGTATAAAATCTGTTAATAGATGCAAAATAGTAAATCTTCCATGGATAACTAACCAGATATGGAATCTTATGAAGAGATTTTGCATTAAAAATTGCTTTAAAATCTAAACTTAATTCTGAAATGCGCCTCTTTAAAGACCTGCGAAATAAAGTGGTAAATTAACTTAGAAAGGCAAAGGCTAATTTTTTTAATAACTTTTATGGAACAGTCTAAGGGAAATAGTCAATTGCTATGGAAGCATATTAGTAAACTTACAAAAAAAGAATATAAGGTTTTAAATATGAACTTATGATAAATAACACAACACTGGATGAAAAACTAATTGCAACATCTTTTAACCACTTATTTAAAAATTCAGTTAGGGAACTTGCTGTCAATTCTGGTAAAAAAAGAAAGATTGATTACAATTCCAGATTACACCTGTCCTGTTTTAGATCTTGTTGAAGTCACTGAACAAGACGTTATGAAAATTCTTGCATCACTTAATAACTCCAAGGCTAAAGATATATATGGGATTGATTCTAATTTAATTAAGAGGAATGTTACATCCCTTTGTGCTCCAATTACACATTTAATAAATAATTTTTCCTGATAGTTTGAAAACAGACGTTATTTCTCCTATTTATAAAACTGCCGATACTTGTGAACTATCTAATTACAGACCCATTAGTATACTTCCAATATTATCTAAAATATTAGAGAAGGTGGTAGCAAATCAATTAATAACACATTTAAATACGGGCCAACATCCTCTCCACCCTATGCAGTTTGGTTTTCATGAAAAACATTCCACAGAATCAGCTAACTGTTATTTTTTGGAAGAAATTAAAACCATGCTTGACAAGGGTGGAGTGGTTGGCGCTGTATTTATCGATTTAAAGAAAGCATTTGATACAGTTAATCATGATCAATTGCTGTCTAAATTATCAACAAATAATATATCCCCAAACACAATACAATGGATATACTCTTATTTAGATAATAGACAACATCAATTGACTTTTGTCTTCTTTTTCAGATTGTTCAATAGGGGCTCCACAAGGTTCAGTTTTAGGCCCCTTACTGTTTAGTATATACAGAATATTAATGATTTACTGTCAGTTGCTCCAAGGGTTAAATGCAGATGTACACAGATGATACAGTCATCTATGTACATGCAAAGTCGAAACATCAAGCTACATCTTTACTTAAAGTAACAATGGAAAAAATTGTTGACTGGATGAATTATTCTTGTCTGACAATGAATGTCTCTAACACAGTTTGCATGTATTTATCTTTTAAGAAGAATTATATTACTCCACCTGAGATCATAGTGAAAGGTCAGCGAGTGCACTGTAAATTCTAATAGTAATCTTATATTGCAAACTAATAGTTTACTCAACTTGAGCTTAAGTTTGTACTATTCTTACTAGTTTTAATTAAGTTACCATTACTCTCTAAATCCTGAAGTTGTCATTAATAAAAACATTGAAGTGGTCCAAATTAAACAATACTTGAAATGTCACATTTTGGAATCATTACTCAAATATATACATTCTTTAAACTTTGTCATCGACTACTACTAACTCAAAATGATCAAGTACAAAATTGTGGCTGTGTGGAATACCTATAAGCCCTTGCACTTGAATAAATGATGTATGTTTGTTTAAAACAAGGGAACTTACTTATGCAGAAAAAGAATACTTTTTTTTGTTTAAAAATGTACAGTGTATATAGTTTTAATTCTTATGACTATTGTTATTGTTTTGTTGTAGCTGGTTTATAATAGAGATTTTTGTGAAATCACCATGAGGGTGATTAGTATTACCTCTGGTGAGCTTGGAGCCTGTTAAGTTTAAGCCATTCTTCTTTACTCAAATGTACTTTACAAAAGTTCAGATTTATATGCACTGAGAAGTACGGAGTAGAATTCTATGTGCCTTGTGGCTAACCTAGAGTCCAGTCATAAATTCCTTTACACTGTATAATACATGTTATAACCCAATTTAAATAATTTAATCAACACAATGATATTTTAATCACAGATGAGTTAAGTTTACTTGTAACTAGTTAACGGTACTTTAAAAATTAAGTTCAGTTTACTTGAGACAAATAAGTATGTTTACTTAGAAAAAGCATGCAAAACCGAGGTCTTACTAATTAGATTTTACAGTGTGGAAGTGGTACAACATTTTAAATATTAAGATGTGATTCTTGATAATGACTTAACTTTTAAAAACATTAAGAAAATCATAGGGATTGTAAAATATAATCTTAATCAGATAAATTTATCAGGAATCAAATAAGCACTGATGCAGCAAAATTATACATGCATTCAATGATATAGTCGCATTTGTCTTATTGTGTCACAACCTGGTCTCAGGCTAGCTGTACCATTAAGAAACCTCTGTACAGATTGTATAAACAGACACTTAAAGTACTAGACAAGAACATGAATTCTTACCACCATTGCAACATTATTAGAAAACATAACTCTGACTTTTAATCATTTTTGGTTTATGGCTAATGTAATGTTGCTATATAAGATTTTACATGATCTTGCCCCACCACCTCTCAAACACTTTGTAACGCATCACACTACTGCTACAATGTTGACTAGGTCCTCTTCTAGAGGTGATTGTTATAAATATAGATCAACAAAATTTGGTAGATCAGTTTTTTCAGTTAGAGCAGTAGAATATTGGAATTCCCTGCCGAGAAACATTAGAGAGTGTAGTACTTTAAAAATACTTAGGTGTTAAAAATTGGTTGAAAGAAAACAGTCATGTGATCATTAGATTGAGCTGGTATGATTTGTGTATATTGATGTGATTGTGGATTGCATTATGTTGTATATGTTGTCTGTACATGTGGCATTTGTAGAACTTTGTGTAGGGTAATTCTTCTTCTTGTTATTATTATTAATGATCAATTGTGATTACACATGGCTTTCCAGGGCAGTACTGCAACTGCCGCCGAGGGACTGCAGTTGAAATTTAGCTTCCAGCTAATACTGTTACATTTATTGTGAATTGTCCCTAAACAAATAAACAAACAAATAAGTGGAACCTGACGTGGTCTTCTGCTGTTGTAGCCCATCCGCCTTAAGGTTCGATGTGTTGTGCATTCTGAGCTGCTATTCTGCTCACTACAAT